>NC_058414.1:33633155-33991145 GCF_002201575.2 Neomonachus schauinslandi | reverse complement strand
AGGTGAAACCTGGTGCTGGGGTACCAGGGTATGAGACATATTTCTATTTCTTACCATTTTATATTGTTTGACGTTTTTTTTCTTAAATCATGCATGTTTTAATTATTTAAAAAAATTCATGATAACTATGTAAATAAATAGATACCTAGAATGCATTGGGACATTTGGTCATATCTGTGGACATTTCTTGGTAGTCACAAGCAGGGCAGGGCTTGCCACTGGTATTCAATGGATAGAGACCAGGCTGTTAAATACCCTACCATGCAGAGGACAGCCCCCTGTGACAAAGAATATCCAACTCAAAAGGGCAGTGGTGCTGCTCTTGAGAAATCCTGCTCTAAATGATGGACTTTTCCATAGAGAATGTAAACACTCAATGTATGAATTACATAAACAACTACTGGAGTGGTCCCTTGGCTCCTCATCACTCCAGACAGAGTATATCATCCAAAGAGACAGGACGTGAAGTTGATCTGTAGACTGAATGCCCCCCACTCACAAGCACTTCCTGCCTGGAAAGGAGCGGCTTTCATCAGCGGCTCTTGGCAGGGGAAGCAGTCACGGCAAGACCTGGGCCCTTCCTGTTGCCTCAAGGCGTCTTAGAGAGATGACCATAAGGCCCTCTCTTCGTGGGCCTATGTGGGCGGCAGAGGGCAATTAGGAGCTGCATTGCTCCAGTCATGCACGTTTCAACAAGTCTGGTTAAAAGCCATTCACACAAACGTCTCAAATATAGAACTAGCACCTATATTCAAACCGTTCCATTATAATCCAGTGGCATCATCCAGTGGTCTGCAACCACAGGCTTCAATTAATTTAGGGGACCGTATGGTGACCCAAGGAGGAAAGTTGCTTACAAAGAAATATTTGCTTAGAAGGCCTGTGTCCTCCCTCAAAGAGTCCTCATCAAGGCAACCCACGAAACTTCAAATAATGAAGCACTTACGGAGGTTCCACTGATGGCAACATAGCGGAAGAATGATTCTTGCCTCCTTGGACCATACAGTCTATTTAGATTAATTTCAACTTGTCCCGATATTATGCTTTCCTTTCTTTTTTTTTAATCAGTAGATTTCTTATCCTTGCTTAAACTAGTGTATTATGACAAAATCATTAAACATTTGAACTAGAAGGGATCTTCAAAGTCACCTAACAAAATCCTCACATTTTACAGATAAGAAAAATAGGTACTCATATAGAGATTTCTCTGTAATCAATATTGTTCTAAGTGATTTACTTCTGTTAATTCCTTTAATCCTCAAAACCACCTGATGATGTAGAGCTATCATCACCCCCATTTTACCAATGAGGAGACTGAGACACGGAGAAGTTAAGTATGCCATATTTCTGGCAGACAGAATTCTGAGATGACTTTCCATTAATCCTGCCCTTGTATAAACCTCTCCCACTGAATGCAGGCAGACACTGACTTGCTTCTAGTCTAGTCTAGTATGTGACAATGGTGAAAGGAGAGTCACTCCCATGGTTATGTTATGTTATGTTATAACATAACATATAATACATAAATCCGTGTGTCTTATAGTAACTAGATGCCCATATCTGGTCTGCATGGATATAAATTCCAGTACAATCCCCAGAGATCTCTTATGACCTAAATAATGGTAACATATTTGCCTCTGGAAGGTGAAACCTGGTGCTGGGGTACCAGGGTATGAGACATATTTCTATAATGGAGAGAGATTCTCCCACTGGCCTTGAAGAAGCAAGCTGCCATGTTGTGAGGGCAACTGCAAGGAAACCACAGCCCCCAGCTCACAGCCAGAAAGTGAGGACATCTTTCCTACTGTGATCAGGAGCGGACTCCTGCCAACTATCACACGGGACTGAGAGAAGATCCCAAGCTCCAGAAAGGAATACAGTCCAGCCAACACCCAGACTGCAGCCTTGCGAGACCATGATCACAACTAAGTGTGCCTGGATTCCTGACCCACACAAACCATGAGGTAATAAATGTATGTTGCTTGAGGGTACTATGTTTGTAGGAATTTGTTATGCAGCAATGGAAAAATGACAGACATGTCCAGGATCACAAAACAAGTAAAACGAAGAGCAGAATTCACACTCTGATGGTCAGGCTCCACTCTTCATCCCCTTAACCACGAACACCAGACCATTAATAGTGGCAATCGCTGGGGCAGAGAGAGGTGAATTATTTTACTTACCCTATGTAATCTTACTTCATTGCTTTTTACTTTTTACTCTCTGACACATTACACACTCATGATCACATGTACATACACAAACATTATTTACTATATATCTCTAGCCAGCATATGAGACCTGTATGGGCAAGGATTTCTCACAATATTGTTCACCATTATAGTGCCATCGCCTAGAACAATGCCTGGCTCCAAGTAGACGGGAAAATTATTTTTTTAAAAAGATTTTATTTTTAAGCAATCTCTACACCCAACATGGGGCCCAAACTCACACCCAGCCGAGAGATCCAGCATCTCACGCTCTACTGACTGAGCCAGCCAGGCACCCCTAGTAAAATCACCTGTTGAATGCCATGAATGAATGCAATCATTGAGAAGCTGAGGCTTGGAGACTTGCTCAAAGGTTCTCATTGGTTAGTGGCAAAGCCAGATGTGCTGATGGCCATTATTGATCTTGATTCTTCACTCCTTCCTATAACTGCACACTCTGCCATATGATTTTGCATATGTCTTTCTACATCATGCTGACTTGTTTGGCCAATGGAATGGGGCTGGACAAGAAAGGGGCGGTTGCAAACTTAGGAGGGAGAACATGTTTCCTTTCACCCTTTTTGCTCTTCTGCCATACCAGAGAAAGGCATGCCCTGACGAGCCTGCTGGTCCAAGGAGAATGGAATATATGTGGGGCCAACCTGGACTCAACCTGTAGATGATAAGCTGTGCTTGGATCAGCCAACCCCAACGAACCCAGGAGCATTTGTGTAAGAATAAACAATCAGGGGCGCCTGGGTGGCTCAGTCGTTAAGCATCTGCCTTTGGCTCAGGTCATGATCCCAGCATCCTGGGATCCAGCCCCGCACTGGGCTCCCTGCTCCGCGGGGAGCCTGCTTCTCCCTCTCCCACTCCCCCTGCTTGTGTTCCCTCTCTCGCTGTGTCTCTCTCTGTCAAATAATAAATAAAATCTTAAAAAACAAAAAACAAAATCAATTGTTTGAAGCCACTGAATTTTGAGGTGGTTTGTTATATAGCATTAGGATAGGATAGGAAGAGTTCTTTGCAATCTCAGTCTACCTGAGGTCTTATTAACATGGAATTTCACAGCATGGGTGTTCTGGGGAAGAAAGCCTTAAGCAGTGAAGGAAGATACAATTAATGCTTTAATAGTCCTTTTGTTGACTATCAGATGCTTTGTAACCATTATGCTAAAAGCAGCTTTTAGGACGGAACATACCAAAGATCATAATTCTGCTAAAATAACAAAACCAACACATAAATGCACTTCTGAAATTAAGGCATTACAAAAAAATTATACAAGATTAAAGGGAGAATGGAGGTGTGAATTGGAGCCAGGAGTTCAATAGCTAAGAAAGCCCAAGTCAATGTCGAGCTGACAATGGTTAATCATCTACTTTCAAGATCTGAAAAGACTAAAAAGGGTTTGAATTTTTGTAGCCTGCAGTATCTGGCTATACTTTATAATACAGTATTATTGTCCATAATTCAGTCAAAATTGAAAATAGATCAAAGCTAGGTCTATTTGGTGTAATTTTCCCTGGGTAAGAGTATAGAAAGAGTGCCAAAGCTTAATATTACAGACATGAAAGAAAAAGTTCCATGAAGCTATTAGGTGGATGGAGTTGTCCATTCACAGAGCTGAGCCAGCCCACTGGGGCTGATGCAGATGATGTGCGTGCAAGCAAGCTTAGCACAGAGGCGGCCACAGCTCTGTCAGTACGAACAGCAAAGTTAGTCTGACTTATGGGGCCTACTTTATGCCAGGCTCTCTCTAATAGAAACTCTCTTTATATATTTTATCTTCAATTATCATAACGATCCTAACAAGTTAGCTACTCCGTGTTCAGGACACGGACAAGGCTCAGAAAGGGAAGACCACTGTATGAAGACAAAACAGCTCGTAAATAGAGGATGAGAGGGAGCTCTGACCCCAAGGCCTAGGTTCTTTCTGCAACATCACGGTGCTGCTTGGGTTTCTGAACAAAGACAGCTTCCTCCCCTTTCTGTTTCTTCTTGCTTCTTTTGTACAGAGGATTTCAAATTTATCTAGTCTGTATCATTAATGCCACGAATTTGCATAATAAATTCACTCACAGTAATCCCACTGTCCCCATGCCTCTGTTTAGGAAACACTGTCATATTTGTTTGTTTATTGTTTGCCAGCACAACCTCTGGCTGATGCAAAGCCAACCTAATTTGGTTTCCTCCAAGCCCTGGAGCTGGGTGAAGCTGGTTAGCAGCACCATGCTTTAGTTATGGAAATAATCTGGAAAGCTGGCTAGCTTTTGCACCCTGTTGGCCCTGTAATTCAAAATGCTCTGTTATCTCTGTGTACAGATTCACCTACTCACAGAACAAGAGCAGTAATACAATACATTGGTTGTTGGCCGTTCTAACAGAGCTCTTTGAAGGCAGAGCCTTTCCGGAAACGCTGACGCTCATCTATCATAAAGCACTGCCCATCTGCCCTGCTTATGTCAAGCGCAAACAGGTACCCAAGCAGCTGAAGTGACAGCAACTTCACAGACCAAGTAGCAATAAGAGCAACATACAGACCAAATGTCCAGCACTGGAGGGAGCATCACCAGGCACACACCCTACTGCTGGGCTGAAAGTTTACAGGAAAGCTGACCGGCAAATTAATTTCTCATTTTAAAAGGGCTCTTCTCTCTAAAAACTTTCTCAACTTTAAAAAATCATTACGAAAATATCATATGCAAATAGCAAAATATTAAAACTATAGGTATAGACATAAAGTATGTAAGAGTATTCGATAAAATCGAGTGTGTTAGTACAGCCCCAGTCCTGAATCCTGCAGGAAAGCGCCACCTAGAAGTGCTCTGTGCGCTACCACCTAGACATCATAACATGTCCATCTGTTCGGCCATTCGCTCTTCCTTCCACTCATGGACACTCAGACCCATTTTGTACTTTGCCTTTTTTCTTTTACATATCATATCTTACATATACATATATTGGAGAAAACAGTCTTAGGTCAGTCTCTTTTGAGAAGTAGAATATATCTCACTAAGGACTATTAACTTCAGAGAAAACAGACCTGAGTCCTTAAACCATTTTTGCTCATTACAAATGGATTCTAGCCAATAAAGTGAAGAAAGGAAACATCACTGGGGACCCGAGAACAGACAAACAAGAGTCCCATAGGGACTGAGACTGCCTTCTTCTTTGATATAGGGATTGTGTTCCTGATTTCCTTTTCCTCTTTTTCTTACCAGGAACAATAGGCATATTGACGTTTGTGGGAGGCTTTAACAAAGGTCCCTTACAGGTCACTTTCTGTGCTTCTACAGTCCTGGGCACGTATGAAGTTACTACAGACAACGCTCTGTTTAGTTCTGTTTGAAAGTTTGACAGATGGAAAAAAAAAAAAAAAAAGCCATTCACCCCCTCCCCCATTCTACCTATAGAATCTAGTTTCCAAAACCTTAAAACTTAGATGATGAATATAAAGGGCATCTAGCATACATAGTAACATAGGATGTACTGCAGCAGGGCCTGAGATAAACGATTTGTCATTCAGGTTTCAAACGTACCCTGCAATTCTGCTTCTGACCTGGACTGCAAACCTCTCTACAAGTACTCACTGAACATCTGATATGATAGCAGATTCGGTTAGGTGGGTTGAAAAGGAACAGAAAAAATGCACGACTCACATTTCAAAAGAGGTAACAGTCCAGGAGGGGCCATGTGGGAACATTATAGAATTAGAGAGGGTATAATCTATAAAGAGTATATGTTAATACATATGACCATCCATCTCGGTGACTGTAACACCTACGATAATGGCTTGATGGATTTTTAGCAATGCTTGAGAGCAAGTTTGGAATAGTAGGCCTTAAAAATGAGCAATACACGGGGCGCCTGGGTGGCTCAGTCGTTGAGCGTCTGCCTTCAGCTCAGGTCATGATCCCGGGGTCCTGGGATCGAGTCCTGCATCGGGCTCCCTGCTCCAGGGGAAGCCTGCTTCTCCCTCTCCCACTCCCGCTGCTTGTGTTCCCTCTCTCGCTGTGTCTCTCTCTCTCAAGTAGATGGAATCTTTAAAAAAAAAAAAAAAAGAAAAAATGAACAATACACAAAATTCAGTACTAGAGGCCTGAAGGGCTGCCAAAAGTCATGATAAAATGAGAGGCATGTGTAAAAATATGACTGGTAGAGGGGCGCCTGGGTGGCTCAGTTGGTTAAGCATCCAATTCTTGATTTCGACTCATGTCATGATCTCAGGGTCATGAGATTGAGAGCCCCGTGTCGGGCTCCGTGCTCAGCAGGCAGTCTGCTGGAGATTCTCTCTCTCCCTCTGCCCCTCCCCACTGCTTGCACTCCTCTCTCTCAAATAAATGTTTTTTAAAAATGACTGGTAGAGGGACACCTGGGTGGCTCAGTTGGTTAAGTGTCTGCCTTTGGCTCAGGTCATGATCCCAGGGGCCTGGGATCAAGTCACGCATCAGGCTCCCTGCTCAGCAGGGAGGCTGCTTCTCCTTCTCCCTCTGTCGCCCCCGCTTGTGCTCTCTGTCTCTCTCTGACAAAAAAAAAAAAAAAAAAAGACTGGTAGAAGCATGCTAGAGTATGATGTTTTTTCCAGCAAACACATCAGGTTTCAAATATTGCCAAATTAAAATTCACAAGAGCAGAAGCTCTAACCTTTAGGCACGGTTCTGCAGGTGAAGATTTGGCTAGAGGGCTGCTTCTTCCACAGGAAGAGCTCCCTGTGGCTCCAACCAGCATCCTCCAACGTGCTACTAGCAGGGATCTATTTATTTAATGATGGTTAGGATAGGCATTTCTCAATTTAGGTCAGGGATCTATTTCTGAAAAGCCAAAGTTCTGCATGAAAATGCTAACTGACAGCCTATCTCCCAGTACTTACTTAGATACTTTATTTATTTATATTTTTTTACTGAAGTATGGTTGACACACAGTGTTACATTAATTTCAGGTGTACAACTTCGTGATCCGACACGTCTATACATTTCGCGGTGCTCCCCGCAAGTGTAGCCACCATCCGTCACCATGCACTGCTATTGCAAAACCACTGACTGTATTTCCAGCTTCTTTAAATGGGAGAAATTTTGACATGCTACATGTACCCAAGCCCCCACCAACTTCCTAAAACGTATTTAAAGCCGAGTAATCTGCCAATCTATGTCACCATTTTAGGATACTTCCTGTAAAAGCTAACAAATGTTTTGGAGGATGTTCATATGTATTTTTTATATACAAACACAGAACTGAGTCTTACCCATATTCTGTGAAGTAAGGGGTGGAAATTCTGGAACTAGAAAAAGAAAACATTGTCCACTGGGAAAAGAAATGCTGCTGGATGTATCTGCCATTATTATGAGCAATGCTGGTTGCAGATGGCATGTAGGAGAAGCACTCACGTGGTGAGTAAAGAGGAATTAGTAAAGGAAGAGCTTCCTGAGGCTGTGGACCCCATAGCAGCAGGGAATGCACAGAACACGGATAAGGGAGTGAAACAAGCAGGGAGTGACTTGAGGAAGGAGTGATGGCCCAAGAAAAGGAAGAGGAATAAGAATGAGCTTGGTAAATAAAGGGGTTTGGTGAGGAGACCTACCAGATTTCACAAAAACAATGGGCAAGTGAGTTTGAGTAAGGTAAGAAGAGATCAAAGTGTTGACACCTCACCTAATGCAGAAAAGCAAAAGCACAAATAGACTAAGGCAAAATCAAATGAAACACTACACAGAACATTCTTTGTTAGGTGAAGACAGCATGCTGGAAGGGAGATACACTAAGTATATACATAAAGATTAGTGACAGTGGATAGGGTTTTAAAAACTTAGTCTTAAGGATTATGTGTTTTAATATGAGTAAGAAACAAATCCAAGACTGAGAACTGAAAGGAACTGTCCCAGTTGCCCCAGTCAACAGTGAATCATTATAAATGGCTGGTTTATACAGCTGGGCAAGTGGGTACTCAGGCAGGAGCACCTGAGCCGGGCTGCCCCCTCACACATTCCAGGGCACACCCCCCTGTGGAATGTGACACTTACATCTCACATCAAGTAAGTCTCTACTTGTAACAATAATGACCACTAACCCTCGTTGGTAGTAACTTGGCTTACTGACCATTAAGCTACGGTAAATTTGTTTAAAATAACAGTTTCTTTTATGCTCACAAAATCCAGATGCTTGGTTAGTATTACTGCCACTAATATATCACACTTAACCTGCTGACAATAGATGGTTTTCTAATAAAGAGGAGGAAAAAAAATTATTATCCTTGTACGCAATGGCATATTTAATGCTATAGAGTTGGTAACATTTATAAAAAATCTTGGAAAAAAGAACGTGGGCTAAACCATCATTCTAAGCATGATCTTATGTTTTGACTCCAAGAAAAGAATGAGAAATTCACAAAGTAATCTCTATTTCTGTTCCAGATTACCTTTGTGTTTCAGTTTTTCCATGTCAATGGTGAAGTGTTAAAATTACAAAAGAGAAAATCCCTGAGATATAAACTAATCTGAGGAAGCAAGGGGAGCCAAATAGTGGACAGCATAACATAAACAAACGGAAGTTTGTTTTGCAGTTAAATTATGTTCTCTGCTTCCCTAAACCCACCTATCTTCACATAAGGATAATGAGTATTACAACTTGGTTCACCTCATGTGTGACTTTAAAACTCAAGGCTAGACTACAATAAACTGAAGGTGAAGTTTAGCGATGGAGCCAGCAGAAAGACAAGAAACATCATTTGGTGTGATGTTTTAAGGTTCCAATACCTTGACAACTAAAAAAATGTCATCAGCTTAAACACCAGAAGAGTTTATGTGTGATACTCTCAGCACATCTGTAACTATACAAGAAAATAAAATTATGTCACCTACTTTCCAGTCCAATTTTCCAATTTTGAATAGTTATTTCACTAGTCACACAGACTCATGCAGGGCTGAAAACACTCTGGCATTCTCTTCTTTGCAGAGCTAACCCTCTTTAGATTGAGTCTTAATTATATGTTACCTCAAATTAACTTTGTTATATAAAGCTTGTGATTATTATAGTTAGACACTAAGATTTTCCTGACTCAGAACCACCTTCTCTTACCTAAGGGTAAATCAAGGAGAAGCAGCAGGAATGAAAACACAAGGATAATGAGAAAGATCTTTCCTTAAAAACACTGGTACATTGATAGGATAAGAACCCGGGTTTCAACCAGATTGGAGTTATTTATGAAGAACAGAAGCTGGAACATTCTCAATGTCAGAGTAACATTTGAAAAGAAAAAGTAAAAAAGGTCTCCTGTGGAAAATAACCTAGTAGTTTTCTTTGATGATTTCTAGAATGTCTTTCTTTAAACTTGACTCAGTTTCTGGGTTTATAAAATTTTGAGAGGTGTAGGAAAAATAATAAAATATAAAGAAGTTCTAATAAATGGTAGAAGCAAGTAGATGTAAGCAAAGAATAATTCGCTGTCCAAAAGCAAGACTCAAAGTAGAAAGATGGTGAAAAATAGATTAGTTCAACAACAAATGATGTGCAGGCATCTATCTATCCATAGAAGAACAAATCAGAAGTTCTGCTAAGACCTCCCTGAGGGAGACACTGGACAGGAACCTGGAAAGAGGAAATAAAGGGAGTAAAGGAAGAACGGAATTTGGGTTTTGTTCACTATGTAAATCTGAGCCTGTTTGGGAACGTCTGGGGTTGTGATGACTTGATGCCTCTCTTGCTGGCTTTGATCAATCAGGTTAAGAAGTAAGAATTTAAGTAGTTCATGCCCATGTGATTTCTTCTATTTGGCAGTGCTGGAAGAAGGTAAAATTAGAAGCACTGGTACCCTGAGTGACTGGCCAGGACATGGAGCAATCTAGGGACTCCCAGGAAAACCCTGCTCAGAAATGCTCTGCTGTCTGACATTTATTACTTACTGTCCCATTCTCTCAGCAAGTTACATAGTTTTCTTTCACTTACACATGACCCATTTATTTGTATGTGTATCTATAATATGACTCTTTAGGGGAACCTGGGTGGCTCAGTCAGTTGAGCGTCTGCCTTTCACTCAGGTCATGATCCCAGGGTCCTGGGTTCAAGCCCCGCATTGGGTTCCCTGCTCAGCAGAGGGCCTGCTTCTCCCTCTCCCACTGCTCCCCCTGCTTGTGCTCTCTCTTTCTCCCTCTTTCTCTCTGTCCAATAAATAAATAAAATCTTTAAAAAAATGTTTATTTATAATATGACTCTTTATATTCATTCTTAAAGAATATTTACTACATACCTAGCAGCATGCTGAATGCTTGGGGGCATGAAGAAATAGTCACAACTTCCAGTCAAGTTCAAGTAAGAGAGACCAAACTTACCCTCCTGACTGAAACAACTACAACATCAAAGAAAACATGAAATAACAGAATAATGACTCTCAAGTATTTAAATATCAGGCAATGATGGACAGTGATTCCTAAGAGACAGGAAACAAACAAGATGAAATTTATGACTGCTCTAATTTACTGCCTGAAGAAAATTCTTAAGTCACAACGGAAAGAAGAAAAACAACAACAACAACAACAAGAACAATAAAACCCAGAGAGAGCTTCAGTTAAGTACTGATCAATACATAAAAGGCTACCCAATGCTAGGGAAAGAATCACCCAAACAATTAGAGGAAACAGTGCCCAGAGCTCATACAGGGTTGAGAATAGTGCATATTCCCAATAGCCAGAGTGGAAAACTTCAAAACTCACAGGGCACGTTTGGAGTACTAAGAACGATCTTGCTTCAGTATTGAAGAAAAACTCACCATATGCTAAATGTAACTTGAATCCTGCTATCAAAGCTTAAAAGCAGGACCTGAAATGATGGAACTATTTCAAGTAATTTGACCATGTCAAAGAACAGCCTGAAGAATATGTTTTGGCATAAAAAAATATACAAAATATGGCAAGAAAAAATTCACAATGTATAGCACTGAATGAAAAATTACCAGGCACACAAAGAAGGAGGAAGATGCAACTATAATGAGGCGAAAAAAAAACCTGATCCAGAAATGACAGCTAGCACAGAATTTGTAGAAAAGGAAAAGGAAATTATTATGTAGGCATTCCATATGTCAAAAAGCTAGAGGAAAAAAAAAAGGTAGAGGAAAGACTACAGACTGCACATGTTAAGTAAAGACACAGAAGAGTTAAAAAAAAACAAAACAAAACCAAACTTCTGGAGATAAAATCTACAACATGTGAGATGCAAAATGCACTGGATGAGATTAATGACTAATGAGACAGTGAAGAAGAAAAGATGAGTAAACTTGAAGACATAGCAAAAATGCTCTGAATTGAAATGGGGAAAAAAGAGAAAAGGGAAAAGAATAGCTGTGAGTCTTGTGACAACCAGTGAATCAAGTGGCCAAATAGATATGTAATTTTAATCTCTGAAGGAGAGGAGTGAGAAGGGGAGGCAATAAAATATGTTTAAAAACAATGACCAAAATTTTCCTAATTTGATGAAAATTATAAACTAACATATAAGAAGTTTAATGAGGGACGCCTGGGTGGCTCAGTCGGTTAAGCGTCTGCCTTCGGCTCAGGTCATGATCCCAGGGTCCTGGGATGAAGTCCCGCATCGGGCTCCCTGCTCCGCGGGGAGCCTGCTTCTCCCTCTGCCTCTGTCTCTCTCTCTGTCTCTCATGAATAAATAAAAAAAAATAAAATCTAAGAAGTTTAATGAACCCTAAGCAGAAAAGCATAAGGAAAAGTACACCAAAACACATCATAATCAAATTATTTGAAACCAGGGATGAAGAGAATCTTAAAAGCAACACAGATAAAGTTAACAGCATTTTTTTTTGTCCAAGATGATACAAGATGATATGACCATCTTAATTGATGAGAAAAAAATATTTGACAAGATCCAACACCCATTCTTAATAAAAACTCTCCACAAACTAGGAATAAAAAGGAACATCCTGAACTTGATAAAAAATGTCTGTAAAAAAAACTTAAGCTAGCATCATTCATAATGGTCAAAGACTAAATGCTTTCCTCCTAAGATCAAAAACAAGGATGTCCACTCTTGCCACTTCTATTCAATGTTATACTGGAGGTTCTAGCCAGTACAAAAGGGTGAAAAAAGAAATAAAAGGACTACATGTTGGGAAGGAAGAAGAAAAAACTATCCATTCACAAATTACAGGATTAGTTACATAAAAAAAATCTATGGAATCTACAAAAAAGTTACTAGAATAAGTTGATTTTAACAAAGTTGCAAGATACAGGATCAAGATATAAAAATCAATTGTATTTTTATATACTAGCAATAAACAATGGAAATTTTAAATAAAAAACTCAATTTACAATAGCATAAAAATATTAGTTATAAATCTGCCAAAGGATATGCAAGACCTGTACACTGAAAACCACAAAATACTGCTGAGAGGAACTGAAGATTTAAATAAATGGAGAGAGTTACTATGTTCATGGATTGGAAGACTCCAGATTATTAAAATGCCTATTATCTCCAAAATGATCTACAAATTAAACATAATCCCAAATACCCAGCAAGCTTTTTGTGGAAACTGACCAGCAGATTTTTTAAAAAATTGTTTTAGAGAGAGATAGTACAAGTGGGGGCAGAGGGAGAGGGAGAATCTCAAGCAGACTCCATGCTGAGCACAGAGCCCAACTCGGGGCTCAATCCCAGGACCCTGAGATCATGACCTGAGCTGAAATCAAGAGTCAGATGCCTAACCAAATGAGCCACCCAGGCGCCCCTGACCAGCAGATTTTAAAATTCACATGGGAATGTAAAGGATCTAGACTAGCCAATCAACTCTAAAAAGAACAGAGTTGTAGCACTTATATAACCTGACTATGACTTATTACAAAATTACAGTAATTAAGACAATGTGGTATTGGCATCAAGATGGAATAGTCTACTGATACCTACACATACATGGTTAGTTGATTTTCAATAAAGTTGCAAAAGCAATTCAGCAGAGACAGGATAGTTTTTTCACAAATGGTACTGGAACGACTGGATAAATATATAAGGAACTTTGATGTATCCCTGGCACTACATTCAAAAATTAATAAAAAATGGATCAGAGACCTAACCCTAAAACCTAAAGCTATAACTTCTAGAAAACAGAAGAAAATCTTTGTGACCATGGCAGAAGCCCAACATTTCTTTGGGCTTCATCATAATTATATACTTCTGCTCTTCAAAAGAACTATTAAGAGAATGAAAAGATAAGCCAGAAACTGGAAGAAAATACTCACAAATCATATATCTGATAAATTCTCTATTTAGAATATACAAAGAACTCTCAAAACTCAAGGATCTGGAAAAAAAAAAATGAACAATAAAAAATGAGCAAAAGATTTGAACACATACTTTCCCAAAGAAGACACAGGGATGGCAAATAAGTACATGCAAAGATGCTCGATATTATTTGTCATTAGGAAAATGCAAGGCAAACTATTATAACATATCAGTACACACCTATTAAAATGTCTACAATTAAAGATGTGGAGCTGGAACTTTCATACACTGATGCTGGCAATGTAAAATGGTACAACTCTGGAAAACAGATTGTCAGGTTTTTAAAAAGTTAAACATACACCCACCAGATGATCCAGCTTTTCCACTCTTAGTATTCAGCCAAAGAAAACGGGAACACTGGCCATATAAGGACTTATTAATAGCAGCTTTATTTGTAATAACCAGACACAACAAAACTGGAAATAACCAAAACGTCAACAAGGGAATGGATAAATGAACTGCAGTACATCCACACAGTGGGACACCATTCAGCAATAAAAAAGGATGAACTACCGATACTACCAACAACATAGATAAATGTAAAAATAGTTATGCTCCTTGAAAAACACCAGGACTCCTCTCCCCAAAAAAGAGTCTATCCTCTTTATTTCCATTTATACAAAATTTAAGAAAATACAAACTAATCTATAGTGTCAAGAAGCAGATCAGTGGTTGCCTAGGAATGCAAGGAAGGGTGGTACAGGGAAGGGATGGGGGTTATGAGGAGATGTGAAGAAACTTTTGTGGATGATGGCTGTATTCACTACCTTGATTGTGGTGATGGTTTCGTGGGTGTATCCACATGGCAACACTTATCGTACACCTTAAATACAGAAGGTCTACTGTATCTCAAAAGTGATTTAAACTCTTTCGAAAGAGACATGGCCTCAAAAGGTGAAAATTTGGCATAAAATGAAATTTTGTACTCTTGTTCCAAGGTTGACTTCCTAAAAATATAGTTAACTCAATATCCTCTTTTATTTTTGTTAAAGATTTTATTTATTTATTTGAGAGAGAGAGGGAGAAAGGGCGGGTGGGGGGTGGGAGGGGAGAAGCAGACTCCCTCCTGAGCAGGGAGCTGGACTCCGGGCTTAATCCCAGGACCCTGGGATCATGACCTGAGCCAAAGACAGACGCTTCATTGACTGAGCCACCCAGGCGCCCCTCAATATCCTCTTTTAGAAATAAAATCATCATACATTCCATAAATGTTATTTAAAATTTCAGAAGTGGGGCGCCTGGGTGGCTCAGTCGTTAAGCGTCTGCCTTCAGCTCAGGTCACGGTCCCAGGGTCCTGGGATCGAGCCCTGCATCAGGCTCCCTGCTCGGCGGGAAGCCTGCTTCTCCCTCTGCCCCTCCCCCTGCTTGTGTTCCCTCTCTCGCTGTGTCTCTCTCTGTCAAATAAATAAAATCTTTAAAAATAATAATAATAAATAAAATAAATAAATAAATAAATTTCAGAAGTAATTAAGTATTCTGACAGGAACAAGGAAGAGGTAACTAAATATGCTTTTTCAAACTGCAAATTCTCCTTCACTCACTTTGATAGGCTCCAGTCCCTTCAAGATTATGGTTTTAAATTTTTTTAAAAAGATTTATTTATTTTAGGGGCACCTGGGTGGCTCAGTCGTTAAGCGTCTGCCTTCAGCTCAGGTCATGATCCTAGGGTCCTGGGATCGAGCCCCGCATCGGGCTCCCTGCTTGGCGGGAAGCCCGCTTCTCCCTCTCCCACTTCCCCCTGCTTGTGTTCCCTCTCTCGCTGTCTCTCTCTCTGTCAAATAAATAAAATCTTTAAAAATAATAATAATAAATAAAATAAATAAATAAATAAATTTCAGAAGTAATTAAGTTCTGACAGGAACAAGGAAGAGGTAACTAAATGCTTTTTCAAACTGCAAATTCTCCTTCACTCACTTTGATAGGCTCCAGTCCCTTCAAGATTATGGTTTTAAATTTTTTTAAAAAGATTTATTTATTTTAGGGGCGCCTGGGTGGCTCAGTTGTTAGGCGTCTGCCTTCGGCTCAGGTCATGATCCCAGGGTCCTGGGATCGAGCCCCGCATCGGGCTTCCTCCTTGGCGGGAAGCCTGCCTCTCCCTCTCCCACTCCCCCTCTTGTGTTCCTTCTCTTGCTGTCTCTCTCTCTGTCAAATAAAGAAATAAATAAAATCTTAAAAAAAAGATTTTATTTATTTTAGAGAGGTGGGGAGGGGCAGAGGGAGAGAGTCTCAAGCCGGCTCTGTGCTGAGTGCACAGCCCAACGCAGGGCTCGATCTAATGACCCAAGTCGAAACCAAGAGTTGGATCCCTAACCAACTGCGCCATTCTGGCGCCCCATGGTTTCAAACTTTTTAGAAAAAACCCAAAACATTACTGCCCAGTAGGCATTGGAAGATAGAACGCAAATACAAGGGAGAAATGGAGGGACGAAGGAAGGAGCAAAATTAACATCAACACACAAGAAACTTCCAACAACGACCTCAAATGTAGTCTGAATTTAAGAAAGTTTAGTTTTGGCCTTGATTCTAAGCTTGAATCAAAATCCACAGTGCTTGTTTGGGTAGCTGTTTGCATTTTTCCTCACCTGCCTGTCTTACTCGCCCTTGATTGCTCTGATTATCCCTCCAGCCCCACTCAAGTCACAATCTCAGGTTGCTAACTGGCTTCACCTCGAGGCAGCAGGGCTTTGTGAAGTCCAGACGACAAATTCGTGCCTGGAATTGCCGCAGCTATGGCAGACACCACCATCCCTGTTTTCTGGCCTTCTCGCTCCCCTGGCTCGCGTTCCCAGACCCTCTGCAAGGCTCTGGTGTGCCCAGAAGGAGCAATTCTAGTTCGGCAGTAGGACATTCCAGGAGGCAAAGGTCTTTTTGGGGGAGGCCACCACCATTCCTACCCGAACTAACACACGGTGACCACAAAGGCTGCAACTATTACATGGACTATTTAAAATGTCGTGTTTAAAGTGGAAAAAAAAAATCAGAATGTAAAATTGTGCTCATAAAAGGATTTTAACAGTGAAAAATACTCACAGATGGATCAAAATTAGAAGGACATGTATACAAATGAAAATAAAGGGGTGGTTAAGGATCCCCCTCCTGTTTTCACTATCTTTAGAGATGTTGCATTGTCTTTATAGGAAAAAAAAAAACCCAAATGGCTTATTGACAGCTGCTAGCTTGAAGGCTTTTTCACTCTATCCAGCTGAAATGAATCTGAGGCTTCTCTTCATCTGGGAAAAAAGGAAAAATAACGAATTTATTTTGCTCCTGTGGTGGGTGGTTGTCGCTGTGGTGGATTTGTTTGACTGCCAATTACTGGTAACAGTTATCTGATTGTTATACATTTTATAAATGCGTCTAGCAGTGCTCTGTCTGGAAATGTATACTGTTTAGAAAAAAAAAAAAACTACCATAACTTTATCACCCGTTCCACAGGATAAAGAAATCTGGCCCTGGTTAATTTAGTGAGATGGCCCATACCTCCCTACAAGCATGGTGTTGTTACAATAACTCCCAAGAAAGTCTGGTCAGAATACTGTCTCCTGGGAATAATGCTACTCTGGCAAATTATCTAAGATGGGAGACAAGCTTTCGTTGGGTTCCCTCTGAAGGGTAGCAGAACGTGCCACCACAAAATAGGACATTTTCATAGAATGATTGTTTTGAGCTGAGGCACTTGAAAAACAGCAAATGCCAGGAAAGGCTTTCTCTGACCTTCCCTTATCTGCCTAAAGACAAATTCTCCAGAAGGAAGTCAATTCTCATAAATCCCCTCCCTGAAAGGAAGTTTCAACAGCCATGGAAGATGGACTCTTATCGAAGGACTGGAGAGTAGACACCACACAGAGACAAACTTCAGCACAACCTATTATATGTCCCACCTATTTTTTTTTCTGTTTTTAAGAGAGAGAGAAGGGGGGCGCCTGGGTGGTTCAGTTGGTTAAGCGACTGCCTTCAGCTCAGGTCATGATCCTGGAGTCCCTGGATCGAGTCCCGCATCGGGCTCCCTGCTCGGCAGGGAGTCTGCTTCTCCCTCTGACCCTCCTCCCTCTCGTGTTCTCTGTCTCTCATTCTCTCTCTCTCAAAATAAATAAATAAAATCTTTAAAAAAAAAAAAAAAGAGAGAGAGAAGGGGAAAAGGGGCAGAGGGAGAGAGAGAATCCTAAGCAGGCTCCACGCCCACGGGGACTTGATCTCATGACCCCAAGATGGTGACCTGAGCCGAAATCAAGAGTTGGACGCCCAACCAACTGAGCCACCCAGATGGCCCCCCCCCCTATTTTTTAAAGGCCTATTTATCTTTCCTGAAAATAATTTACTCTCCCCTAAGAGGCCTACATCTCTCCTCCCCTTTCCCTATTAAGGAAAGTCTGAATTTAAATCTGAATTCTAAGCCACCTAGGGTAGTCAAGCATTTTTCTCTGGGTTTCTTCCATGAAAAATGTTAATAAACTCACTTATTTTTGTCTTGTTAGTCTTTCATTGCATGGGTTTCAGCTAAGAACTCAGAAGGGTAGAGGGAAAATTATTTTTCTTTCGTTACAATTCTAGCTCAGGAAAACAAATCATGGGCTAAACAATAACACTGACAAGTCCCGACCAGTCACGGTGAAGGGGAGGGCAGCTTCTGGGGAGAATCAGTGATATACTGGCATCAAAGTGAGGCAGGAGGGCACACACATCATGGCTAAGGGGAGTATTAACTGGACCGACATTTTGGGAGGATGATTTGTCAAAACCTATAAAAAGGTTCAAGGTGTCTTCAGCAGTGTTCAAGGAATCGTTTTCTGCAGACATAATATACGAGTGCAGAAAGCTCTGGGTAAAAACTAGGATGTTCCTACAGCAGGCTCTTCCATGATGGTAGAAAACTGGGAACAACCCAAATTTTCAGGACTAGGTGGGATACATATGTAATAGCCGGAGAATGGATCATCATGCTGTGGTTAAAACAAAATGGAACAAGTTGAAAGCAATGTTTGTAACATTTTTGGGGGGGGGGGTGAAACACTCATTACTCACAAACACATACTATTTGTATGAATGGCTGCATATGCATAGAAGAAAGAATATGCTCGATATATTTTTTTTTAAGATTTTATTTATTTGAGAGAGAGAATGAGAGAGAGCAAGCACATGAGAGGGGGGAGGGTCAGAGGGAGAAGGAGACTCCCCGCCGAGCAGGGAGCCCGATGCGGGACTCGATCCCGGGACTCCAGAATCATGACCTGAGCCGAAGGCAGTCGCTTAACCAACTGAGCCACCCAGGCACCCTATGCTCGGTATTTTTAATAAAAGTACCAGAGAGGGGATTACAGAGCTGCTGGAGGAAATTTTAACTTCTAAATTTACATAATTCCAACATATGTGGAATTCAGAGTGCTTTTTAGTTTAATAAATCAAAGAAGACAACAAGATCAAATAAATGGGACAGGATACTGACAGAGAACAAATGGTACGAACAACAGCATTGTGATCAAATTTAGAAAACAAATTTGGTAATATAGGTGTTGGGAGCAAAGAATTTCTATCAAAAAGAATGTATATAATGTTTTTCTGGAGAATAAAAAAAATAAGTACATGTTAAATGACTTTCTCTTTGCTCCCTAACCCCATTAACTAGCCAGAATCCAAGTTTCTGGATAAATGCAGCCTAGGGAGCAGACAGAGTGGAATATTAAAAAACAATTACAAGAAGGGATCTTTTGGGGGAAGGGCAGTTTCAACATTAAGTTATACCTTTAAGAGCTAAAGAGAGCTATGGCAGGGGGAGGGGGAGTTCTCTGCTCCTTTTCAGATTAAAATAGGCATGGTTATGCTAATTCTGAATGTGGCCAGTAGGCTAGAGCTGTCTGAGTTCCCAGCCGCCCTGCAGTCTTGGGCGCTGCCCATCTGCAGAGTCCCGCGGTGTCCGCCTCCGGGGATGGCTGACACCAGCCTGCAGCAGAGCCGCCCAGACCAGCCTATGGCCATCACCGCCTCTAGGGTGGGACGAGGACAAGCCTGGGTGTCTCTATGGACCGCTTCAGCTCTTAAACCACAGCCACCCACGTCACCATCTGTTTAGTGCCATGTGGACCCTAAAAGAAAAATCCGGTTTGGTCCTAAAAATACTCTTTGCCTCACAAGGAACCGTCTCCTAGGGCTGGGCCTCACAGGCCTCTGTTTTACATAACATTAATTAGAGATGCTAATTCTGTGTCAGAATGGTACAGCGGCCACACCCTGGAATGTGAAATTGTAAACTGTAAGATTCTGCCAAAATGTGTCATTTTATCCAAGTGCAGCAAACTCAGTTTTAAATTGCCTATGTTCTAAGGCTCCCTGACCATGAGTTCTGACTAGGCTGGAGTCATAATCTTGCTTTCCTTTGACTCACCGTGTGTAAGACTTTTTTCTCCTTTATTTAATAATAACACCTTTTAATAAAATTAGCGGATGTACTCATATGTGCCTTAAAAGGAAATAAGATCCCTGAAGTTGTTAATAAGTATTCAGGGTAGAAGTTAAGAACTGTTTCCTTTATCAATGTAATGCTTACTCAGCTCCAAGGGCACCATCCACTGTCTCCATGTGATACTGGAACATTTCTCCCTTGCCAGCCGGCACAATGTTAAGTTTTGTCTGTAGATGGTGCTGGAGGACCCCAGAGGACGAAGGATCTTGGCTCCATCCAGTGGCACATGACTCCCAGCAGTGCACCTGCCCTGCCACCCAATGGTGTCCACCTTCCAGTTTTCCAGTCCTAGCCAGAAGTTTCCTGACTGCCCGCCTGCCGAACCCAAGAGGGGATTTCCTGTTTGCAATGCCCTGCCCATGAGCCTAGGCCCACTGGCATCCCAGAGGGAGGCTGCCAACTAGCCAGCCTTGGTCAGTAATTCCATGTAACGAGCCTGCTCTAAGCTGTGGACCAACTCTGGCCTGGGACAACCGAGTGAGTGGGCTGTAGCCACACCTTTCCCAATGAAGTCACCCCCAAATTTGGCAAAGGAAACCCTTTCTAAGCTTGTTCCTTCCTTGGGTTCTCTACTTTAGCTTTAGGATATTCTTTAGCATCATTTTCTATACCCTCTTAAAAAAAAAAGAAAAAGAAAAAAATAGCAAATTTCTTGTAAATAGTTAATAACGCTTTATATTAAGCTATCCCTGTTCAAATTACAGTGTGGTTACTGACTCCAGATTGGATCCTGACTGATAACCATCCATTGAAGGAGGTAGCAACTTTGAGCCTCAAGTAGGCTCTTAATGCTGTTCATTACTTTCATTATTTATTTCTCATTATCAGTCTGGCACATTGCTCACCAGGTTACTTCAGACCTTCTCTTGTGTCCTTTAAGCTCTTATTCATCCGATTTAGCAGGAACTTACTACCAGAAGATGACATCAATTGATAGTCTTTAAGGAAAAGTGGGAGCTTCCTTCAAAGTCCATTTTTTAAAAAAAATCCCTGTATTGTCCTACTATTGATCTTGCTTACATTCAGCTTAAAAGAAAAAGTAGAAATCGTTCCTCACCAATACCATCATCCCCTCAATTTCACACATAACACACTTGTTCTTTATTCTAGATTTTATTAGTCAGGACATTTCTTACAGTTACTGCCTTTTCTTTCTCTCAACAGATTAAATCTGGAGATCAGTTTTGGGAGACTTCACAATAATATTGAGTCTTCTAGTTGATGAACATGGTATATCTCTCCATTTATGTGAATCTTTTAAAATTTCATTCAGTAGTATTTTATAATTTGCAGAATACAAATGTTGAACATATTTTATTGGATAGATATCTCTAGGTATTTCATTATTTTGATGCTATTTTAAATGGTATTTTAAAACTTCAAACTGTTGCTGTATATAAAAATGCAATTGATTTTTGTATATTGGTTTTTCTAGTAGTTTTTTTGTAGCTTCCTTAGGATTTTTTTTTTTTTTTTGAGAGAGAGAGAGAGAGAGAGGGAGGGAGAGGGATAGAGAGAATCATAAGCAGGCTCGACGCTGGGCTCCCAGCGTGGAGCCTTATGCAGGGCTTGATCTTATGACCCGAGCCAAAATCAAAAGTCAGATACTTAACCAACTGGGCCACCCAGGCGCCCCAGGATTTTCTACATAGTTGATCATGTTGTCTGTGAATCTTTAGGTCTTTTCCCTTTTTTTTTGGTCTAATTGATTTTTTTGGTCTTATTTGGCCCACAAATATTGAATAGGAGTTTAGGGAGGGGACAGTATACTTGCCTTGTTCTGAAACTTAGAGCATTCAGAATTTCACCATTAAATAGAATGTTTTTTATAGATATCTCTAATCAGTTTAAGGAGGTTCTCTTGTATTTATTTCTAGCTTGCTGAGAGTTCTGCTCATAAATGGGTGTTGAATTTCAATTAATTATTTTTGTGTGTCTAGTGAGATTATCATATGGATAATCTCTTATGGACCCACCAGCTTGAAGTGAGAAAAAAATCCACCTATTTTTCTCTAGGACATGCTATTTTTGTCTCTCTTGCAGTAGCCAAACCAATCTGCTAACTAATAATTCTTGCTGCCATTTGAAAGTCAGGGGAGTGTTGTTGGGGGATGGGAGGAGGGAGACCAGAGGGAGACTGCTGCAGGAACCAGGGAGACGTAATGGTGACTTGAACTAGTGAGGCAGAGAATCAAAAATCAAGTCAAAATTTGAGAACAGAAGTAATAGAAGAACTAGCTGATGTATTTCATGCACCGGATGAGGAAAAGATAGAAATTAAGGACTCCTAAATTGCTGGCTTGAGCCAACTTGGTGAGGGATACTGCCATTTACTGAAATAGCAAAACTTGAGAAGGAAAAGATTTGAATGATTTTGCTTGTGATGTATCAAGGACCATGATTTAGATGGATTACATCTGATATTTTCTTTTTTTTTTTAAGATTTTATTTATTTCAGAGAGAGTGAGCGAGAGAGAAAGAACACAAGTGGGGAGGGGCAGAAGGGGAGGAAGACGCAGACTCCCAGCTGAGCAGGGAGCCTGACCTGGGGCTTGATCCCAGGACTCCAGGATCATGGCCTGAGCTGAAGGCAGACGCTTAAAGGCAGATGCTTAACCAACTGAGCCACCAGGCGCCCCTACATCTGATATTCTTATTAGACATCCAAGCACATGAGTTAGTCAGGAGACTGGATACATGAGGCTGGAACTCAGCACTTAACCATGTGGTATCATCACTACGTTGCTTCCTGTCTTTCTCCCCGCCAGACTGACGTTCTTGAAGATAGGGACAATGTTCTATTTATTTGTGCATCCTGGGTTCTAACACAGTTTCTGTCATAAAGTAGATATTCAATAAATATTGGTTGAATTAGTCCATGAATGTTTTACTAAAACACAATTCATACTATGAGCCATGAAAATAATTGCTATGGGATTAAAATACTTATCTATACTACACAGTGATCAAAATAATTAACCAAATAACTAAAGGAAATCAGAAGACAAGGATAAATATTTTAATGAAGGCAATATATTTAAAATAGTATATCAAGGTATAAAGGGACCCTTATGACATTAATGTTAAAATGTATGAGATATTACAAACATACAATAAAATAACTACTGTAGAGAAAACTAAAAATTTTGGCCATACCATAGAGATCATCTAGTCCAGTGGTTCTCAAACTAAGTTTCTTGGAGTCCTACAATTTCCTGCAGGCACACCAAGGCTATTGGGGGGGGGGGAGGGGGAAGAATAGAGGCCAAGCAGGTATAATTTGGGGTCTCAGGATTTTAGGTGAGAATTCATTTTAAAAAATTACATTACTAAAAATTTTGTTTTTGAAAGCTACGGATACTCTAACCTCATTCTGTAGGTGAAGAAACTGAGTCCTGCCTAAGCATATCTAAGTAGAGACAGGCTGAGAAGTCAGGTCTTCCAACAACCAGTCCAGAAATCATGAAATCTGATTCCAGAATTTATCTTAAAAATTCCCTGACATACTTTTATATTTACTATCTATCATCTCTTAGGGTCATAAGTTCCATAAATTTATTACAGATTCTTAAGTGATATATATACTAGGCGTAAATACAGTGTTAAGGCAAAGAGAAAGAGTTTTGAAGACAACAATCAGGTTTAAGCTCTCTGGCTGCAGTTATAGGAAAGATTTATGTGTGAGTTGTTTTAATGGAGGCAGGACAGAGCATTCAGGTCGACTGACATGGTTCCTCAGACTTTTCTAGGCGGTGGATACACAAATTCCTGGAAAGTATCCTAATTCGCCCCCTGGGGCTTCTTCAGTGGAATTAATTAAACACTGCTCAGAAGTAAAGGACTGAGTGATAGGAGAAAAAGAAAGCATCTTTTTTATATTCACATTTGAAAAAGTATTGCCCTTCCCAAGAAAGGAAAAGAGAAAAAGCAGAACAACCACTGAAGATACCTTGATGTTATGTTTTCATGATCACTACCTTATTTCTCCAGCAGGTTATGCTGCAACACACTGTGGATAAAATCTCTTCATTTGCTTTCTTCTTTCTTCCCTGAGTGAATTTTTTTTTTATCTCATCATCTGAAACGACAGGCTGGTATTATCAAAGCTGTATATCCTGAGAGTCAGTAGCAGGACTGAATTTCCTTTTTTCATTATTTTTGGTAGAACATACAGACCTTAGGGGTAAGCTATCAGCACCAGTATGTCCTCAAATTCTTCCTGGTTCCCTTACGGGGAAAAGAAGGTAATTAATCTGTCATCTTAGACAGTGCACTACCATTCCTTCACAACACTTAAAAGCCTATTTCATCAGGATAAAATGTTATCATAAATAGATGAACTGGAACAAAAGAAAAGGAAGCATTTCTAACCAAGAGCCGCTGAAGAGTATGAAAGCAAATAGAGTTTTCAAAAATTTTAAGACTAAACACCAAACCCAGTAACAAACAAAAAAACACGATTTTTTTTGCCCGCTGGTTTTACTTCTCATTTCAACATTTAGTTACTTATCTCCAAACACTGATCTGCCACGTGACTACCTTGCTCCCAGAAACTTCATTCCAGTGAAGACCAAACAAGTACGAATAAAAAGACTTAGAAATGTATATTGCTTTTGAAAATGTGTAATCCTCTTAGTTAATATGTTGAGCTCTTGGTCCAGTTTCCCGAAGCCACCGAAGTATTCTGACTCGTTTCCTCCCTTTACCGGTTGCTCTTTTGAAGTTGTCAGTCAATGTGAAAACCTCGCTTAGAATATTTACTTCTTTAAGGGTTTGGGAAAGAGCCTCAAAACGAATTCTTTGTCTTTTTCTATTTTCTAAAATGTCCTAAATATTGTCAGAAGCAGCCCTACAGCATGAACATTTATCAAAGAGCAGCCTGGGGTATATGGGAGGAAAAAAAGAGCACTTTTCTTTGTCATTGCAAGAACACCTTAATGCATGACTTCTACCAAGGGGATCGCAGCATCTTTTTCTGTACCTGCAGGAGTGGCCAAGTCCTTCTACTACTTTCTTGGATCCCATCCCAATGCTATAGACATAAGGCTTGGCTTGTCAGGCCTGGCTGACATCAGTGGAAACAATCTGGGATAAATGTGCACATCAGCAAGAAGTAAAGCACAGTTGTTTTTTCGCAAGATCACATGCGAAGAGACTGTAAAATATTGAGCGGTGAAATGGAAGTAGCCTATCAAAGACATGTCTATAGATCTTTTTACTTTAATAGAGGGTTTTGAACACTAAATTCCAGTTATAGGCTCGATTCCTGGCATTTGTCAAAACTCAGTTCTTGGGTCAAGCCCATCAGTAGATGGTAAGTCAAAAGGCAGGAGGAAATGAGTGTTCTGTTGTGTTTCATTCAGCTCTCTAACTTTCTGAGCAAGGAATTAGTAAGCAGTTGGCTTATTTAAAAAAAAAAAAACAAAAAACCCTGCTTGCTTCTTGTAGCATTTTCATGAATAAAATCATGACTTTGGAAACTAGAAGACAAAGAAATAAAAATATCAGTAGAGAAAATAAAACCACTTCGTTGTATGTCTCAGTCATTATTTTTCTCAAATTTGTGTTAAAGCAATGCTAAAGTGGGTGGCTGGGACAGGACGGTTTCCCAGTAAAAAATAATGCAGTATTTTTAAGTCCAAAAATATTTATGCTTTAACAAACATGCCACTCTGTCTTAAAACTCAGTGGTAAAAGATCTGTTGTTTTCTACTAAAGTCACTGAGCTTTGTGTGATGGATAATGCCATGTAGCCCCTCTTACCTTTTTTGAAGTAATGTCGATACAGGTCTGCTCAAATAAACGAATGCTCCCATTTTAACCAGTTCATACCAACTTGAATATACAGGAAGAAAAATGATCATCGGCAATGCTCCCCATCTCTCACTCTTCCTCCCCAAGTACTGATTATAGGTGGGTTTTTAATGCCTCAAATTGACCTTGTTACTACACCATTTGCTCCTTTGTTTCAGTGGCTGGAACTTACTTCTCTGCACCTCCCTGCCCCGTCTAGCACTGCTACCATCACATTGCCAAGCAATAAATTTTGTTATTGCCCGAGTGTCCATTCCCTTCCATGTAGCGGCTCACTGAGAGAAAGAAGATAAAACTCCTGAAGGGGGAATCTTACAATTGACTCAAAGGGGAGAATGGATTTTGCAGACAATATTCTGCTTTGATGCATTTACAGCATTTTTTTTCCCTAAGCCTTTATTTTACAGAGCAGTTTCAGGTTCACAGCAAAACTGAGCCGAAGATACAGAGATTTCCTCTATAATAGCATCAATTTTATTGTTTGCAAAAATTGAGCTTAATATGTGGCAAGATGAACAAATACTACACATTTGTTTAAAAATTTGTTGCTCAAGGGCTATAATTTCACTAAAGTTAGTTAACACCTTGCCCATGTCACATCTAATTTGATATCATGGTATATCAAGAGATCAAAATTATATACAGTGATTATTTATGTCTAAAAACTATTTTTCACTATAAAGAAGAAGATTAAAAAGGAATTGGCAATCAGATTTAGTTCCTTTATGATTTTAGCTTCCTGATTTCCCCAGTGACGCACACCCAGTACTAAGTACTAAAAAGAAAACTCAACAAAAATTCTGCAAACTTCTTCAAGATAGAAATTCACCAAAGCCCACTGTCAAATGTATCATGGGCACTCAAAATGGCTGAATGAATTGAGTCACGTCCCAAGTGTCAATAATCGTATCAAAACATGCATACATCACTATTCCATGTGACAGATAAACAATATTTCATCTTATTGGGAATAAAATGGGATCTGAGATATGAACCTAATATTATTTTCCAAAAATGGTTTGATTAATACCTTTCAGCTATTTACTTTTCACTTGGCAAACATGAAACATTTTTAATACTGAATTTTACTTAGAGCAAATGGATAGTAATTTGTTCTATTGAGCTTCAGTAAAATGATCTCTGCATCTGAATGTTACATGTTGTCTGCTGCTAGTGATTTACATATTATTAGAACAAGGAACTGCAAAAGGAGGACCTAAAGGAAAGCATGCACTCACATCTATTTTTAAGCAAGTAAACAAAAGAAGAGAAATTGTCTTTAAATTTTAAAGTGGCTCTTAATGTCATCCCCACAGAGTTCCCCCAAAAGATGCATTTTAAAAAGACAATGAAGTTTAAGAAATATGATCATTTATCTGTGGTAATTCTATTATCATGAGTCAAGACCTCTGCAGCGTCAGAGTGCATACTAATGCCCGATTTGCACAAAGCACTCCTGTGTCCCCCACCCACACCCCCAAATCCTAAACTGTACTGGGGAAGAAGAGCAAAGACAACCGCCCTGCAAGGTCAAAACTGAAGGGAGACAGCAGATAGGTTTGGGTAAAGAGACCGAGAGGTCCAGGAGAAGGAAAGAGAATGTGTAATTGGGAAACCAGAGAAAAATTCACTGGGGGGGGAGGGGACATTTCTCGTATTCAGAAGGAAGGGTCATATTTAGACATCAGACATAAGAGAAGAGGAACTCCTGGCAGGTGTAAAGTCACAGATGTTTGTCGCATGGGCTGTGTCCTTAAACCAATTCTTACCAGACGGACATTTCCTCTTGTCCTGGAGAAGAATATATTCCCAGAGACTCAAGTTTGCTGACAAAATTTTAATATCTGGGGTTATTCAAAATGAACAGAAGACTGAGTTTATATTAGGCACTACAATAAGAAAAAATTCTTCGAATGGTGTATTTAAAATAGATAGTGCTCAACACTTTCCCAGTACAACTAAACCCACAGACAAAGGGATTTTAGGAAGAATACAAAAATGTCACAGCCTACACATACATGGAAAACATAGGACTGTCATTGTCAAAAGAGATGAGTGAGATAGAGGAAAAATTCAGCTCCAAGGTCAGATAATCTGTTACCTTGACTTAGTATAAAATTGTTCTCTAGGGGCTGTGCTCCAATGATTTGGGTAGATTATTTTATATGATAAATATTAATCAAACAGCCATTGCTTTCTATCCAGATATATAATAATGTGACATGATATCAATTTAGGATAGAATGTTTTGAGAAGGCTGTTTTAAAAAAATTTCCTTGTAGGGGTTGGGCAGGAGACGATACAAGGTCAGATTTTAAATGAACTCATACCTCACAAAAAGATTAGCAGCCTGGACAGATTTATCTTTGTGGGTGAAGTCTTCTAAGGCCTCTACTCTTCTGAGAAAATGTACATTGCAAAATGAGGGAGAGAAACAGCATATTAATCAAGTGATCAGGCCAGAGAGAAGTTACAGTGCTGGGATATGGTGATTACACGTCTTTGTTTGCTTGTGTACACATTCTAATACTAGTCACCTAATGTTGTTAATACAAAGCAATGTGAAAGAAACTCCCAAATATACTTGTATACAAGGGCAGGTCCCTTGAGGGTCATGTCAAAAGTATCCCTGTAAGAAACACAAGACTTTGTCTGACTGAATAGGGATGTCTATATTCTGGATAGGGTGCCTGCACTAATGAGGTCTTTAGGTTGTCACATCAGGCCAGAAAATTTAAAACATCTATAACGTTTCAAAGTAGGACATGTGCCTTTTAGAGTGGATACTCTTAACCAAGAAGACTCATCAACCAAGGCCTTCTTGTTTGTTAGAATGCATAGAGGCCCATCCTCAGAGACTGATTCGGAAGGCCCTGAGTGAGGCCCAAGAATGAGTATTCAGGAAATGATTCCCAAGTCACTCTAATGCACACCCCTTGTTATGAATCAGAGCAAAACAACCAAACAATACAAAACAAAATATTATTTGGTGGAAGAGTCAGCAGATTTAGAATTTCAGCTCAGTTCTGGTACTTATGAAACACGTCTTCTTAAAAGTTCACATAATCTCTGATGACAGTTCCCTCAGCTATAAAACTACAGTAATAGTATCTCCCCTTTCTGGGTCATGGGATCAAAGGAGATGCAGTTATCTATTGCTGTAGAACAAGTCACTCCAAAACTTAGGGGCTTTGAGTAACAAATATTTATTATCTCACATTTTCTGTTAGTCAGGAATTCAGGTCCACCTTAGCTAGGTGTCTCTGGCTCAGGCTCTCTCACAAGGTAGTAGTAAAGTGTTAGGTATGGCTGTGTTCTCACATGAAAGCTCAACTGGGGAAGGATCCACTTCTAAGCTCACTCACAGAACTGTTGTCAACTTCAGGTCTTCAACTGGCTGCCAACTGGAAACATCAGTTTCTTGACAAGCGGGTCCCTCCACAGAACAACTTACAACATGGCAGCTGGCTCCCCTCAGAGTTAGCCAGTGAGACAGTAAGAGAGGGTGAGCAAGAGGAAGTAGTAATCTTTTTTAACTTAGCCTCAGAAGTAATACCGCATCAAATATCCCATCACTTTTGCCATAGTCCATTAGCAGCAAGTCTCTGGGTCCAGCTGATACTCAAGGGGAGGGCATTACACAAGGGCATAAATACCAGGAGACGGAGACCACTGGAAGCCATCTGATGCTGCCAACCACAAGAGATAACAAAGGTGATGTTCTGAAGAATAAAAGACCTATATGTCAAAGCACGAAGCACGTTGAGAATGGAAAAAAAGAATCATGGCAGAATTGGAGTTGAAAATCTACTTTATGGATAACACTCTGAAGATTTGCTAAGAAGTGTCACCACCTCCTCTTTTGTCTCAGATGTGTCACACTATGGCATCTTTTTCACCATCTTTTTCAGTCTGACACATCTGTGAACTTGTTAGTCAAGAAAGGAAGAAAAGGAAGGTGAGAGCAAATGAGGGACCTCATGACCTACCAAGTAACACTCTGTGACAATTCACACTTTGATGTTTATCATGAGAAGCAGCACTATAATGGCTATCAGGAGCATGGGAAAAAAATGACCAAAAAATCTAGGAGCTTGATTAAATTGTTTCCCAGATCGTTTTTCCTACAAAGCTGTTTATCAGCTCAACTTGGTGATATGCCCTAATGAAAATTTATGTGACCACTGTGGCAGTTTTAAACCATGGCCCCAGCATTCTTGACACTCTTCCCATCTAGAACTGGGGTCTATGTTCCCTTCCTTTGATTCTGGATAAGGGACAGAGAGCCACTGAATGACTCCTGAGGTTAAGTTAAAGAGAAACCATGCAGTTTCCATCTGGTCCTCTTTGGACACCCACTCTTAGAACCCAAATCATACCATGAGGAAGCTCAAACTAACCCACATGGAGACAACCTATGTAGGACCTCAAGACTCTAAGAAGAGTGAGATGTTTGGCCAATCCCCAACTGCGCCGGCTTCTCACTGTTCCTGCCCCAGCCACTGTCTGCAACCATATGAGAGACCCCAATTCCACCAAGTCCAGAACTGCCCTTACTCAATTCCTGACCCTGGAACTATGACAAATAATTTTTAAAAAATGATTGTTGTTGATCTAACCCAGAGGTTTCTTTTTTGTTTTGTTTTTTTTTTTCCCCCTTGGGGTGGGGGGTAAGGGCAAGGAGAAAAGGAGAGAGAGAATCTTTAGCAGGATCCATACCCAGTGTGGAGCCCAATGTGGAGCTCGATCTCACAACCCCGAGATCATGATCTGAGCCAATACTGAGTCAGACACCTTATCGCCTGAGCCACACAGGTGCCCCTAACCCAAAGTTCTGAGGTGGTTACATGACAAGAGATAACTGCAGTAGTCGGTGAATAGTCACATACTGACAATAAAGTCACGAATAGTAAAATGGTAATATAGAACAAGGATATATTAGGTTAAAACATTTCCCAGACATTTAAGACTGTTAGACCACAGATGTGAACCATTACCTCCAGAAAAGTCTTTGGTAAAGACTCCTACAATTGGAAAATATTTACAGGTGGATGGATATGCCTAAAAGCAATCCTATGTTAATAGGAAAGTAAACTGTTATAAATCATAGAAACTAGAAATGTAGCACTTTTATTTCTACAATAATATCTCAAACTGACATCGATTAACAAATGCTGTCAGCAACTACCTTCTCTTGTCATAGGACAGTCACAAACCATTTGGCATTACACCAGCACCGCAAATACGATCCGTTCCTCTCCACGTCTGCCCTCCCATATGCACGTCACCATTAGCCACAACCCCTCCATTTCTGAATCATGTAGATCATGAGAGTTTTACATTCCTTTTTACTCCTCTACAATATTTACTCAAATCTTCCTCTCTTTCCTCCCCTTTCTTCTTTCTTACCTTTCAGCAAAACTTTTCATCCACATTGCCAAAGCACCCTCTCTGTCACCCATCTGCTCTTGCCTATTCCAATACTTTGATCCATCAAATGTGCTTTCTTATATCTTTAGGGTCCTTTACCTTACAAACACCCTGGTCTTCATTATTTTAAAAATATTTATGGCATATCATAAAATTTGTAAATCTCGATTTTTAAAATACCCGTAAGGTGACATCTAATCACCTTTCCTCAGTCAATTCTCAAAGAAGTTGTCCATACTCAATGTTTCCACTTTTTCACTTACTCTTTAAGCCCACTGTAATCTGACTTCAAATATCCAACACTGTTGGAACTAACCCTTAGAAGTTACCAACCAGGGGCCTCTTCTCTGCACCATCTTCTGCTGACCTTACTGTAGTATTTGATGCAGTTGATACATCTCTCCTTCTTGAAATTCCTCTCACTTTTGACTTTCCAAAAGTAAGTGCTTTCTGGCTCTCTGCATCCTCTAGATATTCTACCTCTTTTCTCTCCTTTAAACCAACGTCTATTCTCCAAAACAGAAACATTTCCCACTTTCTTTTGTCTATACCAATATTTCTGGTGAACTAAACCAGGAAGCTCAAATCCCTAGCTCCAGCATAATTCCAACCCGAAACATGCACACGGGTGTACTTCCAACTCACTTTGTTGATTCGCTCTCATGTCTGAATAGTAGCAGATACAGGAAGTTAATGCTTCACACAAAGTGAGGACTTCTCACAGAAGGAAATGTTTTATATGAAGGAGGTCAAAGTAACAATAGTATTAAAAATCACGTTGATGCACTAGAAAGAATGATCCTTAATTCACCAAATTCAGGCTTGAGAACTCTGATTTTGATACTATTATCATTAAGGACACACAAGTTGTTACTCCCTCCACCTAGATCCCTGGTATCTACCTTCACAAGTATCACCTTCTGAGACCTCCCCCGAACACCATATGTAAAGTGGCATCTCTCATGCAACAGTTATGGGACACATTATACATTTATTTGCTTATTATCTATCTTCCTCCATAGGAATACAGGTTCCAAGAGAACAAGGACTTTGTTTTTTGCACTGCTCTCCCCCCAGAAGAGGGAAGAATATTTAGCCCATAGTAACTACAAAATAAATATTTGTTGAAGAAATTAATAACTTAATGAAAAAGTGAATGATTTAATGAAAATATTATCATTTTCCATTCACAGAAAGTTTGTAACACTATAATGTAAATGCAAGAATACTCAAGGTAAAAAATACTTTTTTCACCAAGTGAGCTAATTCAAATTTCTACATAATGACCAGCTGGTATTCATTTTTTTTTTAAGATTTTATTTATTTATTTGACAGAGAGAGACACACACAGCGAGAGAGGGAACACAAGCAGGGGGAGTGGGAGAGGGAGAAGCAGGCTTCCCGCTGAGCAGGGAGCCCGATGCGGGGCTCGATCGCAGACCCTGGGATCATGACCTGAGCCGAAGGCAGACGCTTAACGACTGAGCCACCCAGGCGCCACCCAGACTGCCTAGTTTTGTTTTGTTTTAAAGATTTTGTTTATTTATTTGACAGGGAGAGATAAACAGCGAGAGAGAGAACACAAGCAGGGGGAGTGGGAGAGGGAGAAGCAGGCTTCCCACCGAGCAGGGAGTCCGATGTGGGGCTCGATCCCAGGACCCTGGGATCGTGACCCAAGCCGAAGGCAGATGCCCAACTACTGAGCCACCCAGGCACCCTGACCAGCTGGTATTCAAATAGAAGTTTCTTTGCAAAAATTAATGGGATTAGCTATTCTATAGTCGGCTATCCTACTGTCCTTGTTTTTTCTCATGACAAATGACCCTACTACAGTTTGCTACCAAAATTTCTATTAGCTAATTAATTAGCAAAGAACTTTCTTTTTAAGAATGTCTATCTAATGTCTCCCTATATGAATCACTCAACTGTTATTTCTTCATCTTCACTTTCTCTGGATCTCTCTTTATCATTTTTTTTTCCACATGGTCTTTTTCTTTTTTTCATAGAACCTTGACCTGGGAGGATCTTAAGATATAATCCTCTCTTTCAGCAGTGAGATGCATTTCGTACACAAAATCTTAATAAAGGCAGAGCCAGGAGTGGAGGGGCTGAAAGTGTGCCTCCCTTGAGCCTACTCCCCACGTTCCCCCGAGACACTGAGGAGAATCGTAAATCTCCTTTGAAAACCATGGGCAGTCTAAACTTTTCTAATTAAACCCAGATGTATTTTCTGTGTTGGCTCTTCAATTTCTTAGACAGGAAATCCTTCTCCTCCTCTGGTCTAAAAGCATTTAATGAGCAAACAGAATGTGCCACATGCTATACAGGCCGAGTGAGAAACACACTGAGGGAACACAGAAAGGAGGGACTCCTAACCCCACCCACTAGCTAAACACACCTGAATTGATCTTTAATTTTCCTGGAAGGAGTGATTTTGTCCCCCCTCCTTACTTATCCTTCACTTCCCCGCCTTTCACCCTTACACTGACTTTCGAGTCACTGCACTGATTCTCTCCTGTCTAGCTCTCTACCTCCGCCCCACCGCCCACAAACCACGAGCGTCTGTAAGGTTTAGACAGCACTCCACTGCATTTTCCCCTCCACCTTTTCATTATTCAAGAAGTACTGTGGTTTGGGACCCAACTTTGTCTGCTTTGGGTGAATGATCCCTTGAGCTTTGTCTTCCTCCTGACTCCATTCTGTACGTCTTGTGGGCCTCCCCAGCTGGGGTCCCCGGCTGCCATATAAAGTCCAGTAACTTGAGCTGTCTTTTCCTTCCTCTCTGGGAGCACTCCTCTTCAATGTTCCCATTATTTTCAAGGCTCTCACGAATCACTTTGTTTCCCAAGGTTGACACTCTGAAGTTATTTTTGATTCCTTTCTCTTCTATATCCTTTTTTTTTTTTTAAAAGATTTTATTTATTTATTTGAGACAGAGAGAATGAGAGACAGAGAGCATGAGAGGGGAGAGGGTCAGAGGGAGAAGCAGACTCCCTGCCGAGCAGGGAGCCCGATGCGGGACTCGATCCCGGGACTCCAGGATCATGACCTGAGCCGAAGGCAGTCGCTTAACCAACTGAGCCACCCAGGCGCCCTCTTCTATATCCTTTATATCCAAGACATATCACAACAGTTTTGCAACATCTTTCTGATGTGACTTTCTGGAAGCTATTCAGATATAGCCCAGCTGACAGCACTTTTGAGGGGAGCAGGGGCTGTGTCCTACCACAGCCTGTAGGCACAGTGCCTGGCACAGAACAGGTGCCTAATAATCCTTGCTGAAAGAATAGCTGAAGGGGATAAAAAATATGTGATGCTTAGTGTAGGAAAAAACCGCAAGCAAATTACCTATGTATTAGTACATTTGGGCACATTTAGAAGATATTATAGTATAATTAAAATAATATTTTCAAGTATATATATTAATGGCTTGGAAATTGCTCCCAATTTAATGTGAAAATAAAGAGAAGCTGGATATAAAACCCATAAATTTATTATTAACCCAATTGTGGAAAGAAAATAGAAAAAAGCTTAATACTGGTTATCTCTGAATGATGATTTTTATTTATTTACATACTGCTTTTAAATTTTTCAAACTGCTTTATTTTATTTTTTATTTTATTTATTTATTTGAGAGAGAGAATGAGAGAGAGAAAGCACGAGAGGGGGGAGGGTCAGAGGGAGAAGCAGACTCCCCGCTGAGCGGGGAGCCCGATGCGGGACTCGATCCCAGGACTCCAGGATCATGACCTGAGCCGAAGACAGTCGCTTAACCAACTGAGCCACCCAGGCGCCCATCAAACTGCTTTATTTTTATAAACTTAACACTCTGAAAAAGATTGGCCACCATGTAAATAACTGTGCCTGAGAGCCTATTGATAAGGCTTGAAAGAAACATTTATGAATTAAAAGAGGTATTTATTCCAGGATGGGAGGTATTATAATTTATCTCCCTAACTTTGTTTTTCTAAAATTGACTTTAAGAATTATTTAATGGGGCACCTGGGTGCCTCAGTCAGTTAAGTGTCCGACTCGATTCTGGCTCAAGTCATGATCTTGGGGTCGTGAGATGGAGCCTCCAGTCAGGCTCCCAGCTGAGTGTGGAACCTGCTTAGGATTCTCCCCTTCCCTCTGCCCTTCAATCCCGCTCCGCCCCCCACCCTGCACTCATGCGCACTCTCTATCTTAAAAAAATAAACCAATTAGAAAATTACTATTTAATATTTTCAATATCCTTCAATCCAACATGTATTGCTTAGTTCTCTACAGTGTTCATGTATCTGAGTTTATCATCATATATTAATCATGTATTAATTTTGATAAAATGCCATTTTAACATTATTACTCTGGTTAAAAAATTATATTATCTCCTTATTACTTCATAGATAAAATAAGATAAAAAGTCCTCAGTCTATCAAAGTCCAGGCTCGAACACCTAGTCTCACCTTCCACCCGTGCAGGACAGACTCCTATTGTCCCCACTTCACTTCTGTACCATTGCCTGATGTCTCCATCTCCCCATTCCACTTCAAGTCTTATACTCTCTTCAATGCTTGACAAAAATTTTCTTAGCAGTTTTCTCTTTAAACACCCACAGCCTTTATGCATAATCCTGTAATATCATGCATTTTTAGAATTAAAAAAGGTTAACACTGCAAGACAGTATTGAAATCATTTAGTTCAACTCCTCCCTTTACAGATGCCGAAACTGCACTCCAATTAGAAACGGGGACTTATTCAGGGAAACAACAATTTAGGATTAGAACCCAATATTTAACTCTTTGAGTTCAGTATTTTAACTAGTACAGGATCTGCCACTGTTACTGGGTCTCCCCTCTGCTGACCAATTGCTCAGCAATTATTCGTGACTTTATTCTTAAAGGTATGTCTTGCCTGCCCACCTTGATTGTCATCAGTATCCCCAGGGCACACAATTCCCTTACATCTCCATTGTATCTAGTGCTGCAAAGTGAGTGCTGAAGAAGTATGCCAGAAGTCACCTCAAGCAAATCCAGGAGTGGTACTGGGGATACAATCTGTGATCCCAATATTCTATCTTAACAATGTGGCTCCTACATCCCATTGGATAGTAACAGCCATTAAAGATAATGACCACCAGCTTTCTCTTACTTTCCATATGGCTGTTCTGGCCAGTCATGAAACCTCAGGGTTATCATTCGAGCTAAGATCCTGGAAACAGAGCCAGGATAGGGAAACAAGGGCTGGAACTGAATCTGAAGACCACATTCCGACAGTTAGTCCTTGGCAAAACACAGAGGCTGAAGGAAGGATGTGACTCAAAAGCCAGGCTGAGTAATAGCTTTCAAAGTTGCAAGTGGCTCTTTTCACTCTCACACACATACACACACACTCACACACACTACACACACACACACACACGTAAATTCTGAAGGACATATATATGAGGAAGAGGAACATTTTAACAACTGTATTAATCAAGTAATCAACAGGATAACAAACAACTGGTGGATGAAATTTCATTGCAAGCCCGAAGATCTAGAAAACAGGGAGAGGTGAGATGCTCACGGTTATCAACATTCAAAGGCAGGGAGAACAAGGACGGCCCCACAAGCTCATGCCAGCTCCTCTGTCATGGCCGCTGTACATTGGGCCACGAGCCACACAAACCCAGAAGCATCTGCCGAGGGTCTCAGGCAGCTTGCAAGCATTCTCTGCCATTTGTGCAGCTGTCATGAAGGGAGAGAGACCCATATTCCCAGGGTTCCACCAAGTGGATTTCTTTATCAATGCAGAACAATGTGATTAGAATACAAATTTTTTTTATTAGTTCTGCTTTTGTCACTCTGAATATATATTTACCAGGATGAATACATCTCCTGCTTATTTTTGCAACTAACAGAGGTGAATAGCATACCTCATGCCACACTAAGAAAGAGGTAATGCTGGAGAAATGAATATAAATCACTCTTTTCACCTAATAGTGGAGTTATTGCTTAGACAAGTAGGTGCCCATTCACCTGGCGATTCCAAATGTCTTGAATATAATTTGTCAAACTTCCATCACTTTCCTTCCTTTCTTGCATATGAGTATCACAATTTCAAGGAAAATGATTTAGTGGCAAAATCTCAGATTGTAGCAGAGCCAGCTCACCTAATACACATCAATCCAGTTATTATGCTGCAGAAATAAGTTCAATGTGCTTATTAAAAATGTGAACTGCTCCTTTCCACCAAACGAGGGAAAGAGAAAAAAAAAAAGAAAGAGAAAATCTTCGGAAGAAAAATATAAGGGCTTTACTGACTGGTCTTTGTTGCCTTTCCTATTTGTTGTAAAGACTCAGTGTGTGGGAGTTAATTATATTAGTTATCTTGGGTAACAAGCTATTAATTTTGTTCTTCAAAGTTATTAACCACCTTTCTACACACAGTTCACAGGCGAATGAATGAACTTAATCCCTGTATTAAAATACAAAACAAACCAAATAATCCCATGTTTCATGACTTCTCAAAGTTGATTATCTCCTTGGCCAGATATACAACCGCCACTTTAGAAAAGGGTCTCTGGCAATTTATATGAGAAGCCTGTGACAGGGGATTTAATCACACTTTAATAGTAATTCTGATTCAGACCAGACATAAAAGGTCACCAAGGAAAAGCATTTTTTCCCAGTGATTTAACTATATTGGATTAGTACAATTTCTTCTTCCGGTGACCGCACAACTCCTGAGAGAGTCAGCTTGTCTGATGGGATATACTGCTTTTTGCCAATTTAAACAATTCGGTAGAGAAAATAAGTATTTAAGATGATAACATTTACTGTCTCAAGAAGTCTGTAGATTCCTCTCTTTGTGGTCATGACTCATTCTTCACAGTGAAACATATTATTATTTAATTCTAACGCAGCAATTTTATATAGATAATGACCTTTATCTCCTAATTGCGAAGGGACATTTTACTTGTTAGAATCATTATGCATGTTAAAAAAAAAAAACAACAAACTACAGTAAATGAAGAAACTATTACCATCAATCACGGTATTTATCTGCATTTAAGGAGCTCCATGCTCTAACAGGAGCAAACAGTGGTTTCATGTACCAATACTCCTATGGGAAATCTGCAGTGATTTATTTCTTTGATTTATTAAATGCCTAGTCATAGCTCAAAGGTCTCTGAATACCCATAAAATTAGGAAATTATTGCCATAAAATTAAAAAAATAATAGGCAAAACTGCAAACAGGAAGCAACCCAACAAGATAGTACCTATTGGAAATCACTGCATTATAAAAATAATATGTAAAATGAAATCTTTGAACTACTGTTATAGCAATATACTATGCTTTTATGAAACTCATTTTTTGGTTCTATTGCTGTAGCATATATCTCATTTATATAGCCATTTCCTTTTCTTTTAAATTCATCTGGAAATAATGTACATATGAAGATATTTCTTCCTATATGATTCCCTTTTGAAGTTTTCTGATTTCAAATATAGTAAATTAGTGATGTTAGTATAAAAATCAGTAATTTAACAAGGTTATATAAGCATTATTAATAATTATCGCAGAGTGAACAGTTAGGTTGAAACTAAAGTTTAGGAAATTATTCTCAGAATACAGTTAAGTGGCATTATTATTATAGTTGAGCTTCAAATAAATTAAAAGGCTAAATATTTGAAGATATGTTTTAGCATAAAAATCTATATGATGCAAACCACAGCCCATTAAAATTCCCTGTTCTGCTATTTTTTTTTCAATGACATAAACAAGTTTATTATATTTTTAAGAAAATAGTTCTGGAAAGTTATTTAAAATAATTGAATGAAAATAAAAGCTTAAGTAGAAAATAGGAAAAGAAAATATGTATAAAAACCGTACATTTATGCAAAGGACAATAAAATATTAATAAAGAAATATAATTTATTCTTAAATGGGAAAGCTCAATTTTATATATTTTCTTCCTAATATAATCTACAGGCTCAGTACAATCTCAATCAACTCAGTAAGAGGTTTTCTTAGGAACAGAGAGAAGGAAGTATTTCATGACTTCAGATGAAGGGATCAAAGTATAAGAACAGTCAATAAATTTATGAAAATTAAATGTTATTGAATTAAGGACTTTGAATTCTAATAATTATTTTTAACTAAGAGGATTAGTATGCAAAGGATGTATCTGGCAGCACTTAATAATAGTTAAAAACTGTAAACAAGCTATTAACATGGGGCTGATTAAGCAAATAACATCTCATCCATGCAATGAAACACTCCTTTGTCATTAAGAATGAGAAGTTTCTGGATTCATTTTTCAATGAAAGGTGTTAATAACATATTTTTAAGTGAAAAAAAGTTATAAAAGGTATATAAAATATGATTCAATTTTTCTTAACGTGTACAGAAATGGAGGATATATGTAAAAACACTAAATGTGGTTTTCTCTGCTTACTAGGACAAAGGGTGATTTTTCAGCTTTTATCCTTTTTTTTTAAAGATTTTATTTATTTATTTGACAGGGAGAGACACAGCGAGAGAGGGAACACAAGCAGGGGGAGTGGGAGAGGAAGAAGCAGACTTCCCGTTGAGCAGGGACTCTGATGCGGGGCTCTATCCCAGGACCCTGGGACCATGACCTGAGCCGAAGGCAGACGCTTAACAACTGAGCCACCCAGGTGCCCCAGCTTTTATCCTTTTTGACACTGGAAATTTTCTTTATAAAGATGCATTGTTTTTATAATCATAAGATATTATTTTAACATTCAGTGTGGGAATTTATGGGTAAAAAATAATTCAGTAAAATTAAAAGGAAAGTGGATACAGACAGCTTCTGGGAGAAGAAATCAATATGGCAACACCTGGAAGAAGTTGTCCATCTGCTATGATTTACAGGGGCACTTGGGGTACAGGATACAGCATGGAGGAATTACATGTGCTTTGATTCTCTAGTTCCATTGTCCACTTTCTGTAATCATTTTACTGCTAACGTCAAGGTGAACACAGTAGTGATGGAGTGTCTCAATTCATATCAGTACACCCTCCAGGGTCCTTATGAATATGAAAGCTATATTTTAATGCTGCATTTGCATACCTAAAATACATGCTTATAGGATAAGTTTATCTCTTGTTATGGTCCATACTAAAATTTGCCCCAGTGAATTCATATGGGAGTCTTATTAAAGAAGGGAAAAGTATGATAATGTGATTGACTGCTACAATGTATATAGTTTAAATCCTTTTACGAAGGACCTTAATTTGTCTAGCTCTGATTCCATGTTTTAAAAAATAGGTGTATGTGAATATTAGCTAATGTGGAAGTTCTACTGAATAAAAATATTCAGTATAAAATGACTTGATAAAAATAATAACTTGTGGGATATCAACTCTGTGCCAGGCATAGTTCTAAAAGCATTTTATGTGTATTAAGTCAATTATTCCTCAAAATAGCCTATGAGATGGGTGCTGTTATTAGCCTTCATTTCTCCCAAGGGAAACTAAGGCTCAGATAATTAAGTCCCTTGTCCAAGGTGACAGTGCAGGTGATAAACCCAGATTGTGTGGCACCAGAACACATTTTATTTTCTCTTCGTGCAGATTTTTAAAAATTGAAATGCTTTTAATTTAGAATAGTTTTAGATTGATAGAAAAGTTATGAAAAACAGTACAGAGAATTCCTGCATACCCCTCACCAGTTTCCTCTTTAAATCTTAAATTAAATGGTATATTTGTCACAACTAACTGTACACTGATACTTACTAACCTGCACACTTTACTCGGATGTCACTGGTTTTCCCTAATGTCCTTTATCTGTTCCAGGATTCCGTTCAGGATACCATATTACGTTGAGTTGTCACGCTCCCTAGCCTCCTCTGGGCTATGACAATTTCTCAGACTTTCCTTGTTTTTGATGACCCTGACAGTTTTGAGGAGTACTAAGCAGTATTACGTAGAATGTCCCTCAAGTTTGTGGGATGTTTTTTTGTGATTAGACTAGGGTTAGAGTTTTTGAGAGGAAGACCACAGAGACAGTGGCACATTATAGCAAAGGTTCAGGCTACCAATGTGACTTATCTTTGATGAGGCTAGCCTTGAAGACCTGGCTGAGGTGGTTTGCCTGTTCTCCATTTTAAAGTTACCCTCCTTTTTCCAAGCTCTACTTGATGGAATAAGTTACCAATCAAGGCCCACATTTAAGTGGGTGGGGATGGGAGTTAAGCTCCACCCACTTAAAGGGGCAGGGGCATCCACATAAATTGAAATTCTTCTGCGAGAGCCCTCATTTTTAACCCACTATTCTACATTACAGCAGACAGCCTATCATTTCCTACCATTCTGGCACATTATTTGTGTACAGTAGTTTAAAAACACAATTCTTAACTAATTTCCTGCTTTTTCAAAGGTGCAAAAAATACATCAGAATTAAATGTGACAACCAATAAATTTGTGTAAAATCATTTTCCACCAGCACTGTACAACTTGTCATGAAAGGATGAATTAGAAACCAATTTTTCTCAGAAGCACTCTGTAAAGAACTTACCAGAAATATTCGTTCCAGTTGATCCTGAATGTCTTTCATTCCTGGAAAAGCAGCAACCCCTTGGATCATTTCGACAAAGATGCAGCCGACTCCCCTAAAGAGAGAAGAAAAAAGAATTGTACAAAAGCTCCAATATTTCCTAGTAAATTAAATCTGGAATTAGGATGTCTACTCCTACAGAGGAAAAACAATGAATAAATGACATTCTTAGTGAGTACCAAGGGCTGTGCCACATATATCTAGACCCTACTTCTTTCCTTTCCCTCTCTGTCTAGTGCCTTGAAAGGTCTCTAATAGATGCAGCTACACTGGGCTCAGAAGATGGTGGCAACCAATAAAATATAACACTTAGCAGCTCCACCTTACTTACAGGAAACAGTCAAGAAACTCTTTAGCCTGATATAGAAAGCCTCCAGTCTTTTTCAAATACCCCTATCCAACCCCATTTCATGAATTCTTAATATATTGTCCTCTCAAGCTGCCCAGGAGTTCTCAAACCTCTCTTTGAATCGAAATCATCTGGGGGGAACTTTTAAAAACTGTGAATAATCTGAACACAAACCCCAGAGATCCTGTGTCAATCAGTCTAGGTTGGATCCCAGGTGTTGACTCAAGCTACTTGGTGATTCAGGGCAGCTACACTGAGGATCGCTGAGCTGGACTGATCTGCCCACGGGCCAAGCATAAACCCATACAGCTTGACTCAAATTGCTTCACTACCTACAACTCCCTCCTTCTTCATTTATTTGCTCTTAACATATAAATCCAACCCAATTTCTATAATCTAATTTAAATGCCATTTCTTCCACAAAGCCTTCTTCTATGAGTATTCCAGCAGACATAATAGCTCCCTTTATGAGTTTATTTTATTAAGTTCTCATTCAATATATCAGCCACCTACTATGGTTAACTTCCCCTCCTAGCTCAGCAGGTCATGCTCACAGTCCTTGTCTAGCAAGGCAGTCCAGAAGATCAGGAGACTTGCTTCCCAGACCACAGTGGCCCGCACCTAACCCAGTAGGAACAACCAACCCATAGTATAGGCAGAGAGCCAATCAGATACTTCTGCTGGGACTTTAACCAACAATCACTTGGGAGAGGGTCCTGGAAAGAAACTAGCATATGTTGGTGGGATAAGTCACATTAATGAAAGAGCACTAGGAAGGACAGTCTTTTTGCAGATGAAGTCCCCTGAACTGACCTGGTTTCCACCTTCCTAAGGCCTGAATATTCAGATAATCCATTGCTTTTGCTAGCACTCTCTACCTTCTAGCAATTCTCCAGGATGTGTGTGTGTGTGTGTGTGTACACATATATATATATTAAACGGTTCTATAAGTGTGTGTGTGTGTGTGTGTGTATATATATATATATATATATTAAATGGTTCTACCTTGAATGGGTTTATTTCCTGAAAGCATTCTGATGAAATCATGAACATACTGGGATACTTCTTCAATTGCTGCACTCATATTCAACTTAGGGTGAGCAAAACCCTTGTGCCTTTAACTTATTTCAGATCCTTTAGAGGTTAAGGACAAGGGACTACATCTCTATAACTGCCCCACTTGTTACACAGTTGTATATAAACCATGTATTGAATTAAAGAAGTAATGCATTTGCAGAAATCTCTTCTCTATTACAGCACATAATTTCTATCCAAATTAAATACCAAAAGTAAATAGAATCAAAATGACTAAAAACAAATAAATGCTACCTTATATGTCATAAAAATAATTCCATTTAAATAACAAATCATTAACTTTAAAATCAGCGTTCTAGGCAGATTGGGTTTAACACAAGTCTTCATTTTAGATTTGAGACACAACATACATTTTGACAATCATTTTACTAGCATACTAAAAATGCAATGATATTCTTATAAATATTGGGGCTTCAGATGCCTGGTTAGGTTTAAGACTTCAATTTGTGTCCTTCCAAATTTTTATGCCAATAATTCTTTTCTAAGACTACTGACCTACATTTCTACTGTCTTTTTTTTTAATTTTTTTTTCAAGATTTATTTATTTATTTTAGAAAGAGAGAACACAAGCAGGAGGGTTAGAGGGAGAATGAGAGAATCCCAAGCAGAATTCTGAGCTGAACAGAGCCCGATATGGGGCTCCATTTCATGACCCGAGATCACAACCCAAGATCAGGACCTGAGCTGAAACCAAGAGTCGCCACCCAGGCGCCCCTCTACTGTCTTCTTATTTACATTTACATAAAGTATCTTGGATCTTCAAAAGCTACTGACACCTTCCTTCCAACATTCAAGGTATTCTCTCTATTCAGTGTCATTTGGCTTTCATCCTTCCCAGCACAGGCTGCAACTCTGAGTGTGCAGACCCTCAGCAGAAGCCACAGCTGCCCCCATTGGGTACCCAGCAAGCTGGCAGGTGAGGTAACCATTACACACACTTACAGAAATGCTGTTAGCACTACTTGTGCTTGGTCCAGATCACCTCCATAATACTTAGAACAATTAAAAGATAAATCTATGCTGCAATTTTACTCAGTTGGAGTACGGTGACAGAGCATTTTCACAGGCTTTTATCTGCTCAGCCAGCTAAGGGACATGGACTTTCATTTCTTTTTTTTTTTTTAAGATTTTTATTTATTTATTTGAGAGAGAGAATGAGATAGAGAGAGCATGAGAGGGGGGAGGGTCAGAGGGAGAAGCAGATTCCCTGCTGAGCAGGGAGCCCGATGTGGGACTCGATCCCAGGACTCCAGGATCATGACCTGGGCCGAAGGCAGTCGCCTAAACGACTGAGCCACCCAGGCACCCCTGGACTTTCATTTCTAATGAATGTTTCTGATGACATCATTTTCCAAAGATGTGTGAGGATATACTAATAAAGCTGACAGAATTATACTTAAAGGATGTATAAAAGGCGACAGAATGCACAAGAAAATTATAAAGCAGAAGTGTCAAACATATCAACATATTACAGCCTAGCAGAATACTTTATGACTGGAGCTGCCTTATTGCCACACAGCAATAGAAGCCCTTCAATTTAATATGAAGGGACTATCGCCTACTCCGCTTTCTTCCCCCTCGCTACCCTCTATTACCTTGCACTCCCTAGTGCTTGATGGATTAAGTTGCCCTGTGGCTTACTGAGAAAGAATTCAATCACTTAAGTTCTATACTTATGATATATAATCTTATTTCAGGAAATGCCTCCTTTAATTTGTAGCTTCTTTTGATAATTTGAATAATTATGTAATTATCACCCACACAGTCTAAATTTTTCAAGAATAAGAACTGGTCACAAAGCTTACAATTAAAGCTGTCACAGGATGCACTGTGTTCAAACTCTCATACACGATTAGTTACCTGGTAAGACAATGTACGAAACACCCACCCACGCCCATGTATCCTTCAGTTCTTCCAAACTCAAAACTGCCAAATTTAATTTATGCTGCAGATGTGTGATTTCTTCACCACAATTCAAAGTAAGATTTTAAGCAGAACTGATAATTCTTTTTTTTTTTTAATATTTATGTATTTATTTTAGAGAGAGTGAGAGAGCAGGGTGTGGGTGTGGAGGGGGGAGAGGGAGACGGAGAGAGAGAATCCCAAGAGCTTAACCAGCTGAGCCACCCAGGTGCCCCAGAACTGATAATTCTTTGTAATTATGATTATGGAGGGACAACTTTTTAAGGGTGAAGGTCAAACAATTTGGGAGTTATTATTTTGAAAAAGTATACAAAATTGGGGCACCTGTGTGGCTCAGTCGGTTAAGTGGCTGACTCTTGATTTTGGCTCAGGTCATGATCTCAGGGTCCTGGGATCGAGCCCCGTGTCGGGCTCTGTGCTCAGCGGGGAGTCTGCTGGAGATTCTCTCTCTCTCTCCCTCTGCCCCTTCCCCCTGCTTGTGTGCACACTCTCCCTCTAAAATAAATAAATCTTTGAAAAAGTATACAAAATTATGAATAAAAATTGAGTACAAAAGTGAACTCAGAATGAGAAAATAAATCAAAAGAAATCACAAATTTTTAAAAGTTAACAAATAGGACAAATAATATTAAATTCAGAAAAATAATGTAACGTATTTATTAACTGACACACCTCTCTAATACTTTTCTTTCTATAATTCTGGCTGCATAATCTTTGATTACCTCTTCTATAAGAATTCTAGAATATTTTCTACAAAGAGAATACAGAGATAACAGTCGTTCCTCTAGCATAATGATGACTTTCTTTTCTGATAGTCTAGTAGAAAAGTTTTCTGTTCTTTCAGCTTCCCTTCTCCTGACTGGTATAGTCATGTAAACTTTTAGGACTGTCGTCAATTTGGGGAAAACTACCACGTTTCCTTCAAGTATGTCTGTGTACTATAAACACAGTAATTCTAAAACATTCTACACAATTCCCATGATAAATACCAAAGGAGCACAGGAGGACATGCACTTGCACTCCTGAAGTCTAACGAGACTAGGAAAGTGGAACGTGGTGCCTTACGGGGTGATGGCATGGGAGTGGGAATGGGGCATTCCAGACAGAGAAAACAGGACCCTATACATGAGGAATCTTGGGAGAGCCAAATGCTGTTATGGCTGTGCTTAGAAAGTGGAAGAGAGAGTTAAAAAAAGAACAGAAGTCCATACATTAAGCTAAGCCTTTTCTTCCTACACTAGGTCTCAGCTTTTTTCTGTATCTTAGGACTCAATGATGGATGAAGCTCACCAACTGGACATACAGGTGAAAAACCCAGATTACAGATCAGGAGATAAAATAGTCTCGAGGACAGAAGCAATTACAACCATTGGTTGTAAAGCCACCTCGTTCTTTCCCACTCATGGCAGCAAATGAATGAGACTTAGCAGTAGTATCAGCCCTCTCTCTACTCGGGGGAAAGACAAGGGGGCCACACACACAATAATATGCAGGGATCCACAAACTACTGACCAAATCCTGCCCAGAGCCTGTTTTTATAACCTATAAGCTAAGACTGGCTTTTACTTTTTTTTTTTTTAAGGTTTTTTTATTTATTCATTCGAGACACAGAGATACAGAGAGAGAGAGAGCATGAGCAGGGAGAGAAGCGGTTGGGGGGGGCGGGGAGAAGCAGGCTCCCCGCTGAGCAGGGTGCTCGATGCGGGGCTCGATCCCAGGCCCCTGGGATCATGACCCAAGCCGAAGGCAGACGCTTAACCATCTGAGCCACCCAGGCGCCCCTGGCTTTTACTTTTTTAAATGTTGAAAACAAACGAAAGATGAATATTTGATGATATATGGACATTATATGAAATTCAAATTTCAGTGTTCATAAATAAGATTTTATTAGAGCCCAGCCGCACATTTATGTGTTGTCTATGCTGCTTTTTCATCCTCACAGCAGAGCTGAATAGCTGCTTACAGAGACCATATGCCCTGAAAAGCCTGAAATGTGTATGATCTGGTCCTTTACAGACAAAGTTTGCCAAACCCTGATCTATGTTACACTTCACTTGCATAAAAGCATACTTGTAAATAGAAGAAATCACCTTCATCAGTTACGGAGAGAAAATGAAAGAAACTACATAGTACGATGATTTGTTAATAAATCACTAATAGAAATGGGCCCTCAGAAATGATCTGGCTTTTCGCTATTTTCCTCAGCAGTTTCCCTGTGGTAGATATGCTTTAAAACTTGCCATGCATTTTGCCAAAAAACTAGTAGATTCTTAAAACTTGATTGAAGAAGGATATTTTAATCTTACGGTGTTCTTTCTATCATAAAGTGTTTTTATTTTATTTTTTTTAATTTTTAAAGATTTATTTATTTGACACAGAGAGAGGGCACAAGAAGGGGGAGTGGCAGGCAGAGAGAAAAGCAGGCTCCCCCCTGAGCAGGGAGCCCGATGCAGGGCTCGATCCCAGGACCCTGGGATCATGACCCGAGACGAAGGCAGACACTTAATGACTGAGCCACCCAGGCGCCCCATCTTAAAGTATTTTTAACTGAGAAATAAACTGGGAGCAAACGTGTATGGTGACTTTTAATAACAGTGCTTATACAACCACTTCTCTAAGGATTTCTTCTCAAGATAGAGGGTTTGGTGAATTGATTTGAATAATGGATAGGGTGGAAGGAGAATTTACTTTTATGAACTTTTTTTCAGAAATTTTTGTTTTGTGTTTAGGCCAAAGTTTATTGCGTGGAAATACTACCTTTTATTTTTATAAATATTAGGAAATTTTACCTGATAAATGAAAATTAATATAATATATAATATAGTATAATATATAAATATAAGCTTTCTGTGTTTGGAAAGGATTTCAAATTATTTTCTTTCCATATGCCCTCCCTCTATCCACATCTAAATCAGTGTCTCTGTGTTGATAAAAGGAGAAGAATTAGATTTTTAAAATTATAGCTTGAGCTTTTTTCTACCTTAAAACTAAGAATGGAGACCTGGGAGTGTGAAGTCCCCATATGCTTGCCAATTTCACATCACACCTCTACCCATGAGATTTCCTCTGTCCAGTCATGCTGCTCTGCTGTCTGTTCCTGAAACATGCCGTCCTCCTCCCCATTTCAGGATCTGCGCATGAGCTGCTGTTCCTTCTTCCCAGAATGCATTTCCCCTCACTCTGTGCATGGGTAAGTGCTTCTTGTTAGTCTGCAGTCAGCTTGAATGTCTCCTTTCAGAAATGTCCTTTCCAGCCACCATATGTAAGGTGGGTTTCCCCTTACTGCCCAGGCTCCATGTTTCACCCTCCATGCCCTAGTTTGTTTCCTTCCTCATATTCAAAGGATATTCACTTGTCTTTGTTTTGGGGGGGCTGTGTTTCCTCTAGACGGAAGACCAAGATCAGGGACAAAGTAGTGTTCATCATCTTGTTCCCAGGGCAGAGCAGAGTGTCAGCACATAGTAAGAGCTCAAAAATTTGGTGACTGAATCAATCAAAAGCAATGTAAGCCTCCCTCCCCCTTCCCCTACCACCAAGTAAGAGCTGAGCCGAGCAGCCTGTTTTCAAAGAGTAGAGTATGGAGGCAGGGATAGGAGATGGATGATAACTTTACAATGGAGAAAGCTCGCAAACAGGACCTTAACTATATGATCAAAGTTAACCTCGCCAGTGCTAAGTCATGTTGATAGCATGTACCCTTGATGTGATGTGATGAGAAGGTCGACTTCACCTCTGTCATCTTCCTCCCAAAACATCAGATGAACCCAAACTGAGGGACAGCCTACAAAATGCCTGAGTGGTACTTCTCAAAACTGTCAAGGTCATGAAAAACAAAGAAAGTCTGAGAAACCATCATAACCCAGAGGAAACTACGAACACATGACAACTACATGTAGTGTGCTGTCCTGGACAGGATCCTAAAATACAAAAGAGAAATTAAGGAAAAACTAGTGAAGTCAAAATGAAGCTGTTTAGTTCACAGCAATGGAACATTGTGGGGGCCTTAGTTGAGACAAATGTACCATCTGTCCCCATATTGTAGTGTAAGATGTTAACAAACAGGGGAAGCCAGGTGAGGACAATACAGGAATTCTCTATTGTCTTTATAGTTTTTCTAAAAAATTGAAAACAATTCTAAAATTTAAAGTTTATTATTAAAAAAAATGAAGAAGGAGTGCATCTCCTTGGAACTGTATACAGAATCGGTCATTTTAAGTAGAGGAGCCGTAGCATTCTGAGTTTTCACTACATGAGAGAAAAAGAACCTCTGTGCATTCTGATGAACTTTTCCTTGGAAGCAGCATGAACCACCTAGAACCACGGGCTAGACCACCAGATGTCAGTTAAGGTTCGACCTGAAATAACTTGGGCAGCAAGCTAATCAGAGATGAATTTTTTAAAACTTTATTTTATTATGTTATCTTGATCACCATACATTACATCATTAATTTTTGATGTAGTGTTCCATGATTCATCGTTTGCGTATAACACCCAGCGTTCCATGCAACATGCCCTCTTTAATACCTATCACCAGGCTAACCCATCCCCCCACCTCCCTCCCCTCTAGAACCCTCAGTTTGTTTCTCAGAGTCCATAGTCTCTCATGGTTCGTCTCCCTCTCCAATTCCCCCCCCTTCATTTTTCCTTTCCCGCTATCTTCTTCTTTTTTTTTTAACATATAATGTATTATTTGTTTCAGAGGTACAGGTCTGTGATTCATCAGTCTTACACAATTCACAGCACTCACCATAGCACATACCCTCCCCAATATCCATCACCCAGCCACCCCATCCCTCCCAGCCCCCACCACTCCAGCAACCCTCAGTTTGTTTCCTGAGATTAAGAATTCCTCATATCAGTGAGATCATATGATAACTGTCTTTCTCTGATTGACTTATTTCGCTCAGCATAATACCCTCCAGTTCCATCCATGTCGTTGCAAATTGCAAGATTTCGCTTTTTTGATAGCTGCACAATATCCCATTGTGTGTGTATACACACACACACACACACACACACATATACACACCACATCTTCTTTATCCATTCATCTGTTGATGGACATCTGGGCTCTTTCCAGAGTTTGGCTATTGTGGACATTGCTGCTATAAACACTGGGGTGCATGTACCCCTTCGGATCACTACATTTGTATCTTTGGGGTAAATACCCAGTAATGCAATTGCTGGGTTGTAGGGTAGCTCTATTTTCAACTTTTTGAGGAACCTCCATGCTGTTTTCCAGAGTGGCTGCACCAGGTTGCATTCCCACCAACAGTGTAGGAGGGTTCCCCTTTCTCCACATCCCCACCAACACCTGTCGTTTCCTGACTTGTTAATTTTAGCCATTCTGACTGGTGTGGGGTGGTATCTCATTGAGGTTTTGATTTGGATTTCCCTGATGCCGAGCGATGCTGAGCACTTTTTCATGTGTCTGTTGGCCATTTGGATGTCTTCTTTGGAAAAATGATTGTTCATGTCTTCTGCCCATTTCTTGATTGGATTATTTGTTCTCTGGGTGTTGAGTTTGATAAGTTCTTTATAGATTTTGGATACTAGCCCTTTATCTGATATGTCATTTGCAAATATCTTCTCCCATTCTGTCGGTTGTCTTTTGGTTTTGTTGACTGTTTCCTTTGCTGTGCAAAAGCTTTTTATCTTGATGAAGTCCCTATATTTCATTTTTGCCCTTGGTTCCCTTGCCTTTGGCGATGTTTCTAGGAAGAAGTTGCTGCAGCTGAGGTCGAAGAGGTTGCTGCCTGTGTTCTCCTCTAGGATTTTGATGGACTCCTGTCTCACGTTTAGGTCTTTCAACCATTTTGAGTCTATTTTTGTGTGTGGTGTAAGGAAATGGTCCAGTTTCATTCTTCTGCATGTGGCTGTCCAATTTTCCCAGCACCATTTGTTGAAGAAACTGTCTTTTCCATGGGACATTCTTTCCTGCTTTGTCCAAGATTAGTTGACCATAGAGTTGAGGGTCCATTTCTGGGCTCTCTATTCTGTTCCATTGATCTATGTGTCTGTTTTTGTGCCAGTACCATACTGTCTTGATGATGACAGCTTTGTAATAGAGCTTGAAGTCCGGAATTGTGATGCCACCAGCTTTGCTTTTCTTTTTCAACATTCCTTTGGCTATCTGGGGTCTTTTCTGGTTCCATACAAATTTTAGGATTGTTTGTTCCATTTCTTTGAAAAAAGTGGATGGTATTTTGATAGGGATTGCATTGAATATGTAGATTGTACATTGACATCTTCACAATATTTGTTCTTCCAATCCATGAGCATGGAACGTTTTTCCATTTCTTTGTGTCTTCCTCAATTTCTTTCATGAGTATTTTACAGTTTTCTGAGTATAGATTCTTTGCCTCTTTGGTTAGATTTATTCCTAGGTATCTGATGGTTTTGGGTGCAATTGTAATGGGATCGACTCCTTAATTTCTCTTTCTTCTGTCTTGTTGTTGGTGTATATAAATGCAACTGATTTCTGCGCACTGATTTTATATCCTGCCACTTTACTGAATTCCTGTATGAGTTCTAGCAGTTTTGGGGTGCAGAGATGAATTTTGATATAAAGGTATTTGAAAACTGATATGCACACTCTATGGCAAAGGAATTCAAGATGAAAAATTTATCTGTACTATTAAGTTTGGGGCATTAGCGGGGAGTGTGAATGTAGAGAAAAAAAGAGAATTCCCAGAGAAGGGGCAAAAACATTTCCCCATCAGAGTAGGGAACAGCAAGCTCACCACCACTTCTCTGGGGAGGCTTCCTGATCTCTCAGACTGGGTTAGGGCCCCTAACTCCAGCTTCTCATGTTTACTTCCTGCAACTATAATGTATTTACTTATAAATGGACCAGCTGCTGTCATGGTTGTCAGAACAGGATTTGGTCTCTTACTCTGAAAGGCACAGCTCAAATGAGTCAAAGTGGTTTGGGCAATATAGCGGCCCTCCCAGACCTGAATGAAATCAGGTTAGTCACTATTGTAACCAGTTAAGATGCACTGTAATGTACGTGTTTATTAAAATCCCACTGGATAACTTTATATCCTTCCACTAAAATAGGGATTCATTAGATCCCTCAGCTCTTATACTCAAACAATATCTGCATCTGACACATGGCCTTTCAAGTGGAGTATACTCAATTTTCTCACAAAGACATGAGTGTTACAAGATATTAATTAACCCAATAGATGATTATATCGCATGAAGAAATATAAAACAGGACCTAGAGCTTCTTATATTTCTTCTTGGCATTAATCTTATTCTGGTCAGCAAAAAATAAAACACTGTTCTCCTTCTTTCCTAATTCTCAGGGCAACAGTTTGGTTCAGTCCCAGTACACAATGTAGAAGGACTTTAATGTTTTAAAATATGTTGCAATCAAAATCTCAAAAAAACCTATCCTGGATTTTAGCTTCTAATCCCCGTCCATGTATTAGCAAAGGCTTGAGATTCCTTAGGATAGAAAGCTTTAAGCAGACAAGTGGCAGTGTCATTCTCAATTCGCAGAGCTTTAACTACAGAGTCTGGGTGGGATCATGGCACAGCGTAGCCTGTGTATCTGAGTCTGGGCATAGGGGACAGCGACCCGCCTGGCTCACACTATCACCTGGAGGGGAGACCTGTCCCTTCCATGCAGACTTCTCTAACTGCAAGTTAGGAGGCCTCTACTCAAGTTCAGAGAATCATTTAGAACCATTCAGAACTATCTGCATTGTCAAAACATTTGGAAAGAGGGCTGAAGATAAAGACAGAGTGTCAAGCTGCTTCTGGCAGGAAGAAAGCACATGAGCAGAACCATAACTCACTGCAAGTTAGTTCTTTTGCTTTTCTCTTCCAACATTAGGCTGGCACCAGAAATCTCCTCAAAGCCTATGTGTCAGTCAGTGAAAAAGCATCTGAAGCTTTGCTTCTCACCCTCTATTGTGTATGCTAATCAGGTGGAGATCTTAGTAGAACACAGAATTCTGACTGACTAGGTCTGGGCTGAAGCCTGAGATCTTGCATTTTTCTTTCTTTCTTTCTTTCTTTCTTTCTTTCTTTCTTTCTTTCTTTCTTTCTTTTTAAGAGAGAAAGAGAGTGAGAGAGCATGAGGGGGGGGGGGGGGAGGAGCTGAGAGAGAGAGAGAGAGAGAATTTCAAGCAGGCTCCACACTCAGCACAGACCCTGACTTGGGGCTGGATCCCATGACCCTGAGATCGTGACCTCAGCCGAAATCAAAAGTCAGACACCCAACCAACTGAGCCACCCAGGCACCCTGAGATCTTGTATTTCTAACAAGCCTCCTAAGCAATGCAGATGCTGCTGGTCACAGGACCAGAAACTGAGAAACATGAATCTAAACGAATCTAGGTAATTCTGTCTTGAAAGGAGTTTTTTATCTCAGGTTAATTTTCTGAATGTGTATTCAGGCTCTAGCCAAAGGAACAAAGAAACAGCAGACTGGTAAAGTAAATTAGATTAAATGCTAAACACAATCTGAATTTTACACACTGTGATGCAATACTAACTCAGGAAGATTCCACATTAATTAACCTAATAGGTAATTTTATTTAGCCATGGTTCACTGAAATGCACCATTATGCAATTAAAGCTAGTACGATCTGATGCACCAAGGTGGCCATTTATTTATCTCACTTTTCTCTGTTGGAATGTATGTATTTGTAAAAGGGACCAAAGAGTTCTGTTCCCTAGGAGGTTAGCTTTTAAAAGACCAAAATTTAAAAAGAATTTTTTTCCTATACCTTGTAAGAAAATTTATTACACATAACAGACGTGATCTTTTCATGTTGGCATCTGCAGTATTTGAAAAGTGAAAGATTAAAAAATTACATTCCACATGCCCTTGGTGACTACTGAAGGAACTGAATTGATTAAACTGTCACTCATCATTTACTGTGTGGTTAGTGGTTCATTAGGCACAGATAGGCACAATATATCTTAGTCAAATACTTCTGTGGAGTACTTCGCTCTCAAGAAATGAAAACAAAACAAAACCAAACCTTAAGACTGCATGTAAAAGCTCATCTCAGAAAATATTCAATCCCAAACAACAGACCTTTTATGTAAGGGGGAACGCTAAGATTTATTTTTCAAACTGTGAAAAACTTAAGAAGTTGCACTTACAAATTAAACATATCAGGACAAAAATTAAACAAAAGTAAAGAATGAAGTACAGAAAGTTAATGTAGGGTCGCCTGGGTGGCTCAGTTAAGCGTCTGCCTTTGGCTCAGGTCATGATCCCAGGGTCCTGAGTTCCAACCCCGCATCGGGCTCCCTGCTCCGCGGGAAGCCTGCTTCACCCTCTCCCTCTGCTCCTCCTCCCCCTGCTTGTGCACTCTCTCTCTCTGTCTCAAATAAATAAATAAAATCTTTAAAAAAAAAAAAAAAGAAAGAAAGTTAATGTAGTTGAGTAAAGCCAAGGGCCAGGGTGTCCTGCTGCTGACCCGGGAGGAGGGAACAGGTGTGTGAGTGGAAACCGCCGTCCCAGGATCCACACCTGAAATAAGACTTAGGAGGAAGATCAAGAAGCCCACCCACCTTAAAGTAACAATGGCATTAATGCTCCTTACGTTTCTTGCTCACATTTTAATATGCATATATCTAACTATATATTTTAGTATGTATATTTCATTTTACATATATTTTCGTACATGTATATTTTAGTGTGTGTGTTTGTATGTCAAATCATATGGCAGAGCTGTATTTCTGCTTTCTGGTCCAGTTACCTGAGCTAGAAACTCAGGAGTCATCTGAAACCCTTACCTTTCCTATATTACTCTCATTCCATCATCAAGGTGTCATATCCTAACTATTCCTAAATATTTCTCCATTCTGGTCTCTAACCACTTTCCCCCTCCCTCCGTTCCTTCCTTTTTCTCAGCTGCTTCTTAAACTCCGTCCTTCTAATTTACCCACAAATATCAAGGTAGGTTACTTTTGTCCACGGTATGGCCTATGCGTCCCTTAGCCCAAATTTTGTCAACTTTGAAAGGCGGGTTTGACCTGTCAGCCCAACTAATTACTGCTTGATGACACCTTCCTTGACCTCCCCACCTCTCCTCAACTAACCACCAAGGGTAAGTTTATCACCTTCATCTCTGAGCTGCCAGTGTCCTAACTGTATACTTGTATGATAGCTTATCCCACTGCCTTTCCCTCTGACCTTGAAAGCATGGATGGATTTTTCTTATCTTTGTAAGCGCCAGGACCTGATCTAAAGTCCAGTTCAAAATAGGCGTTTAATAAATATCCTTAAAATGAACAAATGAATGAATGAATGCATAAGTTAGTCTGAGGAATGCACATAAAAAACTGCAGTAGAGACAAGAATTTGACTTAGACCTATGATTATTATTACATTAAATGTAAAAAAAAAAATCAGTTCAGCAAAATATCTAAACCAAATTTCACCAGAATATCTAAACCCTAACTTTATTTGTAAGCTACTCTGAAGGAATTCCAGCAGCCTCTATGGAAACCTCTGGTTTGGCAGTACAATTTACTTGAATGCTAAAATCTAGAGCTGGAGGAATTTTAGAGAATGCCTACGACACTGTTTTGATTTTTACATGTAAGGAAACTGTACTACATGTTTAAATGTCTTAGTTTCAGTCCCAGAACCTGAAAAGGTGATTCTGAATCCTGGGCCAGCGAGCCCTCCGTGATGCCATGCCGCCTCGCTAGTTAGAACATGTCTATTTGGTCGGTCTGTTAGATTAAAAAAAGAAAAAATAGAGATGGCAAATTGGTTCTCATTACTGATGACACAAATACTAACGAGGATGAGAATAAAACAAAATCAAATCTTCTAAATTAAGGTGCAGGCACAGAAAACAATAAAACTACCCTTAAAAACTGAAGTCTATCATCATTGCTCAGTACTGAAAATAAGATTGTTGTGGCTGTTTAAAAATGCTTGAAAATTCAAAACCGACTCCCACAGATAATGAAGACCCCAGAGATAAAATCTTAAAACAACAGCTACGGGTTATATAGATAAGTAGGAATATTTGGACCAGGAACATCTGAGAAACTAGTCACAATTAACAAAAATGTAAATAGGTAAGGCCGTTATTGAGGACTACGGTAAGGAAAAACATGTAAAACTCAAAATTTTGCATTGGATAGCAAAAAATAGTATTTCTTATACTACGGAACAATACAGGAAGAGAGAAGTCCCATTTGATTAGTCATTTAAAATGCTACCAGTGAAAGCACTTCTCCAAGGAATAACTGTAGGCCACACAGGACAAGAGAAAACAAATTAATAAGCCTTGCACATCTTTAATTTCTGTTTATATGACAGCTGATGCAGAAAGGAAGTTATAAGATTTCTCCCTGCAAATGTATTAATCCTCCTGCAAAATGTGAAATGAGGAATCAGGAAAAAAAAATTGTTCATGGGTAATTCTCTTAAAGATCAAAGTAAATGACATACCAAATCTTTTTAGAGAAACCATGTCTGCATATCAGGAAGAGAAATGACTGCTGAAACCTTCACGTAAATTACTCTATCATTCTACGGGGGAGAATTCTGAACTTCAATCTGCAGGGTGTTCAGTTACTATGTTTAGTTCCAGTCATCACATGGCAGAGCTGGACTTTGATGGACTATGGTTAAGAATCTTGGCGTGGGCACTCCTAAGATATATGACTGCACAGATGATATGTGACAGTAAAATATTTGACAACAATCTGATATCTTAGATAATATATGGAAGACCTGAGGGCAAAGAGCTTTCCATTGGAAATCCACATTGTCCATTTTTTGGTGACGTCTGTGGGTTTCATGGAATATTCTTTTTTTTTTTTTAAAGATTTTATTTATTTATTTGAGAGAGAGAATGAGAGATAGAGAGCATGAGAGGGGAGAGGGTCAGAGGGAGAAGCAGACCCCCCGCTGAGCAGGGAGCCCGATGCGGGACTCGATCCCGGGACTCCAGGATCATGACCTGAGCCGAAGGCAGTCGCTTAACCAACTGAGCCACCCAGGCGCCCTTCATGGAATATTCTTGACGCTGTGCCCTGGAATGTGGCTCTGCAATCTAGACCATCGGTAGCACCAGTGGGTGCTGCTTGAGGTCAGGGACCAGGTTTTTTTCATGCTTGAACCCCTGGACATTCTGTATGGTTTTGTTGAATGAATAAAGATACTCCTATTATGTTATGCAAGGGAGATCTTTGTGGGAAGGAGGCTGCCCCTAGGACTCCAGAGGGTTTGTTTTGTTTTGTTTTGTTTTCCCCTGTGCCACCACCAACCAGCTAATGTGGGCAACATAACCAAGCACCTTCAGATTTGGGGGGTGGGGGGCAAGGGTTTAAAACGGCCAGAGAATAACAATATAACAAAAAAATGAATTGATTTCACTGGGTTGCTAAAACTCTGAAACAGTTTCTAAATTAAACATGTTAGGATTAAATGACAATAGATGAAAATGTATATAGTTAAGATAATAAAGTTGTTGAATTTGTAGAGTTTACAGTAGGCTATGAACATATCCTGTTTTCAGAGGCAAACATGGTACAAGCTGGCAATCAAGGAAGAGCCACTGAATTATCAATAAGAATAGAAAAGCCTTGCCAAGCGCTACAGAAAATGAAATCACGTAAACATCTCATTCTTAGAATCTACTGTCTCTATGGAAATACAGAGAAATATAAAATGCCATAGCAAACGATGAACAACTCACATGTGTACAGAAAAACAGGGAGCTACTCAGATTCGGTTCCTGGTAACGCCATGCTTCAGCTGTGGGCCCATCTGAGGGTACATACAGCCAATTCTCCAGCCCAGGACCTCAGGCATCTCATGCTGGGATAAGGGACTGAACACCACCTTCCCACCCCCTGCCTGTGTTTCCAGGCCCTGACGCACAGCCTGCCAGACCCCCAGTCCAGACCTCTCTCTTCCACTCCTGCCTTGCTTAGAGCCAGAAGGAATGAAGCTGGGGCATCCAGAGACCAGAGGAAGAGGAAGAGGCAGCTGGAGGGGTTCTGTATAGGCTGGGTTTCTAACAGGGATGGAAGACTACTCAGATACCCCCTGGGGAAAACCTGAACAAGAGGAGGCAGCGGAGGGACAGGACCCTGAGGTCTGGTTGTCCTCCCTTTGGCCTCGATAGGGCAACAGAAGTGGAGAGCCAAGGACCAGGCTGCCAACTGTGTGGCCTCAGCCCTTCAAGCCCTAACACTAAGCCCACCTCCCTGCCCTGGTTCCCAGCACTGGGCCATGGCTGCTGGGCCTGGGCTGGGTGTTCTTCAGTATTTGTAAGCATCTCAATGGAATAGTAAAGCATTTGTTGTATGAAAAAAAAAAAAATACTAAGTGCCTGTTACAGACTGTGATTACGTTTTATTTATTTTTTTAAGATTTTTTATTTATTCATTTGAGAGAGAGAGAGTGAGCCTGAGAGACCACGGGCAGGGGGAAGGGTCAGAGGGAGAGGGAGAAGCAGACTCCTCGCTGAGTGAGGAGCCCGATATGGGGTCCGATCACAGGACCCTGGGATCACAACCTGAGCTGAAGGCAGATGCTTAACAGACTGAGCCAGCCAGGTGCCCCTGATTTTATTTATTTTTTAATGGAATTTAGCGGCCTGCTTTTTGGCCACTAATAGGTTATTTTAGTTAAGTTTCACTTTAATTCTTTTTCTGTTTTTGTATCATTTCTTTTTATCCCCTAGTGACACCTAATAGGAATCTAAGGACGCTGCATTTGAAGAACAAAACTGAAAAAAAAAAAATCTAAATTTCTCAGTTATATAATACAGTGTCTAAAATTAAGAAAGCCACTAGTAAATTTAAGTTATATTAATTCACACAGCAGAATACCAGTAAATGAAAATGTGGCTCTTGATTAAAGTACACTCCAGATAATGCAGTGTGTCCTGAGGAATTAATTTGCAAATGTCACAACAGTACAGAAGTCCCCACTTCCATCGTTCAATGAACAGTACGAAGTAGACATCCAAATCCCTTTACTAACTACAGTCACACAGTGATGCTTATACAAGCTCCCAGTTGCTCCCCGGTTACATTTCCATTCAATCATATCTTGCCTGTACACATAAATTAACAGTCCACCCTTTCACCTTCATTGGATTAGAAACTTTATACTGACTGGAACACTTGTTGGAAGAGTTTCACTAATTGCTTTTGCTTGTTTTAAGGGCAAGCTTATGTTGCATCCACACAGGCCATGGATGCAAAGGACTGCTTTCTGCAGCCAATTCTTTAAATTCGTGTACAATTTTTGTCTTTTTAACAACCATCACTTCACATTCTATTCCCTTTCATCACCAGCTCCTCAAAAAGCATATGGCTTTCTTTTTAAGTTTGTTTTCATGACTAAAGTTGTCATATGTCACTAACAGTTTAGTGGTAAGGATGACAAATGTCCACTGTCACACTAAGTCCTGGCAGTCAAGAGGCTCCAGCCTGCACTGTGCTGTTTGATTGGCTCCCACCCATTAGCACCTACAACTCACATCTGTGTCCAAGCAAAATCACAAATTTCTACAGGGCAAGGATCTTAGCAGTCAACTGTCCCTAGTTAAAGCCATGAATATTAAATTCCCAACAACAGTAGGACATGGGCAAAATGTGCACAGACGCCCTCTCCCTCCCCAAAGTGACCAAAGTGTGAATTAAGGAATAAAATTTTCAACAAGGACAAAATAAATAGATGAGGAAACATCAGTGGATGAGAGAGAACTTTTTTTCAGAGGATGTGGATGAAGCTGTGGCAAATCGAGGCTGACCGCAGGCAGTTACAACTTCAAGTTATAGTCAGATTATTTACTTAGGACAACTCAGAAAAGGCTCAGCACTGGGAGATACAGGTTCTAGAAAGGGTGAAGATGAGTCTGCAACCGGAAATAGAGTGGAGACCTGGAAGTCTGCACAAAGCAAATGACCCATAGGCCTTCTCTGACCATCTTCCATCCCAACCCACCAGCAGGGCACTGAGTGTTTATTCCCTGGAGAAATTAAAAACAAAAGGCCTCAAATTGAGAATAAAAGAGATCAGGGTGAGGCACAGAGCTGAGAAAAGGGAAATTAAGTGAAAAATATGTTTACTGGCCTGTGTGACCATCAGCTCCCCTCTCCTGTCCTGCCTTAGGATGCTGGATGCCAGGAATCAGCATGTGAGGAAGAACAAAGACTAGGCCTTCAGACACTGGCATGTATGGATCTCCCATTGAAAAGTCCAGCTTTTTGACTGAACAATATATAATAAACTTACCAGTCAACTGGTGCCCCCTACGTATACATACAGAATTATAGTGCCTCATTTATAAAAATAAATGGACAGCCAAGGAGTCCTCCCAACCCCATATTTAAGGAAAGCTTCCAACAGAACCCAGAGGAATAGGAAGTGGGCACTTATATATATGGTAATTAAAATTTTTTAAGAAAAGATGGAAAGTTTGAAAGATAAAAAGTTGTAAAATAAGAGAGAAAATGTTTTTAAAAATTGTGCATTAAGTTAGGAGCTTCAATATCAAACTATTACAAATTTTCCCAAAAGTGAAAACAGAGAAGATGGAAGGAAATAAATCATTTAAAAAAATTCAAGAACTTTTCTAAGAACTATGTCTTTATATTGAAGAGAATCTACGTGGCACCAATGCAAAAAAAAAAAAAACAAAAAAAAAACAATCAAAGGACATTATCATCAAATTTCAGAATATCAGGATTAGAAGAGTCTAATATTTTCCAGAGAAAAAGTATGAGGGGGCATACAAATGACTGCGAATAAGAATAGAATCAGATTTCTCAGCAACAATAGCAGAAGCGCTAAAGAAATTAAGTAATGCATTCAAAATTCTGAGGGGGAAGAAAAACCTAATTATATTCTCAGCCAAAGTTTATCAATCATGTGTGAGAGTGGAATAAAGACATTTTCAGAAAACTAAGAATTTGAAAATTGTATCTGTAATGCATTCTTTTTGAGTATACTAAAGAAGGAAGACATGGAATCCAGGAAATAGGGAATCTGGAACCAGTAAAGGTCCAGAAGGAAAATGAATCTAACTCAGAACAGACTTTAATGAGGTGACTACTTACAGAGGTGTAAGGGAACCAATAAGACATATTAAAACACTAAGAGGCTAGCAACAGCAGGAAGCCATTACCTACCTTAGAACTAATAGCCATTATTACCCCTAGAATTAAAAAGGTCAAGTGTTAGTGGAATCTATTGACAGCTAGAGCCACAGAAGAAGGGTTTACCCACAGAAGTTATAGTCAGTCATTTCCAGAAATGTGGGCTAAAGAAAAGAATTAGGGAAGAATATTCAATCTCCTTCTTTTCCCTGTCCATTGCCTGAACCCAACTGGAAACCAGAAGCCAAGGCAGCTTGGAGGATGTACTGCATAGGGGTTAGCCATCCAGGACATAGGACAGGGAACAAATGGGTAGAGAACAGATTTGGAGAGAAACAAATAACCATCTTAGGACCTACAACAATACTAGAGGGGCAAATGGAAGTCACAACATGACAGATATTCAGCTCTGCTAACACAAGGAATCAAAGAGCTGAGAGGAAATTTTCAAAGAAAAAGTTGAGGGAGGGTGATGCCAAGAAAATTAAATGGTATAGATAGATTTGCTGATGTGTTTGAGCATTTGGAAAATATTTTTTCGTAGGTAATTGACAAATATTTTACACCTATAAATAATGAACAATAGGAACAAAGACAACTAAACTAATAAAAATCAGAGACAACCATAAAGTCCAGGAAAAGCAAAAGATTCTACAAGGAGGACACATAATCATGAATATTACTTGACTTACCATGAATAATATTTACATATTAATGTATCAAAATGTGATAGAGATTCTTTACTGGGAGCTTGGGGTGAAGGTGGAATGGGGGATGGGTGACGGAAGAAAATTAAATCCTCATCTACCATAACACCTACTTAGTAGATACTGTCTAAAATAATAAATCAATAAACAGCAATATAAACAACTTAAGACATATGGAGGTAGATACTAAAAGAGCTGGAAGTACTTGCTTCTGGTTAAGTATAGGTGAGGCAGGGGATTATGATCTTTGCTAGTATTACTGTGGTGGTGGCTATGAGTTGTTGGTTATACCTGAAATAGATTTCTGATTTGGAAACTAAAGATAAGGATAGTTAAGGGATTTGGTTAACCAAAATCACACAGGTAAGGTGTGGCAGAGACAGAACCTAATTTAGGCTTTCAATGTGTTTTCTACTACAACTTTGCCTCTCCTTTACACAGCAAACCACTGCTAGTTATGTGATTAGAGAACTGATTTCTAATTCCTACATGAGTAAATACACAAATTAACACATAAAAGGTGCTAGTGTACATCCAATGTTCTCTAAATTTGGAGGGCTTGATTTGATACTTCCAAATTAAACACACAACACATAGAAACACACAAAGGTAAGATGAGAACATTCTGGGCCAAAATTTCTCTCTAATTCTCTAGATACAAACAGTATGTTAATCTCCCTAAAACAAAATGTAGAATCTTCCATTTCTTTTATATATCTTGGAGCACCCTTGGATGCAATACTTCAATAGAAATGCAATATATTTGGGTTAGCTGATTAATATATTAAGAGCTGATAAGAAAACTATTCTCAGCATTTGTGGACTTTTAGATTTCCTAAGGAATTTCACAATCAACCATCTCTTGCAATTCTCACAAACCAGTGAGGTAGCTGAATACACCAAGTGCTTTCTTAATATTGTGAAACTTAGTCATTGTGATTGGCTACTCAAATATTGCCCAAAAATCAGTTTGTGGGTAGCCATTTGCTTTGCAACTTTGACAAAAATAGGGAAATTTTAATTTATTTTTAAAATATTTAGTAGTGAAGACTACATGTAAGGCCTCATTGTATATATTATTCAGTTAAATTATCACTTATAAATGACCGAACATATCCATTAAAAACACACATACACTGTTTCTCTCATAAACACACACTGATAGACAAACAGGGGATGTAAAAACCATAACCATGCTAAGCTTTTGATAGAGAAATAGAACTGGTTCCTTTGCACTCCAAAGCCACTGCTAAATTCAACACTTTGGCAGCCACTCTCTAATGCCATAATAATCTAATATTCAAGAATTGCACTTTTGGAAATAATTCGTTATTAAGCAATGTAATAGAAGTTTTCTGCTAGGAATCTTGAGTTTGTAGCCAGCAGTCCTTAGGTCTGAATTAAGCACTTATATGCATTAAGGCTCTTCTGACAACTAGTATTTAGCAAATTATTGTCTAGTGCTTTATGACAAAGATGGCCACATGCCACAGTTAAATCTCTGTTTTACACCTATTGCCCCAGCAGAACAACTATTAACTTTCAAAAGTATCCTGGTATGGATGCTATACTACGTGGTCTTCCTAATTTTAAGGGACTCCAGTAGTAGAAATGGGGCAGAAACTAGGTTGCCTCATGAGCTCAGCTTTCAACCCCCTAGATGCCTGTCTGACTAAGCCCTGTTCTTTTATTATGTTCTATGGCATCGTCAGCAGCTACATCAACAAGTCACTTGGGTCATGTATTATTTGAGCAGCTCTCAAGAGCTCTTAAAGAGTTGTTACTTTTGACAGTGACTAATTTGAATCCTCTCTGGTCTTATGAACTGATTAATAAGAAAATGTGTAAATAATGTTGACAGACAGATGACTTTATGTAGCTCCTGAACTCAAATTCTCATTCTCCTACCATTCTTTTTTAAATTTATTTTTATTTTCTTAAAGATTTATTTGTCAGAGAGAGAGAAGGAGAAAGAGAGAGTGGTAGGGAAGGACAAAGGGAGAGGGAGAGAGAGTCTTCAGTAGACTCCACACTGAGTATGGAGCCGGATGCAGGGCTCAATCTCAGGACCCTGAGAGCATGACCCTGAGATCACGTCCTGAGCTGGACACCCAACTGACTGCATCACCCAGGTGCCCGACTACCATTCTTTTTTAAATGGATTCATTCATTTTAGCAGCAGTGGTGAGTGAGTAATGTTTAAGAGTTCGGAAAATACATGCCAGCATCGATACTGGTCTCATGAAAATGCATTCAATCCAGTGATTCACATCATAAGTTTATTTCAAAGAAATTCCTCCTTGAATAAAACTATATGATACAGAACACTGACGTGAGTGGAGAAAGGCAGTCCATAAACCAGCTGAGTGAGAGTGAAGGCCACCTACTTTATTCAAAGCACGTAAAGGATCCAAAATGACTCAGAGCATAACCTAAACTATAAAAATGGAATTTTACCGTATTTGTGTTTTAGAATCACTTTACCAGTAAAATAAAAACCAGTTTCTTAGAAATCATCTTAAGAAGAGATTATGTAATATGGTGTAAAAAGAAAGGGCTTTGCAGTGAGTTAGCCCTAAATTTGCATGTTACCTCTATTTACTAACTAAATGAACTTTACTATCTTATTTAGTCTCTCTGTGTTTTGTTTTCTTCCACTGTATAATGGTGCAGGATAGTAATTAAAATATATAAGATAAAAATGCATAAGAGAAACTTAGAATCCAGTTTGTGTCCAATAAGATATCTATTATTGTTACTATTATGATTACTGTTTCTTAAGACTCCATTACTATTATTACTGTCACTCAGTTACTCAAGACAGAACCTCAGATAGAACAAATTTATATTCTGGGTGGGGGCTACAGCAGAACTCATTTATGATTCTCTCTCTTAAAACAGTGGTAAACAAACCGGAGTCCTAGGAAATCTTATTTTATTACATAAATTTCCTTGGTTCAGGAGTGGTCATTAAGGATGATGGCAGAACTCCATACATTGCCAATATGTATGGTGATTAGTCTTATTTAGTAGAAATCAATGCTAAATGGCCTTATAATACTCAATAAATAGGTAATTTCTTTACTGATTTTTGCAGAATCAATTTAGAAGCAGTCATTTTTCTATATATCAAGACTGGTATGGAAATCTTTTTCTAACCATCCAGCTGCTACAATGTTAAAAAAATTAATTTTAATCTTAAATCAGAGACGTAATAGAGAAAAGAATGATTTAATATGCATCTCATTACATTTGACAGGCTTATTTATAAATGATTTGCCCCACATTTTGACAAGCATAGTTAATATGTTAATTAGCTTCTAAAAAGATGATGAAAGGAAGAGACTTGTGCGCTCTCATTCTTCACACATTGTGTTGGGTAGGGCCACAAGGTAGGGCCACTACACAGCGTGGCCCCCAGAAGCACTGTGATGTTGATGAGATACTATTATTTATTAGCTACATTAGTCACCATATGTTACAAATTAATCCCTTAAAATAATCCCAAGTGACCTTCCGCTTGAGAAAACAAATGCCACTCCAAACATATTTCTGAGCTTCTATAAAAAAACCTAAAGCTCATTTAGAGCAATGACCTCGACAGCTAGAGCAGAACTCCCTGGCGGGGGAGGAACTACACAGATAAGCTGCTTTTCACATTGGCACTTCTCATAATGTGGTTCTCAGTCCTTCATAAGCCTTTTGGTTTTGAAGCTTAAAGATGATTTCCTATGCCTTGACTTTCAAAGAGTTATAAAATCCAAGAATTAAGAGAAGTTATACGTGAGACAATGTCCAGTTTGATTCCTCTGCTTAAATCCTCCTTCACGGAGGGAGACAAAGGTATCAAAAACCTACATTTCCTGCTGAGTTCTCGAACTGCATGTATATTTCCACACTGCCACAGTGCTGGAGACCTAGAGCAGTAAATCATCACATGGCGAGCTCTGATTTTCCATCACTTGCTGCCAACGTTAATGCATATGTGTCTTCATTAATATTTTTATTGCCTGTGGCTATTCAAACAGAAAACTGGGAAATGTAACACTGTGCAGGGATCGTTAGTTTTTAGTTACTACCCTACTGCCCCAGGATGGTAAATGAACTGTAAAAATAGCCTGAACCCACTACCACCTGCCTCCCCGCTATTGTCCATGCATTCATATTTGCACTTCTCTTTGGTGCAGCTGAGCCATGACTCAATTATAGTCCCATATCTAGTTCTGTGAATACCCAGCATCGATGTCATTGATTATGCAAAAATCAGTGCCTGTGAACTTCTAACCGGAAAAATACATACATTTTCTCAGACTTACAGAATAATAACAAAATGGCTTTTAGAAAATGGCTTGGAATGAAATCAGAGTCAGAATGACAGGAATGGCATAGACAGAACTCAGATTTTAGGGCTTGAAAATGGAAAGCCAATAAGCATGGGAACTGCTCAAACACAACACATTTACTATTTGGTTTTGGCAATGAATAATCTTGGCATGCAGACAAAAGGGCATTTGGGGTCTTCTATTTTGTATCAGTTTTCCTACCTTCCACTTAAATAACAGTCTTCTTTTTATGCTTCATTATGTCTCTGTTTAAAGCAAATAGGCAGAAAGAACCTAAGCCTTCTTCAAGAGGATGAACACACACACACACACACATGCAGACACACATTAAAGAAAAAAAGGATGGGTGGGCGGAAATCAAATACCATATATCAGAAACAGGCATATCAGCAAGTCAAAATCCATGTGGTTCTTTGTACTTTAAAGAGCACTTTTAAAGGTTTGGAAAAAATTAGCCACTAATGTATAAAAAACAGCTTCTTCTGATTATGAGTGTAGAGACTTAACTGCCAAGCACTAAGACAAAACTGTCTCCAAGTCACAAATATTTCCAAACTATGTTCTATTAGCAGAGTCCTTAACCGACCTCACTAAAAGACAACCAAGAATTTTCATACTCAAAAAATAAAAACACTCCATAACTCAAGAATATTAACTAATGATTATTTGTATAGCCAACTCTCAACTGTAAGGCAGGAAGGAAGTAGGGAATGAGAAAGGTAGTAACCGATATTCTGATAACTGACCCTTATTTCCAACCTTTTCCCCCATTATGACTAAAGATCAAAATACCTCTTTTGCCCAAGCCTCTGCTTACTCTTGGGGGGAAAAAAAAATTTAAGTGTGTGAACAACCATCTTTAAAAAAAAGCCAAAAAGTGTAATGGAAAAATGAATCGGCTCAGCTTCTTAATGATAGATGGTCATCTTTATTCTCAGTGTTTTGGAATATGCATTACCTTGGTATTAGATTTATTATGAGGCATTACAAAATTTATGACAATAGATTTTAGGCTGTTTGATGACCCAGATTCTTTTATAGCTCTATTGAAAGCTACAGATCTACACCCCATAAAAATAAATATATCCACGTGTACATAAATGTTGCATATATTCTCAGTGGCTTTACAGATCCTGAAATCTTACTCCTGGTGGCAGGGGGGTGGTTTGCTGGAGCCTAAATTAAGAAAATCTACACTGTGCCCTACATCACAAGGAACTTGATTGTTTTCTTACTGTAAAATGTTTGGATCAAAAACATCAGGAAAAATGCCAGGCCTCATTACAGCCTAATTTACTAAAAGCCAAGATTACTGAGGGAAGAACAGTGAAGTAAGTACATGGCAGGAAGATGCATAACACATGCTAAAGTTTTATTGAGGTCATAAACATTGTAAGAACATGTAACTGAATTTCATATATGGGGGCATAATCATTCATGGAAGAAGATTCCTATGATAAAATAGCACAAGTGCAATGTGAATCGTTTTACTTTGAACACAACTGTGGGTCTAGAAAAGGGATTTTTCTATTAATAGAGGACATTTTCAAGTCTCTAGGAAGACTTTCCTGACTACTAAAAATAAGATTATTCCCTTATTTGATTATTTGATTTAGATCACACTGGATTGGAAACTCATTATACTTTATACTTCAAGATTTTTTTAAAAAAATTATTTATTTGAGAGAAAGAGGGAGCACAAGTGTGGGTGGGGAGAAGGGCAGAGGGAGAGAAAGAAGCAGACTCACCGCTAAGCGGGGAACCCAACACAAGAACCCTGGGATCATGACCTGAGCCAAAGGCAGACTTTTAACCAACTGAGCCACCCAGGCACTCCGGGAATTCATTATACCTTATAATTAATAATAATTATGCATTAAATCTTGTCAGTCTTTGGGCCTCCTAAACAGGTTTTTAAGTTTTGCTAAACCATCGTGTGAAACAGACTCTATTGAAATTAAACTTACTGTGATATTTTTAAAAAGTAATTGTTTTGTTTCATTTTGGATAATTTGTACCAAGTTCTCAAGAGTGTACTACACCAAATTTAGTGACTAACAGTAACACCAAAATTTTCAGGCCACTTAATCTGAGCTTTGTTGTTGACTGAAACACACTTTCTCTATTTCCAACCCATACTACTGTTTGGAGATACACGCCTCCTTGTTATAAAACAGAGCTACAAATAAGACCCTCAGGGAGAAAAATCACTGTACTGACAGAAAAATATCTCTGCCCCTGTCCATCAACAACCATTACCAGGGCGCCTGGGTGGCTCAGTTGGTTGAGCGACTGCCTTCGGCTCAGGTCGTGATCCTGGAGTCCCTGGATCGAGTCCCGCATCGGACTCCCTGCTCGACAGGGAGCCTGCTTCTCCCTCTGACCCTCCCCCCTCTCATGTGCTCTCTGTCTCTCTCATTCTCTCTGTCTCAAATAAATAAATAAAATCTTAAAAAAAAAAAAAGAACCATTACCAGACACCATCTGCAAGGGAGCCTCTGATTAGGGAATATTCCCAATCATGTTTTTTTTTTTTTAAATCCAGCAATCCTACCACACACAGGCAAACACTCCTGCACCATTAATCTTCATTCAAACTGTTAGAATGTTTGTCTAGGCATGACCCAGACCACGCATTACAGATAAATTAGCTAGAGTAAATCTTCCATTTCTCACCACATGTCAAGGCAGGTGGAATATTCTGTCGAGCCCAGGAGGACATCTGGAGGTCTGTACCACAAGGTAACCACTTCATTGGAGTATGTGTGGCTAGGGACGGATTTTGCTCTTGCAAGACCTGTGGATTAAAGGAAACACAAAGAAGTTTAATAGGCATTAATAGAACAAGGAAATTTAAATTCGAATGCTCACAGTTTTAAAAAGGTCAAACATGACACTGTAATACAGAATCACAAATGCATTGTCAATGTTACTAGAAAGGCTGGGGAAAGTACATTGCTGGCCTGTTTCAAATAATGCTAATAACCAATAGTCACTTATATTTCCTAATCAAGCATCATAAACCTGATAAAATCCCAGGAAAGTAAACAAACAATTCATAAACTATTAGACATTACACAGAAGCTTAGAAATCTCCTGGACTTCCCGAAGAATGTTTCATCAAACCCTAGTGCTATGGGTTATAAGTAAGTATTAGGAGAAAAGATTCCAATGTCAAATGATTTTGGGAAAAGATGGTTTAAAAAGTTAAAACAGGTCTTCATACTGTGAGATTTTTAGTGCCCTTGCTTTCTCTAATATATATTATGAATCTGAAAGAAGAAAATATGAGGTTTTTCTCAAAGGGTTGTCCCAAAACTACTTTTTCTTTCAGTGTTCTGACAAATACTTACTGGGAAATGTTCAGGAAACTCATTTGAAAACCACCTACATAAATAACTACAAAGGAATAGTTAAATTTGGAACATAGAGATGATGAGATACCGTAGAATAAATTGAAATGTTTTCTAAGAATTTTAGAAATTGAGAAAATGGTCACAGTAATATGTTAAGTGAAGGATTGCGTGCAATTTGACCTCATAACCATAAATACTTTAGCATAGAAAAAAGATTGGCAGAAACTATTTGTTTAGTGGTTAGCTCTGGAAAATGGGATTATCCAGTTTTGGGCTTTTCTGTTGTTGTTGTTGTTGTTACTTGGGGGAGGGGGTGGGCAGAGGAAGAGGGAGAGAGAGAGTCTTAAGCAGGCTCCGCACCCAGCGTGAACACGATATAAGGTTTGATCTCATGACGCTGAGATCATGACCTGAGCCAAAATCAAAACTTGGATGCCTAACTGACTGAGCCACCCCAGCGCCCCTCCGGTTTTTTTTCTTTACTTAATACATTTTTCAAGGTTTTTTCCCCAAGTTTTCTACAATGAATATATAATTCCTTTTAAAAAATCACAAAATCTGTAGATGCTCTTTTTCAAAAGAAAAAAAATCCGTGTGATAGCTTTCTATCTGGGTATGTTCATTAATAACAAGTGAAAAGTATTATTTATCACTGTGAGGCTCAAAGCACATATAACATTTTTACAATAAATGTACCATTACATATTCCTTTTAATGTTGATTATGTATATTTTTATGTACTACTTAGGAACATGATTTTTCTCCTGTTTATTAAACACTTTATATTCCCTTTACTGTATTATATGAAAATGTTAAAATTAATAGGACAGCTGATGAGACAAATAATTTCTAGTTAATTCAGCTATGGTTACAGTAACTCAATTTTTTCTACAATTCAGTTTTTATAATAATACAATGGTATATTATAAATTGGTTAATGTTGATAAGTATTCTATATTAACATGTACAGACTATACACATACATACATATATATGGTACCCTACTTTTCTGCACATGAATGGAACAACTATTTAATAATAGATTTCCATAGTAACCTCTACTTTTCTCTACAACGTTTTAACCTACCTAAATTCAGGTAAAACTAAACAGATAGGACAATCAGGATGGTAAAGTGTTTCCAGAATTTAATAATCCCATCAAAAGATTTAGTTACAATGAACAATGAATCATGGATCACTACATCAAAAACTAATGATGTATGGTGACTAACATAACATAATAAAATAAAATTAAATAATAAAAAAAAAGATTTAGTTCCTCAAATGAGCATGTTTCTATACAGAGACCAAAGAGCTACGTACAAGTCCTTGAAATTGGTTCTGACTCGTTCCATATGCTCTTGTCATGTGAAATGGGATGCCAAAAACATTCAGGCTGGATCCTCTTGGTTTTTCTGAGGCCCTGCTGACAGAAAGCTAGGCTAGAGGAATAGGAGAATGAAAAAACTCTGAGATTTTCTTTAACAGCTTAGAAGACCAGGCTAGTTAAAGAAAACTGTGGTATTTCCAGTTTAAAGAGAGAACAAGACTTCAAAATAACCTAGAAATAGTATAAATCTAAATAATTATGTGATTTCAGGTCAAGTATGTTTACTCTGAAAATTAGTTTGTAAAAGTGGTTAAATATGTCTGAAAAATATGAAAAGGAAAAGCTCTTTGTTTCCATTATTCTCCTCCTTCCCACACGTTTAGGTCAAGGGACTACCCAAACACCACTGATATGGGTCATATAACTTCCCAAATCAAGAGTGAAAATGAGTTTGCGATATCTAACTTTTTAATGTGCTAAGGCAGTTTCTTAAAATGGTTTGCATGTTAATGTGTCATACTAAAGAATGTTACTATATTTTTAAGACATATTCCTTTGCATCGCTTGAGAAAAACTCTTCTATCATCTCACTTCAATATAGTCAATTAAGACATTTTCTTGTGGAAGGTGTCCTATATGGTGATAAACAAAAGGCTTTCATCTTAAAAATATGTCTGTTCAGTTAAAAAGATATATAGATCCCAAAATTTTTCAGGGAGGGAACAAATTATTAAAGCAATGAATCAAAAAAAGAGTATACCTTCAAGTAGGAATATATAACTGTATTTTTAATAAATATTTTTGGTAAAGATATTGCCATGTATTTACAGTCATGCATCAAAACATACTTACTCATGCAGAATTTATTAAACTGCATCCTCCAGCTGAAGGAAAACTGTAGGACAGGATTAATTAGCACAGCGTGTGTGAAAGCTTTCTTTCTCTGTTCCTTGTCAGTTGCTATGGTTACAGTACAGGAAGAGAGCCACACTACCTTTTAAAAAGGATGAAGTTCATGGGTTATTATCAAAACTTCTTATACTAATGTTTAGTTTGAATTAAAAGTCAAAAAGCAAAGTGAATTGCTAAACAGATGAGTACAGGTTATTTGCACGCTGCTGTTTAGGCTGAGTGTGTGCATACGAAAGGGTGTGTGTTCCTATGCACATCTAAAATGGCTTACAGAACAGGGTGATCTTTGGGCGCCTGGGTGGCTCAGTTGGTTAAGCGACTGCCTTCGGCACAGGTCATGATCCTGGAGTCCCTGGGATCGAGTCCCGCGCATCAGGCTCCCTGCTCGGCAGGGAGTCTGCTTCTCCCTCTGACCCTCCTCCCTCTCATGCTCTCTGTCTCTCATTCTCTCTCTCTCAAATAAATAAATAAAATCTTTAAAAAAAATAAAAAAAATGGCTTACAGAACAAATCAGAGTATCCCACTTTAACAGGTTACCATTTCTAACTCATGAGAAACCCTAGAGGAGACTAAAAAATCCTGCTGTTCAAACCCTATTGCCAATTATTCAAAGTTGGGCAACCTTGATACTAGCTAGCACAGAAGAATCTTAGATTTCCAGAAGAGTTAAGCTTCATAATTAACTTTTTACCCAATGAAAGAATTCCTTTACTTTATCTCTCTAAGATGGCGATTGAACATCGGCTGCCACCCTGAGCCTGCTTCTACCCTCTGGCAGGGGCACAAAATAAATCATTTGATAATGCTTCCAACATCTGTCCTAAACAGACTAGTTGTTTAGCATCAACCAATGCACACCCTTCAGGCCTTACCTAATAGTTCTCAAAGCTGCAATGGGCACTGTTGGCTACTCCCCTTCTTTTAAATTTACTCCTTTGACTTCTCAGACATAGAAAAGTGAACAGGAGTGGCTTGGTCTCCTGGGATCTTCCCCCATCTGCCCCTTAACTGCTGGTTTTGTCTAGGGTTATAAAGTCAAACCAGGGCTTTCTCAAGTGTGTACAGGTAACTGTGGCTAATGCCATGTTTTAATGTCATCCATAGGTGATTTCTCACAAGATTTGATCTCCAGCTCACATTTGTCCACAGGCTTCAGATCCGGGGCTATCCCATTCCTCACTAGGCATAAAAATGTCCTACAGGAACTCAACATGACCCCAACCACAAGTGCCTACAGCCACCTGCATTGTCAATACGGGAAATATGCCATGAGTCCAGGAGTAAATGCATTTCACTAGTAAACCGTTTCAGTTTCCAAAAACAGTAAAAGTTCTTTTAGCTGTACACAGATACATGTTAGATTTTATATTCTGTGCACATCTAATTATTCTTTCAAATTCCAATGCATCCCTTGTGCACGCGGTAAGATTGACTAGGGATTGAGTAACCTCTAATTCTATGAAGAAAATCGCTAAACCTAGGATAGGGGTTCAAGAATGATAATTCCCGGGCGCCTGGGTGGCTCAGTTGGTTAAGCGACTGCCTTCGGCTCAGGTCATGATCCTGGAGTCCCTGGATCGAGTCCCGCATCGGGCTCCCTGCTCAGCGAGGAGCCTGCTTCTCCCTCTGACCCTCCCCCACTCATGTACTCTCTCTCTCTCTCTCTCTCTCATTCTCGCTCTCTCAAATAAATAAATAAATCTTTAAAAAAAAATGATAATTCCCATGTCTCTGCTCAATTCTTCAACCAAGGAATTGAGAAAGAACTGACAACAATGACTTGTTTCTTTCTAATTAAGTGGAATAATGGCAAAAACTAGATGAATTTGCAAAACTCAACTGAAATATGCTATAAGGAATAGGCTCCACCATTTCCCAGAGGATGTGCCACTGTTTTGCCCTTGTCAGTAGTTTTGTGTTTATATTAGAGCAACTCCCATACCTCTCTCTCAACATTCCTCATTCCCCAAACTAAACAATCAGAAAAAGAGTCTTGCTCTTAATGACAAAATCAACATTTCTAGGAGAGCAGCTCCGTTCTTCACAACTTGATTCCAAACAGACACGAAATACTTGGGTAATATTTTACCATCTAGCAGTGAGGCTGGAAAGGTGGAAAGGAAAAGACTTCTCTATTCCATGTGCCAGTCCATAGAGGAAGGGTGGAGGAAGGCTTTTATATATATATATATATATATATTTTTTTTCTTTTCCACAGTCCTGGGAACTGGTCAGAAATGTCTTTTCTCATATAAATGTTTAATGGAGTCCTCTTCCTCCTAGAGGATTTATATTAATATCTTATGATGTGCTAAAACATTCTGAAAATTCTTTACTGCTGCTCCTAGAATGTATCGATAAACAACCATCACACAAAACAAAACAAAAGTATTTTCTTCTGGTGTCCTCCAGAGTTCTGGATTCAACCTCTTCCCTTTGCACTTGGCAAGTTTTCCTGGGTGACACTATTTACTCCCATGGCTTCGGTTACTCTCTACATGCTAATGATCCCAAATAAATATCTCTAGCATCAATCTTCCCCTAAAACTTTAGATTTTTATTCAAAAAAAAGTCCATGTAGATCTTACATGGGTATCACAAACATTCTTCCTGCCCCCAATTCTCCAACTAATGTTCTCTCTTCCAGTGTTCTAGAACTCACCACTAAACATCACCATCCATCCATTCACCGAAGCCAGGGGGCTTATTTCATTGAAGGCTCCTTCCATTTACAAAATTACAAAATTCAACAGATTTTACTTTATAATTTCCCTCTTTTCTTCCTCCCTAGGTCATCCTCATCTCTTGCTGGATTGTTACACTAACCTCAAGTCTGTCCATGGCAAAAGTTATCAATTTCAAAATACATTTTAGACAATAATGAACTATATTTGCTGAAATTAATTTAATTGAAAATTAAAATTTAGTTGGGATACTCTTCAATGTAAAAAATAATAAAAGACTTCAATGCCCAATCTTTCTCTAGAAGCACTATGAAAGTTGGACTTCTTCCAATCCCCTTGCCCATTTTTGCCATCATAGGAAGCAGGAAATGTGGGTATTTGAAGGTATTTTCATACATTTAATATCACATGGTATTGTTTAAAGTAGAAAAAAAAAGTTTTGGGATTACAATTATAATATCCTTTTCTTTCCTTTGATGAAACATCTTTGTTTTCCTTTCTGTCCAGATTTCTATTTTAACAGAAGCTAGTCTTTGCAGGATTCCAAAAACCCTTAAGAATGTTTTGATTGGCAATTGTTAGTCTTTCAACTGAATAATAGTATTCTTGAAAATAAATTCTTATAAAGTGAAATTAAGTGCAGAAGACATTTAAAGATGTTAAGGCAATATTTTATTTTGCTCTGATTTTATTTAATTATCTTTGAATTTTTAAAGTTAATAAATTATGCATAATTACTATCTATCCTAAAGGGCACAGATTTTTTCATCTTGCATTTTAAATAACAGAAACGATCACAGTATTTTAATATAGACATTCTAAAAACAAAGAAAATATTCAGGGATGCCTGGGTGGCTCAGTTGGTTAAGCGTCTGCCTTCGGCTCAGGTCATGATCTCAGGGCCGTGGGATCAGGGCATCTGACTCCCTGCTCAGTGGGGAGTCTCTCCCTCTCCCTCTGCTCCTCCCCCCTGCTCATGCTCTCTCTCTCTCTCTCTCTCTCAAATAAATAAGTAAAAAAGACTCTTGACTCCGGGAAACAAACTGAGGGTTGCCGATAGGGAGGTGGATGGGGAGATGGGGTAACTGGGTGATGGGCAGTAAGGAGGGCACATGATGTGGTAAGAACTGGGTGTTATACACAACTAATGAATTATTGGACATTATATCAAAAACTAATGATGTACTATATGCTGGCTAATTGAATTTAAAAAAATCTTTAAAAAATAGAAAATATTCAAATACTTAAATTTCATATATAGGAAAATTTTATTTTCTATTTTGTATAGAAGTTAAAAACAATATACCTCTCTGGGAAATACTGCTTTATTTATTTATTTATTTTTAAAGATTTTATTTATTTATTTGAGAGAGAGAATGAGAGACAGAGAGCATGAGAGGGAGGAGGGTCAGAGGGAGAAGCAGACTCCCCGCCGAGCAGGGAGCCCGATGCGGGACTCGATCCCGGGACTCCAGGATCATGACCTGAGCCGAAGGCAGTCGCTTAACCGACTGAGCCACCCAGGCGCCCTGGGAAATACTGCTTTAAATGAAACTAATAGATTTGATGATGGTAAGACCAAACCGTGAGAATCCTTCGGCTGAATACCATATGAGCAATGTGCTGTTGTTATCAGAGCATTAGCCTGCATATTGAAAGACTTGTGATATGAAAAAACTAAATGCCTGATAGTGGTTCTGACATTAACTAGTTAGTTGTGTCTCCTTGGTTTAGTCACGTAAGCTTGCTCGCTATGTTATGTGTAAAATAAAAGGGCTGAGATCAGATTCCTCAAGCGCCTGTGAGCTGACTACCTGTTTTTGTAAATAAATTTTGCTGGAACACAGATACACCCGTTCATTCACATATCTTCTGCTGCTATTTTTGCACTAAACAGCAGAGCTGAGTAGCTGGCAGAGACTAGAACCCATGGGCTACATTTAGTATCTGGCCCTTTAAGGAAAAGTTTTGCTGACCCGTGGGTCAGACTAAGGAAACTTTGAGCCCATCCACGTATAAAAATTCAGTGATCCTAAGAAAATATTACTAAAATTAAATGTGTGAAGATCATATAAGCTCAAATTCTTCAAAGGCCTTTAAGTAAATAATTCCACCTTAATGATCCCCTCACATCACATCCGCATTCACAGAGAATGCGAAATCATTTCTAATAGAGTGTGACATCATTTTCACAGCTCACTGGCTTACATTTCGTTTTCTAGTTTCTGCTTCTCATTTATGAGAACCATAGTTATTATTCCAATGCCAGATGACAACACAATACAGAAAATGAATTTCATAATCTGACTAAATTGGCAATTTTGATGAATTTCCTAATCCATGCTGATTTTTTTCTCAATTTTTATTTTATTTTTTTAAAGATTTATTTATTTATTTGAGAGAGAGAGAAAGAGGGTGCAGTGGGGGAGGGACAGAGGCAGAGGGAGAGAAAGAGTCCCAGCAGACTCCCCACTGAGCTCAGAGCCTCAATTTCATGACTCGGATCATGACCTGAGCCGAAATCAAGAGTCGGACGCTCAACCGACTGAGCCACCCAGGTGCCCCTTTTTCCCAATTTTAAAAAAATTAGAGATAACTACGACCCAGCAATTGCACTACTGGGTATTTACCCCAAAGATACAAATGTAGTGACCCAAAGGGGCACATGCACCCCTATGTTTACAGCAGCAATGCCCACAATAGCCAAGCTATGGAAAGTTAGATGTCCATCAACAGATGAATGGATAAAGAAGACGTGGTGTATAGATACAATGGAATATTATGCAGCCATCAAAAAAATGAAATCTTGCCATTTGCAATGACGTGGATGGAACTAGAGGGGATTATGCTAAGTGAAATAAGTCAATCAGAGAAAGATAAGTATCATATGATCTCACTGATAGGAGGATTTTGAGAAACAAGACAGAGGATCATAGGGGAAGGGAGGGAAAAATGAAACAAGATGAAACCAGAGAGGGAGATAAGCCATAAGAGACTCTTAATCTCAGGAAACAAACTGAGGGTTGCTGGAGGGGAGGGCGGTGGGAGGAACTGGGTGGCTGGGTGATGGACACTGGGGAGGGTATGTACTATGGTGAGCGCTGTGATTTGTGTTAAGACTGATGAATCACAGACCTGTACTCCTGAAACAAATAATACATTATATGTTAATTAAAAAATTAAAAAAAATTAGAGGTGAAACATACTAAGTTCATCATAAAGATATCAGTCTTAAATCAAGACATATTACTCAGAGCTTTTAGGCCATTTGGTTATAAATATGTATTAATATATATACCCAAAATATTCTAAGAGTGTGCACTGGTATGTGTTAAAGAAAGATTGCTGAATAATCACAACTATAGTTAGGTCAAATTACATAAAAATAATTATGATTTTATGCCAGAGGTATCCTTTGTGCTTAATAAGAAAGAAGCCAATCTATAAAGATGACATGATCCATACGTAACATTTGAAATGACAACATATGCTCTCATTAATTTTTGAGCTTTTAAGGGAAATAAGAAATTAGAGTGAGTGTTCCTCTGGAAGGCTTATGAGAAAATCATTCCCATTTCCTTCCTAAACCACCTAAATTTTTTTTTAAAGTTGGGGAAGGGGGTAGTGCAATACTTTTACCTAGTCTTACTATAGATAATACTAAAATATGAAAAATGAGTGAATATGCTAGTGCAAACCCGATGAGAATTGAACGAGCAGTTACAATCTATTAGGTTTTCAGATACATGACATCATTTAGTCATTACAACAACCTAGAAGGTAGTATGATTATTACTATGCTGATTTAACAGAACGGAAACGAATTTACCCCAGGTTACACAGTAGTAAGTGGCTAAGCCAGGATGCACACAGGCAGTGCCACTGCGTGCCCAGGAAGACTGGGGATCTGGGAACAAACGTGTTCCTGGGCTCCATCTAGCTGGAGTGGCACAGACTGGGTGACTCCCAAGTCTGGAGTGGTGGCAGGTCAGCCTGGTGGGAGAGGGAAAGCGATGGGGTGAGGACAAGAAAGAGAAATGAGGAGAAAACACAAACTGGTTTGGGGTCGCCTGGGTGGATGCTGTGTCACCCTTGATGAACTAGCCTTGAAAGCCACAAAGAGTCACTCCTTCTACCTGCTCTTAATTAGAAGCAAGTCACTAAGATCAGCCCAATATTTAAGGAGAGGGGAATTAGACCCCACCTCTTAATGGGAGGTGTTTCAAGTAATTTGCAGACTTGTTTTAAAACTACTGCATCTCAGGGCGCCTGGGTGGCTCAGTCGTTAAGCGTCTGCCTTCGGCTCAGGTCATGATCCCAGGGTCCTGGGATCGAGCCCCACATCGGGCTCCCTGCTCAGTGGGAAGTCTGCTTCTCCCTCTCCCTCTGCTCGTGCTCTCTCTCTCTCAAATAAATAAACCTTTTAAAGAAAAACACAAGCTGCTTTTACTGGAAGGAGGTTCCAAAAATATGAGGAAATGAGAGAAAATGATTGATGTTGTGTAGAGAGCCTCACAGAACAATCACACAACAGACCCTCAAGGAAAAGAGAAATTTGATAAGGAAGTACTTTGGAGAAATGCTCAGAAACCTTCACTTAGGGTCTAATCGCTGGGATGAGAAGAGCTCTCATCTGCTGCTTCGTTTTAAAGTGGAAAGCAGCAGAAAGCAGTAGCCCCAGAAATGGAGCAGTCAGCCAGAGACTGTGATAACTGAGAGAGGAAGTGCTAAACATGAAAGAAAGAAAGAAAAGAAAGAAAAGAAAGAAAAGAAAGAAAGAAAGAAAGAAAGAAAGAAAGAAAGAAAGAAAGAAAGAAAGAAAGAAAGAAAGAAAAAGGTGAGTATGAGGGGTGCTATCTATCTTACAGGGCTCTGAGGGCCCTGCCCCCCCCCTTTTTTTTTTCAGAAATCTCAAACTCAGGTGTGGTTTTCTGTAGGACACATAACGACACAAGGAAAAGCTCTTCTGGGGGCGCCTGACTGGCTCAGTCAATTAAGCGGCTGCCTTCGGCTCGGGTCATGATCCCGGGGTCCTGGGATCGAGTCCCACATCAGGCTCCCTGCTCAGCGGGGAGTCTGCTTCTCCCTCTGCCTGCCACTCCCCCTTCTTGTGCCCTCTCTCTCTGTCAAATAAATAAATATAATTTTTTAAAAAGCTTTTTTTTAAAAGAAAAAGCTCTTCTGAGGTGTCTTTACTGATGTGAACTTTTTTTTAAAGATCTTATTTATTTACTGGGGGGAGGGGAGCAGAGGGAGAGGGACAAACAGACTCTATGCTGAGCATGAGCCCAACACAGAGCTCGATCCACGACCCCAAGATCATGACCTGAGCTGAAATCAAGAGTGGGATGCTTAACCAACTGAGCCACCCAGTTGCCCTGATGTGAATTTTTTAACTGAGAGGTTTTTATGTGTTTACAACAATAAATGTCCAACTGAATGAGTTCAAATTAATGAAGCAATTATTGAGCCAATTCAAGGGAAAAAAAGGTTTGGGTCAAACTGAATATTTTTGTTTTATGGTTGCTGCCCAATTTTTCTGAATTTTTCTCCTGTGCTTTTAGTTTTTCCTTTTCTTTTATCATACTACTTGAGTAGAGGTCAAGTTATATTTTGGAGTCTCCACACTGTACTCAATACAGTTTTCCAGACATAATTAAAGGAAAACATCTACTAAAAGACATGAGCATGTTTACTTTATTTTGATGATTTTAAAACATGTTTTGTGATACCTGGTGACAATCTTGGTTGTTGTGTCACTGGAATTGGGTGTCACTAACGTAAATAAATAAACATCAAACCTCCAAAAGAAGGCGTATGGAGCATTTGGGGAACATTTTCAAAAATACATTAATTCCATGAAATAAATATGTATCACAATCACTGCAGAGATGAGTCACAGAGCTTTCGTGCTGGAAAGGATCTAAGATAGCCCGTACTTTCTATGATATTACCATTTCTTATGAAAAAGAAATTGAGCTCCACAGTTCTGTCCATTCTGCCTCCACTGCATCAAATCCATTCCCTTCTTTCTGGTCTCACTGCCACTTTAGTTCCTCAACCTTACCCTTCTGGGCCTTGAACCTTTGAAAGAGCTCCTAACTGGTCACCCAGCCAGCACATTTGCCCTTCCTATTCCTTTTCCATAGTCTGAGGAACAGACATCTCCATGCAGTGCCTAAGAGCTTCCTCGGCGCGGTCAGGTGAGACCACCACTTACAATCTGTGTGATTTGGGGCAAGTAGCTTAACCTAGTTGAGTTTTAGTTGCTTCCTCTGTGAAAGGCATGTAATAACTCTGCTGGATATTCTCCATTTATCTCTTCTAATGTGTTCCTGACTCTTCTTCTGCCTGCCGGGACCCCCACCTTCTAAGCTTCCCAGAGGCTGACCTTAATGGGCCTTTAATTACAGAATCCTTGGCCCCTTGATCTCAAGTTTTGGGTTTGACCACTGGGAGGCACACTGCCCAAAGATCAGAGTATGAGAAGGAAGAAAAACAGGAGACGGATGTATTTTCTTGCACCCCTCTCCCGCCCCTCCCCCATCCAATTCCTTCCCAGCTGGACAAGTAAATGACAGTGGCTAAGTCCTCCCTTGGAAAGCTACCACTCTTGCTCAGTGGGTTCCAGAATCACTTTCTCTCTTAATCCCTCATGTGGGTAGTGGTAAAGGCTCCCCACTATTGCTAGCCTGGATGGGTTTCACATCTTCAACCCTGCCCACAGTTTCATAAATAGTCCCTACTTCAAACTCTCCTCCATCACCCCATTTGAGCTACCCTTTGTTCCCCTCTAGGATCTCTGATACAATGATCACACCTGACTCAGGGTACTTGTGTGAATTAAATGAGAAATGCATGGAAAATGCTTCATAGTGCACCTGGCTCATACGACACTCACAACACATTGGCTGTCACCATTAACTAAAACACCATCTGATCATGTCACTTCTCTGCTAAAGAGCTTAATGGATTCTCTGGAATTTATCCTGAAAGTCCAAAATCCAAAGACTTCCCCTGCTATTACTCCAGCCTTGTTTCTTCCCATTCCTTCCTTTTTATGTTCTAGGCAAATCACTTGTAATTATCTGCTTTCACATCAGTTTCTTTGCACAACATGGTCTCCTATCTTGGAACGCCTAACTCAGCTGATGAATTCCTACATGTCCTTCAAAGCTATACTCTGGCCAAGTTCTCCAGCAGCTTCCCTGACTTGCCCTCCCGTCCCTGGTCCAGGTAATGAGCCTTCCTCTTCTCTACTGACTGAAGCCCCGAGCTTGAGTGGACTTGCCAAGTCATTCACTCACATGTCAGCCACCATCTGCCCCACACCAGATTCCCTGAAAGTAGGACCATGGTTCATTTGCTTTTCTATCTCCAGCTCCGGGCATGGTGTCTGGCCCACAGTGAGTCTACTGTTGGACGGACATATATGTTGAGAAAGCCACCTATCCACCAACCCCTGAGAGTGTTCCTATAGCAGGTGGCATGTGTATATCATCTTGACCAATAGGGAGAATGGCCCAGCCCACCTGATCCACTATTTTATACCTTGGGACCTTCTGTCAGATCTCAATAGAGTATATGTCCCTGGACTTTAAAATGTTTAAAAACCCAATGTGAGTAAAAGTGAATCACATAAAAGCTCATGATCCTTTATTGTTATTGTTATTTAGAAGTAAACCCAAAACACACATAAAATTCTTTAATTGTTTTATACTGCTCACATATATGTTAAATACAAATACAAAGAGAAATAAGGCTATTAATATATAAGCTACTGGTTCGTAATAATATAAGTGATGGATATACTTTCCTAACAAATTCCATTATTTCTCAAACTAATATGCTTAAAATAATATGCAAGAATTAATCAACCTCTCCTCTAAATTTTTACATCACATGTCATTCTCCATTCAGCTCACTTGGCAGTAAGTATATAAAACTATTTTATTAACTTTTTACCTCCATGTTTATCTCTCCATCATATAGATGGAGAAAGATTCATTTCTTATGATTGCCCATTTCTTACTACCACCCTCCACCCCGTCTGCACCCTGACATAACACCAAGTCCTCTGTAAAATACCGTACTTAAAACAAGACTATGTCTGTCTAAATCACATTTGGACAGGGAAACAACTTCCCTGTTCCCAGGGAAGCTCACTAGGATCCTGGACTAGGCACTGGAAGACTCAGATGTGTGAAACCAGCTTAGATCCCAACTATGACACCAGGTTTCTGCACAGAATACTGCAGAGCACCCCAGCTACCTCTCAGAGAGTTCATTTAAGCAGAGAAAGACGTATGCCCAGACCTGAGAGATTTTTTTGTGGTTTTTGTTTGTTTGTTTTGTCTTTAAAAAAACCTTGATGAGCAGAAATACAAAACATCATTTCAAAGCTTCCAGCTTTCAGTTTTACTAAAGGAAGAGACCTGAATTTATCTTTGAGGCTGCCTGTTCCTTTATTCTAAGAAAACCAACTTAATGACAAAATTTCTGTTACATAAATGGCAAGTCCCTACCCACTGTTCTGGGGCAAGCTGTGAAATTAATCTGCATCTTGATGTTGCAGAGCGAAGGGTTTAATGTAAACTGGGTGCATGTTTTGGCAAAGCTAATGGGCTTCTGAGGTTCTTTGAGGAAGATGTTTGCTGTCTCAAGGAACACAGAGATAACACAACAATGCTCCCCCTTGTTCTCCATTAGAAGTTTTCAGGAAGCCAGAGGACTAAAGAAAGGGGATGTGGTGAGAGCTATTCCTCACCCTAAAAAGGACAAAACCCATAAAGCCCAACTTGTGGTAACATTTAAGTCTAAATCCTATCACACATATGATATTGGACTGTTGGTTTTGTTTCGGTATAAATATTAAGTGCAATGATTGTTTCTTGGGGCTGCGGGCCTGAGTGGCCAATCCTGTGGCTAGGGGATGGAAGGCGGACCCTAAGATCTGAAATTAGATCCCCCAGGGGCCTCAGATTCTCATGAGGAGGGAACTTCCTCTTTAGAGGCCTGGCACCTGATTTCTAGGTAGATCACTGGAAACACTCACTTTGGGGAGACAGAAGCCAGTCTTAGGCAGACAGAGATGAGGAGGAGATAAACAGAGAGGAGACCCTTTCCCCCCACTCTGAGAAGGGACCTCTAGGTTCTGAGTGGGGAACCTTAAACAGAAGGAAGCGGTACCCCGAGCGGCCCTGCCCCTCCTCAAATGCTCAAAATCTTGTTGGGACTGACAGCCTGATGTTGGCTGTATTGTAGCAGCCTTAGGGAAGGGTCTGCTCTGCCCTTGGGCAGATGGCTGAGGAGGCCAGAGTGGTCATGGCAGTGCCAAACGCCAGGGACGAGCCAGCCATGACACGACGCTATCATGAGAGGCACCTTTCTGGTGGCATCAAGAGGGACAGCAGAGTGAAGGAACACGAGCTACCTGTTTCTGATGCACCAGGATACCTTCAGCACTCAGGCAAATAACCAGGGCCCAAGCTGAGGAGCTCTGATGCACTGTGGGCATCACTGTAAGGGGACCAAGGCATAAAGAAATCTAGGGGGAGTATTCTAGGCAGAGGGCACCACAAGTGAGGCAGGAGCAGGCCTGGCATGTCGCAGGGATGGTGAGGGTGCCCACGAGGGGGGGGGAGGCAGTGCGCCCAGCAGGCACTCTGAAGCACCCTTCCCATGTCCTTCACTGCTGCTTCCCACCTCTAATTCCAACCCAGCTCCAAGTTCTTCCCTAAATCCGGAGGTCAGAAGGCATTCCTCCCTGTCATGATTGGTCACCTGGCACTTTACCTGTGAGCATCACAGTCAATGGAGAATGATGCTAACTTATTTAAGGCAGAGGCGGTGTCTGATTCTTGAAAGTCCCCAGGACCAACACAGGGCCTAGAATAATGTGTTCACTGAGTTGACTGGCTGAACTAAACTTGGAAGTCACTGGGTGTGTTTCACAAGTTCCAGAGAGTGATCAATGGTACCTTTTATTCTAGGTGTTTATACTGTATTTATACACACACAGACTTGTGTACATGGATATTCATTGTGATACTGTTTCTAGCAAAAGACGAAAAATAACCTCAAATTCCAGAAGGAAAGTGGCTAAATAAATTATGGCACAGCTTACAAAATGCAGCCAACAAGGCCAACAAATCTAAATGTATTAATATGGAGCCAGCTATAATAAATTGTTGAGAGAAAAGGCAAAATAAAGAACAGTGGGTATGCTATGTAGTATCTGCATTTTTTTAAAAAATGTGCTTACATAGACATATTCTATCTCCAAAAAGAAACATGAGGAACAGGTAAAGGCAACTGCCTGTGGGGAAAGGAATAAAAAAACAGGAGGAGAAGAAAACTTAATTTTCACTCTACTCCCCTTTTGTTTTCTGAAATGTCTATTACTGTGTGCACAGGAAAAAAAAAAGTACTTGTTTTAGAAGAGAGAAAGAAAAAGGGTCAAATAAGTCCTCACCCAGCCCTGTGTCGTCATACACCCCCTTCCCACCTCCACCCTCAGATTCTAGCGTATTTCTTTATACTTCATAATGTGAGTCCTAAAATAGTGATCGGATGTAAATGACAGGCTTTCCTGGTGTGGCAGGGAAACTGATGGCTGGCAGCAATGAGCTAATGACTGGGTAGACCAAGCTGAAATAAACTATTATTTAAATATTCTCACCACTACCACCAAGTTGTCTCCTAAAACACAGGCTTGTCGAGTAATAACCAGTTTAGCGACGAAGACCAAGATAAACCTGCATGAGCAAGCTGAATCATCAGGCAATTCTGATGTTTAAAAAAAAAAAATCTTCCTGAAAGGGAAATTTGCTTGCAAGTATAATACTTAAAGTAGACTTCCCTTAAGATGAAAGTGTCAAAACTGCCCAAAGCAGCTAGGATTTAAATTTTTTTTTTTTACAGTTCATACAATGAAGTGTTCCTTTCCAAATCTAATATAACCACGTGAAGGCCTGCTGATCTAAATAACCAGAGATAATGGATGTGAGAATATAGTTAGGTAGGTTTTGAGAAGTTCGAACTCAGAATCAGCAACATGACAATTTATCCTCGTTTATCAGCAAACATCACACATGCTAAGTTTGAGAGGACCGACAATGTTCCCAGAAGACTGCCACGGTTTTAACAGAGCTGTCAGCAATAAAATATAAACTCCTATTGTGCCAGACTACACAGTGTCTTCTCCTTTAGGAATTAAAGACAGAAACCTAACATCTGAAGCACATGTCCTTTACAGAATCTGATACATAGACTTTAACTCTTCCTTTCTTGTCAGTCCAAATAGCTTTTCTTTCAGGTATTTATCCTCATCAATAAAGCTTTATTTGGAATCTTTAAGTGTAGCTGAAGACATTTTAAATTTAGGAACTATCTTCAAACCAAACATGAGTTCCAGAATCATCAAGGTGCTCTCTAATTTGCTATCCTTTTCTTTATTGATCTCAATGTTTCTTTCATTAAATATTTCATTAAAGGAGCGAAAAGAGAAACTACTTGAAATATACATCTGGGACTTAAGTAAAATTTAGTACATGTGGGTGGATTAATCTTTGAAATTATGATTGTATATTAAAATCCACAAGTACAAGAAGAGTACTTCTAAATTGTTGACTAAATTACTCTAAATCTATTACACAGCATTAAACACGACATTGCATCAAATGCTGTGAACAAATGCAGTATGCATTTCTAAAAATACATTGAGGGAATTAATTGTCAAAATAAAACAAAATATCCAGATTTTTTTTTAAAGATATCCTTTATACTATCAATCATTTTCTGTAAACCTTTTTTGTCTTAAAAAAAAAATTGCAACTTTATTCTGTCAGTGCCAGGGAAATTGGACAGCCACCCGTAGAAGAATGAAACTGGACCATTTCCTTACACCATACACAAAGAAAAACTCAAAATGGATGAAAGTCCTAAATGTGAGACAGGAATCCATCAAAATCCTAGAGGAGACACAGGCAGCAACCTCTTTGACCTCAGTCGCAGCGACTTCTTGTTAGACACGTCTCCAAAGGCAGGGAAACAAAAGCAAAAATGAACTATTGGTACTTCATCAAGATAAAAAGCTTCTGCACAACAAAAGAAACAGTCAACACAACTAAGAGGCAAGCCACGGAATGGGAGAAGATATTTGCAAATGACATATCAGATGGAGGGCTGGTATCCAAGATCTATAAAGAACATATCAAACTCAACACCCAAAAAAACAAATAATTCAGTCAAGAAATGGGCAGAAGACATGAACAGACATTTCTGCAAAGAAGACATACAAATGGCCAGCAGACACATGAAAAAGTGCTCAACATCACTCAGCATCAGGGAAATACAAATCGAAACCATAATGAGATACCACCTCACACCAGTCAGAATGGCTAAAATTAAGAAGTCAGGAAACAACAGGTGTTGGCAAGGATGCGAAGAAAGGGGAACCCTCCTATACTGCTGGTGGGAATACATGCTGATGTAGCCACTCTGGAAAACAGTATGGAGGTTCCTCCAAAAGTTGAAAATAGAGCTACGCTATGACCCAGAAACTACACTACTGAGTATTTACCCCAAAGATACAAATGTAGTGATCCAAAGGGGCACCTGCACCCCAATGATTATAGCAGCAATGTCCACAATAGCCAAACTATGGAAAGAGCCCAGATGTACATCGACAGATGAATGGATAAAGAAGATGTGGTCCATATATACAATGGAATATTACTCAGCTATCAGAAAGGATGAATACTTAACCATTTACATTGACATGGATGGAACTGGAGGGTATTATGCGGAGCGAAATAAGTCAACCAGAGAAAGACAATGATCATATGGTTTCACTCATATATGGAATATAAGAAACAGTGCAGAGGATCATAGGGGAAGGGAGGGAAAACTGAATGGGAAGTCATCAGAGAAGGAGACAGACCATGAGAGACTCCTTACTATAGGAAACAAACTGAGAGTTGCTGGAGGGGAGGTGGGTGGGGGGATGGGGTACCTGGGTGATGGGTATTAAGGAGGACCCGTGATGTGATGAGCACTGGGTGTTATATGCAACTGATGAATTGTTGAACACTACATCTGAAACTAATGATGTACTATATGTTGGCTAATTTAATTGAAATAAAAAATCAAATTAAAAAAATAAAATTACAAAAAAATGGTAACTTTAAAGAGAAATAATTCGATTAAAAAATGGGCAGAGGACCTGAAGAGACATTTTTCAAAGGAAGACATACAGATGGCCAACAGACACATGAAAAGATGCTCAATATCACCCATCATCAGGGAAATGCAAGTCAAAACCACAGTGAGGTATCATCTCACACCAGTCGAAATGGCTGGGATCAAAAACACAAGAAATAACAAGTGCTGGAGAGGATGTGAAGAAAAGGGAACCCTTGTGCACTGTTGGTAAGGATGCAAATTAGTACAGCCCCTATGCAAAACAATATGGAGGTTCCTCAAAAAATTAAAAATAGAAATACCAAACGATACAGTAATACCACTACTGGGCACTTACCCAAAGAAAACAAAAACACTAATTTAAAACTATATATGCACCCCTATGTTTATTGCAACATAATTTACTGATTAAGCCAAATTATGGAAGCAATCCAAGTGTCCGTGGATAGATAAACAGATAAAGAAGGCATGGTGTATTATTCATTCGTAAGGAAGTGAGATCTTGCCATTTGTGGCAACATGGATGGACCTAGAGGGTATTATGCTGAGTGAAAGAAGTCAGTCAGAGAAAGACAAATGCCATTTGATTTCATTCATATGTAGAATTTAAGAAACAAAACAAATGAATAAGCAAAGAAAAAAACAAACAAAAAACCCCAGACTCTTAAATACAGAGAACTGGTGATTATCAAAGGGGAGGTGGGTGGGGGGAATGGGTGAAATAGATAGAGGGGATTAAGAGCATATTTATCTTGATAAGCACAGAGAAATGTATAGAATTGCAAAAAAAAAAATTAGCCTTTCTGAAGGCATTAAAATTCTTCACCATTCTTTATCCATAATACCTAGTTATAGTCATTGGGATGATCACACTAAGAAAGGTAATAAAATCTCCATTCCAGATTAAAATTTTTTCATGGGCAAAGCAGAAGTTGACTTTTGAAATCAGCAAAGGTATTTTTAAGGAAATGGCCACAAACTGTATAAATATATGGTATAAAATAGAGTAGACTCACTTCGGAGAAGACTTTTTAAAGGACATTTAAAAATATTAAAATCTGGGATTTCAAGCTTAAAGATCATTAAATCCTGTCTTTTTTTTTTTTTTTTAATTTACGAAAATAAAACTGCCTATTTAAGTGACTAGTCCAAAGTCCAACAGCTAGTTAGTTAAAATGCTAGAACAAGTGCTTGGAGTTCTCACTCCTACTCTCATGTTCTTTTTATTAAATGAGCCTACCTTTTTGCTACCATCTCTGCCCAAGGAAGGGGCTTCCAGAGAAGATGACTGTTGCTTAGTTTCTCAGCCCTGGTGTTTGCTGTGAACCTTGGCTACTGACACTGTTCTAGCCCAGAGGATTGGGAGAGCGCAGCAGGGCTTCCTCTCATAGCCTGCCCCCCTCCCCCCACCCCGATCTGTCAATGGGCTCTGGACATCACACTGTATGCTGCAGACACCTGGCTAAGCGCCCTGCCTCCGTCCCAGGGGCCTGTCTGTGCAGGGACTGGGCCTGGCCCGGTCCCGCCCAACTGGCAGCAGGTTCCAGCTGATAGAAGGCCAGCGAAATGAATGCTGAAACTCTCCTGCGCTGCAGCCCCCAGGACCCCGGGCACTGGCACCCAGCGCCTTCCCAGATGCACCTGTCTGAAGGTGGAACTCGGAGACCAGAACCGGAGGGAAGGCGAGGGGTGGATGGAAACACGTCTGCCCAGAATAGCAGCAGGCTAAGTAAGAAGAGAGCAAGTGGACCATCAGATCAGCAGCTGCTGCAAGGCCATTTTGGAGAGAGGCCGGGGATAAATAAATAATAAAAAATATAACCAAATAGTTGCCATCTGCTACTGTTGACACTACCTACTTGACATTTAATCTCCTCTCTGGCTCTGCTGCCCACACGTCCACCAATATCTCTGCCTGTGGCTAAAGGTAATAGCTCTATCCTTTGTCATGTTATTGTAGAGGGACTGTAAGTATTACCATCATAGAAACCTACCTGCCTTTACTTATACTGTACCCCGTCCCTGTCCCTGTCTCAGAAACCTCATGATATCCTATACTCATCCTTGGAAAAGACCTCTTTGGGCTGTCCCCTCTAAGTCGCCCCAACCCTTTCCTGGGCTTCTGTCATGTAGAGAGAAGTCACCCGCTGAAAAATAGTACAATTAGTGGCATAACTTGTCTAATTTCTCAGTGAACTGCTTGAGAACAACCTACAGGCTTACTTAACTTCTCAACCTTCCATTTTGTCTTCTGGAAAAGGAGGCTCATGTGACGATTAGGTAAGAGACGACAAGCACAGCGTTCACCCCAGCATCTGACAGAAGTAGCAGTCAATGAAGGCTTACTTCTCATCACTGTTTGTCATCAGCAGCATCATTGCCGATACCCTTTATACATCTTTTCACCCTAGCATAAGGCTTTACATGCTCAGTTATCTGCTATTTCTTACGGAAAGTCCTATCACACAGTGTAATTATCAAGAGATAAGTGGACAGTAGTTTTTATACCATTTGTGGTTGGCAGACTCTAAGGTCGCTCGCCTGACACCCCTGCCTCCTGATAGTCACACTTTTGTGGAATCCCCTCCCCGCTCTGTTGAGTAGGGATGGCACCTGTTACTTGTTTCTAAAAAATAGAATATGGCCAAGACTGTAACTTCTGTCTTGCTGCAGACTCACTCTTTTGCCTTCTTGGTTTGAATATTTTGACGAAGCAAGTAGCCGTTTTGGAGAGGTCCATGTGTCAAGGAACCGAGAGTGGCCTCTGGCCAACAGCCAGCTTGGAACTGGGGCCCTGAGTCCAACAGACCGCAAGTAACGAATTCTGCCAACAACCATGGAAACTTGGAAGCGGATCCTTTCCCAGGAGAACCTTCAGATGACACCTCGATTCAAGCCATGTGAGAGGCGTGGAAGCAGAGGCACCCAGCTGAGCCACGCCCAGATCCCTAACCCACAGAACCTAGAAGATGATAAACACCTGTTGTTTGAAGCATCTTGGTTTGTGGTAATTTGTTAAACAGCAATATATAACTAATATGCCAACATTTTCCCAACTTATATTCCAGAGTCAAAAATGTGTCCTTAATCAAATAAATCTAAGACATGCAATACCAGATTTTATTTTCACTGCAGGAAGGTCAAGGGCCTTTAATCACTTAGCTAATATATATTACAAATTCACTGGGGCGGGTAAGACACACCCATGAAATTCACCCTAAACTGATTTGACCGATGAAAAATTTTTTATTTTAAAAATTATTTTTCATGAATATATGGGTTGTATAACAGTTGTAGAAATGCCTTTTCAGATTTACGGAAGCAGCAAAAGAAACAGCAATCAAAAGCTGGCTCTGAGGGGCGTCTGGGTGGCTCAGCCGGTTAAGCGTCTGCCTTCGGCTCAGGTCATGACCCCAGGGACCTGGGATCTAGCCCCGACTCGGGCTCCCTACTCAGCGGGGAGCCTGCTTCTCCCTCTGCTTACCTCTCCCTCTGCCTGCCGCTCCCCCTGCTTGTATTCGTGTTCTCGCTCTCTCTCTAGCTCTCTCTAACAAATAAATAAATAAAATCTTAAAAAAAAAAAAAAGCTGGCTCTGAATGCCTCTGCAAGAAGAAGAGTAAGTGTGTAAAGAGGACAACAGCCATCCAACTAACTGGGGGAATTGACTGGCTCCTGCTAAAAAATAATACAAAGATGAAAAAATTTCACTTCCAACGTTTCTGTAGTGATTATCTCTCTAGATATACCAAGCATGATATTTTTATAGGCAAAACAAATTACGTACTTGTATTTCTCAACAAAACAATTTATCGCTACGAAGAAGACAAAATAACAGTGCTCATTCTTTCCCCCCGCTTCGCTCTCCCATCACAGCAGTGATATAAATCACCTGCCACCAGCATTGACAGTGACTGGGGGTGAGCCGGAGGTGGGATGGGGCAGCTTGGAGAAAGGAATGTAAGTGGGAGAGTAAAGTCTAACAATGAGCACTTTGAAAAAGGGCTTTGAGTTTTGTTTTTTAATGTCTTCCTGATTTCCAGAAATTTTATCTCTGGCAATGAAAGGGCAAGTTGGCATGTACTAGAATGTCTGACTACCTTCAATGTTTGAGCTTTCAGTTTACAGACAGCCCCTTAGAGCTGGAGGGTAAAAGTATTGTTTATTTTGGCATTCACTTAGTGATTCAAAGACAATTTCAAATTCACATCCAAATTTCTCTACTTCTTGGAGGGAGACCAAAGAGCTTGTTTGTAACTATTCCCGTTCATAAAGTGCTGGACAGCAAAACACATTTATCTATAATTTTCATATTTAAAAGATCACCGATCATAATAAAAATCAGAACTACTTGAACATTCTTCATGTTGTTATTTAAAAGATATAAAAGAAGTCATATGATCTTCCAAGATGATTGATTTCAGGATGAATTATTTTCAAGCCTACAGACTCCACAGAAATGCCAATGTTAAAATATCAGTCAACAACAGACACATGAAAAAATGCTCAACATCACTCGGCATCTGGGAAATACAAATCAAAACCACAGTGAGATACCACCTCACACTGGCCAGAATGGCTAAAATGAACAAGTCAGGAAATGACAGATGTTGGTGAGGATGCCAAGAAAGGGGAACCCTCCTACACTGTTGGTGGGAATGCAAGCTGGTGCAACCACTCTGGAAATCAGTATGGAGGGTCCTCAAAAAGTTGAAAATAGAGCTACCCTACGACCCAGAAATTACATTACTGGGTATTTACCCCAAAGATACAAATGTAGTGACCCGAAGGGGCACCTGCACCCCAATGTTTATAGGAGCAATGTCCACAGTAGCCAAAGTATGGAAAGAGCCCCAGTGTCCATTGACAGATGAATGGATAAAGAAGATATGGAATACAATGGAATACTACTCAGAGATCAAAAAAATGATATCTTGACATTTGCAACGATGTGGATGGAACTAGGGGGTATTATGCTAAGCAAAATAAATCAATCAGAGAAAGACAATTATCATATGATCTCACTCATATGTGGCATTTAAGAAACAAAACAGAGGATCATAGGGGAAGAGAGGAAAAAATAAAACAAGATGAAACCAGAGAGGGAGACAAACCATAAGAGACTCTTAATCATAGGAAACAAACTGAAGGTTGCTTGGGGGGAGGGGAGGGATGGGGTAACTGGGTGATGGACATTAAGGAGCGCACGTGATATAATGAGCACTGGGTATTATATAAGACTGATAATCACTGACCTCTACCTCTGAAACTAATAATACATCATATATTAAAAAAATTAAAAAATAAACTAAATCTTATAAAAAGTAGTTCATGCAAATGAACCAAAGACTGAAAATAATATTCACAAAGCATCACAGAAAACTAAGAGGACAAAGAAATATACAAGCTCTTTATCAGTCAAAGGAGAAACAAAGGTAATTTCATCATATCTGAAAGAAGTTAGCAAAAACAATCAAATCATCAAGGAGACTACTTAAAATGTTGATTTACTCTTACTGTTTTTATTTATTTTATTTCTTTTTTTTTAAAGATTTTATTTATTCATTTGAGACACACAGATACAGAGGGAGAGAGAGCATGAGCAGGGGGGGAGACAGAGGGAGAAGGAGAGCAGGCTCCCTGCTGAGCCAGGAGCCCGACGTGGGGCTCGATCCCCAAACCCTGGGATCATGACCTGAGCCGAAGGCAGACGCTTAACCATCTGAGCCACCCAGGCGCCCCTCTTACTGTTTTTAATAATGAACTTTACAGTGAACCATTAGGTACTAATTAATTCTTGTAAATCATGTGTTACATAGATAAATATATGCATATGGAATTTAAAAATTAAAAACAATATCAATCTGATGCCCATGCTGATCTAATACTATAAGCACAAATCAATGTTCTCATATTAAAAAGGGGGTAATGAGACCTGTAGTGTCTACTTCACAGGATGATGAGGGTAACACAAAATAAGAGCTATGAAATCACTTCATGAACTATAAAGGGCCGCTATTATTATTCTTAGAAATGACAGAGGTTTGAATCAATTTCATTTCCTAAAAGCAATCATGTCAAGTGCTTCTGATAAAATGTTTTGATGATTCAACTACGACAATTTTTCCAAGGTTGAATTCAATATTCAAAAATGAAAATGCTTCCAGCCACTGGAATCTAGATCCACTAGATCTAGAAGATCCACTGGATCTTCTACATCTTGTACTAGGCAAAATCCTCATCTTTTGCTTCCACATTGTACAGCATAGATGCCCATTTCCAAAGATCACAGACATGTCACTCACAAAGATGGTAAAATAAGCAATTCTTAAAATTTAAAAAGTGACTAAGTTTGCTGTCATAGTCCATGCTGACAAAATGTAGGGTACTGATATTTTTACTGGACTGAAGGATCCATGCTACAAACTGCTTGACATATGACTTTGCTAAGGAATCGCCCACAATCTTAAATCATTTGTTTTGACAATCTATGCATACCTTTCTTGAAGACTACAAGTGTGTCCCTTAATTTATGCATATTTCTAGCTGTGTACTTTTCCTCTTGAGACATTACAGACTGGTCAAATGAACTTTGACATCAAATCTCATTTCAAAAAAATGGCCACAAGTCTTAGAAAACAAGTTATAATGGACCTACACTGTTTTCTTATAGACTCTGTTTTACATAGCATCAAATCTCTGAAGACCCTTAAAAATCAATATGCCATTTTTCATTTAGATTTCGGCATTACCTGACAATGTAAAAGTAATTCCTGCAGCAACAGTGACTCCTAAGAGACTACAAACATGGACACTGCACATAAGGAGCGTTCATTCTCGTAGTGTTCAAGGATTTACTCAGTTCTTTATTACAGCGTGCACTAAGGTATAATTATATTTTTCATTAGGGATGATTCTTCTCGCGGTTCACAAAATTTTCTTATCTCACAGGTCTCTCCTACTGAAACATTTGGCAGAACCACTCAGATGTTTATGAGGAGAATATGTGTAATACCAGCAGATTTCTTGGTTAATTAACCAAGTGTCTGCCTCATAAAAGACCTAACATGAAGTATAATTTTACTCTCAAAGAATGACACGAATGGGACAAACGTATCGTGAAAACTTCTGTCGCAAGAATTAGTCCCTCTTATTAAATTATTCTAGTCCCTTTACCGGGGAAGGTAAACTGAATGGCACTGTGATAGATATATTTTAAAATCTGAACTACAAACAACAAAAAGTTTTTAACATTGATTGTGTAGAGAATTATTACTTTGAACATTCCACCTGGGCCAGTAATTATACTTTAAAACAGACAAGTGACAATTCCATAAAATATACAAGACAACGATTTAAAAATCAGATCGTTTAAAAAAGTTCATTAGCCCTTGGTGCATCTCCACAGAAAAAGTAACTGATATTCAAAATAGCGTCTGCAAGACTTTCCTGCGAGGAAAGTTGCAGGAACCAAGTTGCTATGATTTACCACTGTACACTCAGCCACGAGCACAGTGCTGAGTCCATGGGAGGCACTCAGGAAAAATCTGTTGAACGAACTGTTGAATAATATTCCTTATTACATCCTTGTTCAAAAAGGCAAGAAACTACGTTATACACTTTAGGGGGAAAAATCGCGTTAAAAACAAATAACAATGAATCATGGAACACTACATCAAAAACTAATTAAAAAAAAAGGAACATTCTGAACACGTCAAACCTAAACCCTAAAGGGATAATGATAAACATGACATTTATATGGACTGTCTATAAGCCAGGCACTGTCCTTACATGATTTCTAAGTGTTCATTTATTTGTCTTCTAACAATTTTATGAGGTACCCCATATTACTGTCAGCATCCTTATTTTTAAACAGGTAAATTAAGGCACCGAGAATTTCGGTAATTCACCCAAGGACACATGATTTGTAAACTGGAGAGTCTGGATTCAAACTCTGGCATGTGCCTCCAGAATCTGCACCCTAACCATTCTGGGACATTTTATTTGATCTTCTCTTTTCACTTGGGTATATGTGCTCCCATGTAAAAAGTTTTCTATTTCAGATCAAAATGTTTTTAAGTAGTATGTCTGTTACTTCTCCCCTGCCCGAGAATTGTGTACTATTTATTTCCACCCTGTGGAAAAGGCAAGATCTGAACAGATTTCTCCCACTGGGAGGCAACAAGGGCATTTCCCAGCTACTGCCCAGGACGGCTGAGTCATAGCGGAACACTGTTAAAGCCAATTTAGCCTTCTTCTGCCCACAGGGCTGCTCAATGCTTTAATTTCTCCCAGGAACATAATGAAAGAGGGTGGTTCCTTCTAATTCATAAATTACCAAGGCTCCATTCCAACTTATATTTCAACAAGGTTTCCTGCAGGTCTACTGTGAGAAACGTTCTTCATACTGGTGGGGTTTTTGTTTTTGTTTTTCATTTCCCCAAGATGCACACGTTCGTTCTAACGTGAAGACTGAGGGATCGCCCCCTTCCCCACAAGGATCTCACTACAGCTGACACAGGTACCCAGACCCAGAGAGATTATTTTGACCTAGACATCTGGTCAGCACTTCTACCTTCTCATATGTCTGGGGAATAAGCTTGCGCACATGCTAAATAAATTATCCACAGTTTATTGGGTACTACATTAGGACTCTAGAGACACTGGCCACAGTAACATTAATAACTTAACATATCACTTACTAAGTAACAGGCTCAATGTTAACTTATTTTCCATCGCTGGGCCAAAGTGTATACATGTTTAAGATAAGGGATTTGGACAAGACAATCTCTGAGTTTCCTTCAAAATCCAGAGAAAATCTAAAATGAAAAATTCTGGAAATGTGAATGTAGTGGGTTTTCTTATACAATTATAACAGATTCATGTTAACTTTCCCATCATAGACTTGCTGCCTTTATCTGAAAAACAAAAATAACAAAACCTTCCCAATGCTAAAACTCTATCGACAACTGGATGAGGGCTTCAAAAATAACATCACATTCTGCTTCCAACTCTTGGAGCGCAAGGCTGCCACATCTTACTTCTTTTATATTGTTCTTTTAACATTAATAGTAGTGATTCTGATTAGATGCTCCCAACATATTTTAAGTAGGTCGAGAGCTTACCGATATCTTTTCAGAAACCACCTCTGACTTTTCTTAGGCCTCTCTTTACACCTTTCTTGTCCCATTCTCGGGGGGGGGGGGCACTCAATGTAGCCAACTCACTGACCCCCTTCTATGACTTCCAGGCTGGTTCTAAGCACAGTTTCCACATATAACATTCACACAATAGATTCCTTAGCTGTCATCTCTAACTCCAAAACTGGAAAGAAAAACCAAACACTTCAATCCGCACTTTATATCAATATCCTTCCAGGTTAAAAATTAGAATGTCAAATAACTTGACAGATATTTAACTGAGAGACGTTCCATTTTTAAGTTTTGAATTTTTGCAAGAAGTTATATTATTTTAGATCTGTAAGCTTGATTATATACATCAAGTTTATTTTTATAGTATGTGATAAAATAGACTGTTTTTCAGACATGTATCTAAAATTTCTAAGCAACACAGATCATTAGTTCTCAATTTTTTTTGTACTTTTTAATTTTCCAATACTTTTTTTTTAAAGATTTTATTTATTTATTTATTTGAGAGAGTGAGAGAGAGCGAGAGAGAGCATAAGCAAGGGGAACGGCAGGCAGAGGGAGAAGCAAACTCCCCCGCTGAGCAGGGACCCTATTGCGGGACTTGATCCCAGGACCCTGAAATCATGAACTGATCCGAAGGCAGCCGCTTAACCCACTGAGCCCCCGAGGCATTCCTCCAGTACTTTCTTTTATTAACAAGAGAAAAGTCCTAGCTTCCTATGTTGATCTACTGTAACAGAAGAAATTATTCAAGGTGAGAAGAAAATTTTTAATATAAATATGCACTACTCCAAAAGTAAATAAACCAACCCATATGGCATTTTAAAAACCTTAGAAAACAAAAGAGGAAAAGCAAACTAATATTGAACTGATAGTACTAAAGTGAGGGGAAAAAAACCCATCAAAATCACAAATTTTTTAAGTATGTCTAGCTTTCAGAATTTACAATATATCTCAGATTTTCCACAGTAGCCAGTTTCTCTAGCTCCCAGTAAAAATGTTAGGAAACATGTGCCTCAGACTACATGACTCACTATGACCAAGATTCTAGTATAAATCAGGCCTGTTGACGAATGTTTCAGTGGAGTCTGGCTTGGGCTGCATTTTAAAAACGTGGCTTCTTGGAAGGGAAAGAGCAGGAGACAGAGGAAGATCTGTGAATTAAGGGACATCAGTGAATTGTTAAAATCTAAGCAACCTTTTACACGACCCATATGTTAACAAAACTCACGTTCAAGTGTAAGCACTGTTGTCCTGAGTAGCCTGTGAGTGTTCATGATTCTGAGGTTTGTTTCACACTGTCTTCTTTTGTTTCACTGTCACTCTTGCTAACGTCACCTACAACTCCCCACTCTGGTCATTACCGCCAACAGCCAGCGCTGCAGTCAACCCACAGGCAGACTTTTTTCTAAAAACACATCAGTGTATTTCAACTCAGATCCTGCATCACTTATCTGATTTACTGCCAACAATTCTGCCCTCATATTGTATAGTAAAAAAACACAAACAAACAAACAAACAATAATTTTGCATACTGAAATCCCTTTGCCCAGAAGGTTCCCATCCATAGTGGAGAATGAGATGATCAGCCCTATTTGTAGCAGTCTGTTCTGCATTTTAAAATGTCTCATTACCTCACATGCATGATATGGCTAAAACCGAACTAACACTCTTTTGAATTTCCTCATTTCCATGGAGTTGCAAGCTGCCATTCTTAGCAATCAACCCCCATCCACATTGCTTCAATCTGCTTTATGGTGACTGAACACAGAGGTTTCTCATAGACAGAGGAGAATATGCATATGAGTTGCAATTCATACATTTTCTTCTTGTTTCCATTTACAGCTTTTAAAAAAACCCATATAGATGAGAGGATTTTTAGGGCAGTGAAACTCTTCTGTATGATACTATAATGGCAGATACATCATTATAATTTGTCAAAACCCATAGAATGTACAACACCAAGAGTGAACCTAATGTAAACCACAGACTCTGGGTGATGCTGACATGTAGTATACGTTCACCTATGGTCACAGATGTACCATTCTGGTGGGGGATGTTGGTAACTAAATGCAGTGTGGGGGCAGGGAGTACATGCGAATTCTGTATACTTTCTGCTCAATTTTACTATGCATGTAAAGCCACTCTAGGCATAAAGTCTCTTTAAAAGGAGAACAAAATCTCTCATATGTAGCATCTTCGCATACCTGGGAGAAGTTACGTGGTGATAAGACAAAACAGAAAAACAATATAATGTTATCATCATTGGCATCATCATCCATCCCCCTTGAATGTGAGAAAACTTTGAAGGCATGAATGGGATATTAAGCAAGATTTAAATAATGAAGCTAAGTGATGATGCTGTGATCAGAGAGAAGACGATTTTAAGTACCAACATTCCTTTTCAAAAGGGTTACCACATCTTTAAAATAACTGTCTAGTTCACATGTCGATCAAAATTATTTCTAACATGTAATCTTAATAATCTATGATAAATTTTCAGATATGTACATTTTAATTTGGAGTTTTAATGAAGTCTAGAAAAATTAGGGAGAAAATAGATCTTTCTTTGGTTCAAATTGCAGCATCAACTGCTCTAAAAATATTCTTCAGTTTTCAGATGTATATGAAAACAATTGTCTGAACTTTGCATTAGAACTGCTCATGCGTTAAACTGCTGAGAAAGAAAACCTTATAAAAGCAGAGTGACACCTCACTGGAAAATATAGTTAATTCTGTTAATAGAAAATATATTCCGAAACAAAGATAGAGTTAAAATGAATCCTACAGACCAAACAAATGGACTAAGTTATATCTAACCTTGAATTTGTAACTATGGCTTCCATGGTGAATTTTATATGCTAATGATAAAAAAATAGTTAAAGGTCTATACTTTGGGGACTAACAGGCATTTATTCAGACACTTTCTATTTATCAAACTGACAGACTCTACTCTGCATCTGAAAGCAGCTGATTTCCTTCTGTTTTCCACTATTCCCCACACGAATTCGGAGAGGCACATTACCAACAAACCCCGGGCTCGCCATGGCCTCGGTAGAGTTCCTTCTCTGGTGTGTTCCGCAAATTAATCTAAAATGTGATTTACAGTAATTTCCTTTCTTAAATCAAGATGAGGAACAGGGAACAGCCTGGAGGAGGAAACTGCCAACATTAGGAAGGTAATATTTTAGACCTCTGTTGGGAAAGAGACCCACCCAATTTTCCTTGATTAAAACCACAGAGATGTTAACAAGGTTCCTGCATTAGGAAAGTCAGTAAAAAATAATAATAATAATAATAATTATATATATATATATGTATAAAAAATACACATAGGCCAAAAGCTTATGTGCTTACATTACGGAGTTCTCACTGTCTCACTTCTTCAGGGCCAAATTCGGCCCAGCTGTCTTTCCATAGACTTAGGCATGACCCTTTAAAACAGTGGGAGAATAGCAGGGAAATGTGGATGACACCATCCTTGTCTTACGGGGATTGCAGGAAAGTCTATAGACTCATCTATTTTGTTTTAATCTCATTTACATGGAAATATATCCTTAAGTTTCATACTACTATACTGCAAATGAACATTAATTTTTGGTGAATTTATTTATGCATTTACTCATCATACTTCAATAATTTTCTTTTAATGTGATCTCAGTGCATATTATAAAACTGTGGCTCTCATCTGTTTGAATTTCCAGAAGATAGAATAAAAAAATTAGATTCAAGGGAGGGATGGTATAGTACTGATTCCAGATTCAACGGACCGATTTTTAATCACCAGCAAATATCTGGTTATTAGAAAATAAATTAGTAATTTCAGAAATGTACAACATAAAAACAAAACAAAACAGCACTTAAAAGGATCTTGGAAAGTACCAGTCCAATGCTCCTATTTTTCAGTGGAGGGGCCTAAGGATCAGAAACGATAAATGACTTTGTGAAAGTCACAGGCTAGTTATAGACAGAGCCAGCTCTCCTAATTCAATGTTCAACACATTTTGCCCAAAACAACGATATAATGAGATGATCATTTAAGGCCGGCAGAGTAGGAACTGCAAATCATAGACACCTTCTGTGCACGTTTACATTCACTCAGTGACCTGTATTTCTGCAGTCCAAGGTTACATACATAGTAAATACCAAACAGGTATGTAGGGCCTAAGCTTCAAAGCAATCCTGAGGCTCCAACACTAACAAGTTTTTAACTTTTGACTGTACCCAGCCAAGATAGCACTGATGAAGAGAAAATTAGTTTGTTAACTGCTGGTTTACCAAAGCAAAGAAGCAGAAATTAGTAAATTTAGGTGGGTCTTAGTCTTTTTTTTTTTTTTTTAAGATTTTATTTATTTATGTGAGAGAGAGAGAGAGAGAGAGCATGAGCAGGGAGAGCAGCAGAGGGAGAGGGAGAAGCAGACTCCCCACTGAGCAGGGAGCCTAATGCAAGGCTAGATCCCAGAACCCTGGGATCATAACCTGAGCCAATGGCAGACACTTAAGCCAGTGAGCCATCCAAGAGCCTCAGTGGGTCTTAGTCTTTAAATAATACTCAATTTAGTCATACATATTTTTAATTCATTCAACCAATATCTCCTGAATGCCTACTATGTGCTAAGCATGGTTCTAGACATAGCACAGACAACAGTAAGAAAGACAAGCCGAGTCCCTGCCCTCACAGAACTTACAATCAAGTACTGGAATAAAAAAGTAACAGATAAACCAATGAATACAATCATTTCAGTGCACTGCAAGAGCTACTGAAGAATTCCAGCTTTGCAACCAGTTACCTGTGAGGTCAAGCCTCTCTGAACTCAGGTCTCTTTCAAAAACATGGGTTAATATACCTTACTAGATTGAAGACACAGTGAAACAAGAATTTCTAAGTGTCTGGCACTCAGAATAAATTCAATAAATTTCAGTGTTTCCCCCTCACTCCCCAAGTAGTTTTTCTAATAAAAATAGTAACACTTACAACATGGGACCTGTACTCAGACAGATTTCATTTGTCTCTTTTAATCAATTTTCACACAAGAAAAAAAAAAAAAAGGACAAAAGAACTGCTTCTAAAGCTCTTTATACATCAAAGTCTGAATTAAGACCTGGTGTTTCTAATTGTTCTGCTGCCTGGAACCATCCCATTTTGACTGTCTAGCTTCTCCACAGCTTCTACTGTGCTTCCTTCAGCTCAGACATAAACACGTGCCCAAGTGCAGTAAATCACAGTTAATTGCATGTCTTAAATTAAAAGACAAAAATAATGCATAATTAATTGGGGGGAAATTGTCAGTTGGTGGATGAGTCTCGCTTATTATACTTTGTGCACAGGACGCATGCCAAGGGTGTGTTCCGGGCAAGGAGACTCAATCCATGATGCTGAGGGGGGAGGTGCGTGGCACAACCTTTCTGCAGAACGGGCTGGTGCAAGGAATCAGAGGCTTTAGAATACGGACACTGCAAGTACACACACAGCCTCCCCGACAAGGCCTTTCAGCGCAGGACTGCCCCCGAGAGGGAAATGCAACAAGCACTTAAATGGTCATTGGTAAGGAACTGAATAAAGAGACGAGGTTTGGGCTATGAAAGGAAAAATCTAAGCTGTTAGAAATGATTTTTTTTCACATTTAACAACATCAGAAAATGTGCCTGGCATATTCGTGGGTGAAAACTTTACAAAAGAAAATGTTTTGAAAAAGAAGAGCCTGGAGGAGGAGAGGAAAGGTACTAGGAAAAGAAACAAGGAAAATGTGAATGTTGGCTCTGAGTATCTCTCAATTTTCTAATTTTCTAAAACACTTCCTAAGTTGTTTAAAACTGCATTTCAATTTATTTCTGAATCTGATATTATAAAATGTCAGTTTTAAAGATTCAAAAGAATCTTTTAAGATGAACTTACCTGACAATTATAATAAAAACATTGCCATAAAATTAACAAATAATCCCCAGTAAGCACTTACATATAATCCCATTATACCCTTGATCATATAAACAAAATCAACTTTGTAAAATGTTTTTTTTACAAATGTTATTTTACAAATACACAAGAAAACCACGTTCAATAGAATTAAATGTTCAATGCAATTACTTACTCCAACATATACCTCACAGTATATTAAAACACCAGAAGAAAATCACTATGAAGCCTTATTAATTTACTGATACTGACAAACCACAAAATAATGTTCACAGCAAATCCAATAACCCTATATCTGAGGAACCACAAATCTCTCCTCCACCCACCTACTCTCCCATTATTTTCTACTCTGTAATAGAAAGACTTTATGTCTGGCCACCTTGTATTATTTTGATGCTAAAATCTGGCAATAAACCACACACACACAGAGTTTCATCATTTCTACCAACAAGATGAGAACAAATGACACTTTCACAATATATCACTCGTTATGCTAACTTTTGTTCTATTTCAATTTTCGAAGGAAAGAATATTTAAAACCCAACAGAGCAGATTCATTCCAAAGGTACTGAACAGTCTCCTACCCTTGGAATAGGAAACAGACATTTCTTGCTCTTTTATTTATCGGAAAGTGGGGAGGGAAAAGATAATCATATTTCGTCAAAAGCCTGTATCTCAACCTCAGGCATGTTTACGTCCCAAGGGTAATATTTCTATTCCACTCTTAATGGAACAAATTTCTAATCGGAATATGTATTCGAAAATAATTGAGGCAATGCAATGTCAACATATCATGCTGCCATCAGCATCCCCTGGTGCTGGGAATCGACTCAGCACCCTCTCTGCTGTGACAGAGCCAGGGTGAAGCAGGAATGTCACAGTTGATGAGGGGAGGAGAGCTAGCAGCGAAGATACAATTCTGCTCCCCTTTGTGGACTCAACACAGAGTCTGGAGGAAAGCTTCTAAGCTGGAAGAGGCCAACCTCAAAACTTTAAGGAAGGGATGACTTACAATGACTGAAAACCACAACTTTTAAATTGGAATCAGTGTCTACTTTTGTATAGTTATTGAGAAGTCTTGAAACAGTCATTTCTGGAAAACTTAACCCTGGCCCTAGATTTCTAAGTTATTAAAACCACAGGGCAATATGTACCATTGAATATATTTTGTGATGCCCCCCAAAAGTTCAGAGGCTTAAATTCAGGTTTCTTCAAGTCTGACAACAGATTGATAACTGTGGAAGCTGGGTGATGGGTAATGAGGGTTCCTTACACCTATCCTTCCACTTTGGAATAGGTTTGACATTTTGCATTATTAGTAAAAGGTGAAAAAATTTAGATTTCCTTCAATATATTTCATGCTCAAAATTGGACTTTTCCTTTAGAAATATATGACATCTGATTTGTGCTTATGATTATTCAAGACTCTAACAAGCAGTGTGAATTTTTAATAAATCCACAAAGCATGATGTTGATCATTAAAAAAAAAATTTCCTTCAAGCCTCAAAAAAATGTTACCCATGATCGACAATGATAGAAGAAGCAAACCTAAACAAATGCAGTGTCACCATCTGCCTGGCATTCTCACAGTGTGACAAAATAGACTGGTAATTAACTGCTTTCCTACCGAAATCTGCCAGCTTTAACTCCCCCGTGTCACTGATCAGAAGGTTCTGTGGTTTCAGGTCTCTGTGCAAAATATAACGCTGGTGGATGTAAGACAGCCCTCGCAGCAACTGAAATAAAAACAACTGAAAAAATAGGGAGACAAAAGTTAAAATCTGAACACAGATAAATGCCAGTTTCTACATACAGTCGCCAAGCACTTGTATTTGGTAAAAATGGGTACCCATCACTAAATTTCCTACCCAAATCATTTAAAGAGAATGTGCATTAAAGGTATGGAAATCCCTGGTTCATTAACAAGTAAATCTAAAATTTTCTACCAACTTATTATGTCAACCCAGAATGATACCTTCCTCAGCCAGAAATCTATAATCCAATCTGCACTCTATAAATTAGGCAGAATGTAAAGAATCAATTCTTTATAATATCTGATTTCCTCAGGCTTCTAGTGATGCTTGAGACGCAGAAAAAAAATCTATCTGTAACATTATCAAAGGAAGCAGAATTTTTTTTACCAAGTTTATGTAAATGTGCACATATTTAATTCCATAGAAATGACATAAACATGTTATCCAGTGATTCACCCATTAACATGCTTTAAGGAATGGAAAGATAAGATGATTTCAATAATTAAAACAAAACAGTCCCATGGCCCAATTAATACTACATTGTAATTATACTGCTTTTGCACATATGGCCAAAGAGATTAGCTATTGCCTAAAGACAGACAAGCACCTTCACTGATTACAAAGCAGACCCACCCGAAAGGAAACAGAAAATAGAGAAACCAAGAATTTAAGAGTAATACTTTCATAAGAAATAATTTTAGGAAGTGACTGATGGCCTTATGTGTTTATTTTCATATTGGATCATATCAAATATTTCTATTTTGATCATAACAATGTGATTTGCGAGGGTTTCCAATATTCTGTTTATGAAAAAGGAAACATTTTATTTTATTTTATTTTAGAGTAGGCCCATGCCCAGAGCGGATCCCAATGTGGGGCTTGAGCTCACGACCCTGAGATGGAGACCTGAGCTGAAGTCAAGAGTCGAACACAACTGACTGAGCCACCCAGGTGTCCCGAAAAAGGAACTTTTTTAAAACAATTTACTTCGCAAAATAATCCTAAGAATGTCTAGTTTTTAGAAATTAATCTTTTAGGTTTTTTTTAAAGATTTTATTTATTTGTTTGCAAGAGAATGAGAGTGAGAGATACCACAGAGGGAGAGGAAGAAGGAGAAGCAGACTCGCCCCTGAGCAGGGAGCTGATGTGGGTCTTGATCCCAGGACCCTGAGATCATGACCTGAGCTGAAGAGAGACATTTAACAGATTGAGCCACCCAGGCACTCCTAGAAGTCAATCTTTTAAAACAAAAATAAAAACAAGTGTTTTAACTGCCATCGGTATTCTAGTCTATATAATTAGCTAGTGACAAAAAGCAGTTTTAGGGAAATTTGAAATGAGTCAGTTGTCAAAGATTGATGATATAAGGATTCCAGAATATTTAAATGGAAGAGATTGGCAACTCCTTGAGGGCACTGAAGCTAGCATTTCTGGAATATCTTCCGATGAACGGGGGGCTATACAAGCCAGGTAAACTTTTTACAGGGTGGATACCTTGAAATCACAGTAAGATAAATTCATTTCAAAATCTTTGTATGTGATGCTGTGCTACGGAGCAGTGAAAGCCTGGGGTCATTATTTCCAGAATCTAAGCATCAGAAAGGAAAAGTCTGTTCTATGTTAGCCTAGATTAAATTAGTGGCTCAAGAACCTCAGGAAGCAAACATCTCTGTAGACTCCTCCTCTCGATCCTTCCTGTGTGGCAGATGGAAAGACAACACCATTGCCACCATCCAGCTTCATTCTTTACTCCTAATACCCCCTCCATCCTGAAGCCTAAAGCTTACAGTTTCTAAGAAAATCCATATTCCTCCAGTTTAGAAGGGAGAAAGTGAGCCAATAAAGCTACTTTGTGTTTTCAAAAGCTTAAAAACAAAAGGCAAAAGCAGACCACATAACAAACTCGATTTCAAAAAATAAACTGACTTTAAAAAGAAAGTCTAGCCTTCTGCAAGGAGCTAACTGACCTTTGGGGCCTACCAGAGACTTATGAGTTTTAGTTTCAGGGACAGCAAGTGCCAACTGCCATTCTGTGGATGCATCGCGAATGCAGCCCCACTTAATCTCTGTAACGATTTTAATGAAAGAGGTACTACTATAATCTCTGTATTCACGATGAGGAAACGAAGCACAAAATTTCTCCACGTTGTACAGCAATTAAGTGGCAGAGCCAGGACTCAAACCCAGGCAGTTCGATTCCAAAGTCCATGGTCTTGACCACCTACCTCACTATAGGAATCTTGGCCAGAAATCAACACAAGTGGTCCAAATGTTGACACAGAAGCTGCTTCCTCCAACTGACAGGATCAAGTCTGGGCATATAATACCACAGTCTTCCGGGCTCAGGCTTCATCGCCCTCCGCTCCCTGACTTCACGCAATCTCACCCACCCCCACGCTCCGAACACAGTGCTCTTCAAGCCTTTACCTTTATTCTTGCCTCTTTTCTGATAAAAAAGCCTCCTCCCCCCATTACCTGTGATTCTTCAGGTTATTTCTTAGGTCTCACCTCAAGAACCACTCTTCTCTGGAGCCCACCGCGACCACCTCCCCAGGCCTTCACTCCCTCAACAGGTGTGCGTGAGGTGCTCCCCGCAGTGCTCCAGGGGCAGCCTCTGCATATGTCTACCACATATGTATCATCCTGCCTCTCACAGGCGGCGTGCCCTGGCCATCTTCCTAACCCGGACACACAGTTGACACTCCTATACCAGTACTGTGATTACTGAGCTGAATTTAGAAGCATCTGGATGAAGCAGATACAAAAATAACAGAGAGGAAACAATGCCATGGGATTTTCCAAACACTAAGGGTAGAAGTGGGTAAATCAGGCAGTCCCAAAGGGCTCTTCTTTTAATACCTTTACTAATGAGTGAAAATATATAATCCTCATGCTAATGCAGAAGCTATTCAAAGAGGGTATCATATTAAAGGAGATTAAGAAAATTGGTGTCAGGGAAGGAGGCAACCACACACTCCAATTACAATTGTGTACATGCCAAACGAGGCCCAGACATGACAAATACAGCCCCAAACATGGTGCTAGCCCCCCAGACAACTTTTAGCTCTTTGAGCAATGCACAAAGATAAGTCAGAACAAATCTCCATAGAATAAATTCACTCGGGATTTATTAAGTGCCAGCCGTGTGCCATGCTAGGTGCTGTCTGCACGAGGGATGCAAAGATAAATAAGGTATTAGATGGAGTCCCTGGACTCCAGAAGCTCACAGCTCACTGGGTATGAGAGACACACAAGCAGATGGCTACCACTTCGAGAAGGCTGCACTGTAACAGCAACACAAACTGAGTGCACTGGAGGCACAGAGGAGGAGGCGCCAACTAAAAGAAAAAAAAAAGAACGGATCCTACCATAAGATGAAGAGCAGCCCATGGAAGGGATAAATCATAGCAATCTGGTCAGTCATCACATGTAAAATTTTAATAGGAAATCAAATTGAACAGTCACTAGATGCACAAGGTGAAATGATGTGTTGTATGCCAGACCTCTTGCTACCCTGAGGGAAAATATTCAAATGACCAAGCAAGCAGGTCACGAGATAAATTAAGAAGAAAAACCCAAATAAATGAAAAGACAGTGTATAAAACTAGAAACCTACCAACTCATCATCATAACCGTAATGGTGGCAGGGGGACAACAGTACACTTCACTAAACACATTAGAAAAGCTGGTGTTTTAGCAATAATATTTTAATGTGCTTAACAGAATATGCACTGCTAGCTGGGGGAGGCTGTAAGGAAGCAGTGGACATGCTAAGTTAAATAGAATGGAACAGTCTTTGGAAATGTCTTGAGAACTCACGTCTTGGGAATCTCTTCTGTTAGATAAGCAGGCAAATACCTAACTTTCCCATATAAATTTTGAGAAAGGCACTCCACTTGGTTGTATAAATCACCACACAATAGCCTACACTTGATCTTTTTGAAAACCAGAGGGACAGTGTGAAGACAAGAAGGACCACCAAAGAGGGGCCACATGCACAGAAAAGAAGTACAAATCATCTTTGGTACTTGCTAATAAAATTTGGTACATATTGATAGAATCTCAGCAACTGAAAAGAGGGGGGACTGATACCAACTGAAGGTTTACTCTAATTTAAAAGCTGTTCTGAGTACTCTTACATGTATCATTTAATCCTTTCCATCAATCATCCTGTACTTTTTCTTTTCTTTTAAACAAGAGAACTAAGCTCTAAATGCACAAGAAACTTACTCAAAGTCATTCATCCATTACACAGCGCTTGTGAACTTCCCATTATATCTCATCATCTTAAATGCAGCTGATGCTTGATAAATGCATGGATGAACACAGATATATACCCAATATAATGAAAGTGCTTTTACTAAGTGAACCCAAGTTTGTAAAAGTCTCAATTAGTATATTATGTAATGAGTATATGATTCCTGAATTTGTTTTTGCTATTTAAAATCCTCTCAGAAATTAATAACATGGCTTTAGGTACTGAAGTTGATAAATATTATCAACAGATGTGAAACTCTCTTTCCATCTTTCTACTATAGTAGCCATAAGGTCTTCCTAAAAATACGTTGTCATCTCAGGATATTCTCTTCAACTTTATAAAAGGAGATTCCTCCAAATTCTTCAATATAATCACTGAGGATTTATACTCTAGTTTGAATACGTTCACTTTCTGCAGTACAAATCCCAATGGGAAAATGCCTTAAATAGCAATAATCTGATGAACAGAACATTTTTGCCAGCAGCAGATCTATCTATAGCCCAGTTGTCTTGTCATCCCTGGCAGGAAACAGCTCGTATTCTCAGTGCCATGCTATATACTTCTTGGGGATAGCCTTTAATACTTTATCTATTCCCTTATGAAACTTCTTAGGTTTTAAGTAGATAAAAAAAAATCAAGATAAGGCCTTTTATCAAAATTTTTTAAGTGGGTAAAAGGCACACATTGTTGGACTCAATATGTTTTATTACTCAGAAGAATTATTGGTACTTGCAGTAAACAACAAGATTTATATTCCCCTCCCTTTCAAAGTCTATAGATGTGTGATCAGTGTTCAGAGTCACTGGGTTCTATGGATGGTCTGAAATGCATGAATTATTTAATATGTGTGGTTCCACTTCATATGAGACTAAGCACAGGAACATCATATGGATTTTCATATGATGAAAAGCAATGTCTAGAATCTCTCAGGGCTTACAGGAGGCTTATTAGAGCTATTAGCAATGGACCCCATGCCTTCTGGTATATAACCAATTCTTACAAAGACATTTAGTGTACTTTTGTGCCCCCTGGGAGCCAAGTTTACCATCTCTGGATCTTAAATTTCCCATCTTGAAAATGACTGATTGAGTCTTAGATACCTTTAATAGTCATTCGCCTTGTAATGCTATCATTTCATAATTGTTTGAATAACAGAAATGAAAGGGACTCATAAATAAAAGAGCTATAATAACTGCCATTTACTAAGTGCTTACGATGACAGACATTGTGCTAGTGTTTTACACTCATTTAGATAATTTAATCCTCCCAACACCTCTGCCAGATAGATGCTATTACCCCTATTTCACAGATAAAGAAACAACGGCTCAGAGGAGTAAAATGAATCGGCCAAAGGGCCACACAGCAAGTAAGAGGTACTACTAATACTTGAACCCATCTTTGTCTTGCTCTGACACCCAGTAATCAAAGTACTGCTGGTGCACTGTTTGACTTTTTTTTAAAAAGTACATGTACTATTTGATTGAAGTAGCTATACATGGTGTGAATCTAAGGCTAGAAAATATGACAGTGGCAAATAAACCAAAGTTGTACATGGGTCATAAATACTTCAAATAATATGTTCCTTGTTTACCATTGTATTGTTTAAAAACCCATAGGCTGTGCAAACATGAAATTACCCAGACATCAAACTTTCTGGAGATGGAAAATAATTAGAAACTTTGAGACCCCAAAATATCTGAGAAATGTCAAAATATTTTACAATATACATCAGATAATGGTATCATTACAATATTAGGTTTTCTGAAATTTTTAAAGGCCACAGTTATGATTCATCATGATTCATTCCATTTAGGTGAGTTTCAAATGTGCAAGTACGTAATGCAAATACCAAATCCTAATTGCAAATACAATGTACAGAATTCATGTCAAACAGTTCCTATTTTACAAAGCATCATTGCAGTTTCATGTCTTAAATTTTTTGGAAAGAATGCTTAGCTTGTCATATGGAGATGTAAAGGAGACAGAAACAAAACCCCAGATATTCAATATTATGGTATAATTTACGTGTCACTTTGGACATCCTTGACAGTGTGAAGTGTGCTACTGGGATGGGTAAGACACAAATATCCATGTCCAGCCATCAGGTTGTAGAGGTATACTTTTTTTGCCACATACTACAGATAGGTGTAGTTCCTGGAAAATCTGAGTTCCAGGGGTAATTTGTCTTGCTACTTTTTATCCTTTTTGAGATCTTCCATTCAATTTTCTTCTTCTTTGTTCCACTCCCTCAAGGTCCTGAGATAAATAACATTTTATCATTTCCAGATAATATAACAATTATTTAATTTACATTCTCTGAGATATTTACACATGAATATCTTATTCCTAAAGATGATAATTTTCTGGAGAGGAATAACTCCAAAAATGAGAATTTCAGGTATTTGGGCAAGCTCTTGTGGGAAAGATCTTGCATACTTTCTGTGATCTTTGAGTATACCAGGGAAGTTGGCCTTCCATTCTGCCCTCTCTTCTGGCCTCAGTGCAATGGTAGATACCAAGCAAGGTACAGAGAGACATCCACCTTAAGCAGCAGATTGAAACCATGGGAACCAGAGCTGGGATGCTTACAGGGAGTCAAATGGGGTTTGAAAGACAGATCTTTGTTTTGTCAAATTCCTTGAAAGAAGCTCTAATACAGTAAGTAGGTTTCCAAGTTATGAGGGTTTGTGTATATGATGAAGCAAGTTGGTAGTACTGAGGATGAGAATTTTCCCTTTAATAAAGTTGGTTAACAGCCTAAAATTAGTATTAGAAATATTCCCTAGCTAGGGCGCCTGGGTGGCTCAGTTGGTTAAGCGACTGCCTTCGGCTCAGGTCATGATCCTGGAGTCCCGGGATCGAGTCCCGCATCGGGCTCCCTGCTCGGTGGGGAGCCTGCTTCTCCCTCTGACCCTCTTCCCTCTCGTGCTCTCTGTCTCTCATTCTCTCTCTCTCAAATAAATAAATAAAATCTTTAAAAAAAAAAAAAAAAGAAATATTCCCTAGCTAAGTAGAAACAAAATGGTCAAACTTAAGCTATTGGCCTTAAATAGTTACCGAACATTATTTTCCAAGAGAAAAACTGAAACAGTTGTTTCAAAGAATTCAAATAATATAATCTTCTTAAGACCTGTTGTTATCAGGTTTCTCTTTGTCCATATAGTTCAGGGTTACACAACTGACCTGATTGATACGCACTTTATAAAACTAAAAGAAATAGCATGAAATACAAATTTTTCTCAACTTCATTTGTGCGTGTATGCTACTCTCCCCTAACTAAAGGGTCATTCTTTTTTTACACACAACGATAAGTAATAAATGAAGTTTAAAATGGTTTTATTGCTTTAAGTAACATCTTAGACACTAATCAACATGAAGTGTCTTAATATCAACTGACAAGACTAATAAAACTTTTTTAAAAAGAGAGAGAGATAGCCCAGAAGTAAACCTATGCTTATATGGTCAATTAATCTATGATAAAAGAGGCAAAAGTATACAATGGAAAAAAGACAGTGTCTTCAATAAATGGTGCTGGAAAACCTGGACAGTTACTTGCAAAAGAATGAAGCTGGACTACTTCCTTACGCCATATACAAAAATAAACTCAAAATGGATTAAAGGCCTAAATGTGAGACCTGAAATGATAGAACTCCTCGAAGAGAACACACAGGCAGTAATTTCTTTGACATTGGCTACAGACACATTTTTCTAGACACGTCTCCTCAGGCAAGGGAAAAAAAGCAAAAATAAACTACTGGGACCACACCAAAATAAAAAGCTTCTGCACAGCGAAGGAAAGCATCAACAAAACAAAAAGGCAACCTACTGAAATGAAAGATAATATTTGCAAATGATATATCTGATTAAGAGTTAATATTCAAAATATATATAGAACTTATACATCACCAAAAAAACCCCAATCAACCCAATTAAAAAATCGGCAGAGGACTTGAAGAGACATTTTTCAAAAGAAAATATCCAGATGCTGGAGCGCCTGGGTGGCTCAGTCGGTTAAGCTGCTGCCTTCGGCTCAGGTCATGATTCCAGGGTCCTGGGATCGAGCCCCGCATCGGGCTCCCTGCTCAGCGGGAAGCCTGCTTCTCCCTCTCCCTCTGCCTGCCTCTCTACCTACTTGTTCTCTCTCTCTCTCTGTCAAATTAATGAATAAAATCTTTAAAAAAAGAAAATATCCAGATGGTCAAAAACACAGGAGAAGATGTCCAACATCATTCGTTGTAAGGGAAATGCAAATCAAAACCACAAGGAGATATCACCTCACACCTGTCAGAATGACTAGAATCAAAAAGACAAGAGGTAACAAATGTTGGCGAGAACTGGAGAAAAAGGAACCCTTCTGCACTGTTGATGGGAATGCAAATTGATGGAACCACTATGGAAAACAGTATGGAGAGTCCTGAAAAAATTAAAAATACAAATATCATATAATCCAATAATTCCACTACTGGGTATTTATGCAAAGAAAATGAAAATACTAATTCAAAAAGATATATGCACCCCTATGTTTACTGCAGCATTATTTACAGTAGCCAGGATATGGAAGCAACCCAAGGGACCACTGACAGATGAAGGGATAAAGAAGAGATGGAGCATGCACACGTGCACGCGTGCGCACACACACACAGGAATATTACTCAGCCATAAAAAATGAGATCTTGCCATTTGTGACAACACGGATGGACCTAGAGGGCATTACGCTAAGTGAAATAAGTCAGTCAGAGAAAGACAAATACCATCTGATTCCACTTACATGTGGAATCTAAAAACAAACAAGCAAACAAACAAAAAGCAGAAACAGACCCATAAACAGGAAATTGGTGGTGACCAGAAGGGAGTGGAGTGGCGATATGGGCAAAATGGGTGAAGGGGAGTGAGAGGTACAGGCTTCCAGATAAAAACACAATAAAATTACAATTAAAAAGGAGAGAGAGAGATGCACACTGAAAAATTGACACAGGTGATAAATCTTGAGTCTAAGGGTCTTAGAGAAAGCTCATATGTATAAGCTATAACACAGAAAAATTTCAAACGGAATGCAGGAAACACTTTGAATTTGGATATAATGATCAACAAAGCTCTCTTTCTATCCTCTCAGAGAGGTCTCAAATAATAGGAACGGATACATTAATGACAAAATAGCTACGCGATGTACTGGCTAGTCACACGAAGGCTGTACCGGTCCAAAAATCAGAAAAATCCTCGGTAGTGTTTACATAACTTTATTACTCAGGCTGATTTCCTTCCTGGATCCTCATGTTTGTCTTGGAAAACATACAAACAAAGGGGTCAAGTGCAGGATCCATCTTAAATGAGAGAGAAGCAAGGTGAATGGCTTGAAGATTAAAACCCAGGAGGATGTACTCTCATTGGGTACTCCCCAGGCTGGGTAATTTCATCTTACAATTATCTTCCATCTTACAAAATATCGTATGGCATACTTCCAATGACCATATTTCATCAATCTTTGGGGTGATTTCTTTTCAATCTAGGCTTTAAAGTACTCCTAAGAAAGAGTCTGCCATTTAATTAGCTGCCTTGATTCCTTTGTCTGATCCAGATTGTGACAAGCAGATCCGCAGATGATGCCAAAGATACAAAAGACATGATCTGAACAACTGAAAGCGGCCCCACAGCTTCACCAGAAATTCACTACTGAGACCCCTTCTGAATGTCCAGCACAATATGAATCAACACATGGAGTTTCACTTTCTTTTATTGTTTCTTTGATTGTTAATCCTTCACTTTCTAGATATGGAAGATTATTTTGTTACAATAAAAATAGGATAAAAATGTTCAAAAGAAACCTGGACAGGTGCTGAGACTAAAGCACTCTTTAATAGCTTCATGAAATAATCATATTTCCCAAAATACAGAATGAGAAAAGTCTATATATTCACAGTAACGCATAGTAGGAAATCATTACCAGCTAAATGAGAGTTCTAAAGCAGAGTATGGAGAAAATCAGGTGTTACCTGATTTTCTATCTAAACATTAGAAAGTCTCATTTAGGAATCAATTCTCCGTGCCATCTGTATAAGACAATCTTAATTTGGCATAACATTATTCTGTCTGTTATACACCTGCCTGTTCCCTGGACTATGAAAGAAAAATAGCGATTTTTCAAGCATAATAATCCTCATATCTTTTTAATTAATATAGATATTGAAATGCAAAAATGAAACTCAGCTTTATGCCAGTTGGATTTCAGATATTTCAGAGACTAAGGCACAGTATTCACAATTACTTTGGTTATTTTGGGTTATCCCAAAACAGTTGCGTTAAAAAACTGCAAATGCATTTTTGCAAGGAATCTTCTAGAAGAGCCATTAGGATAACATGGAAATGAAGGTATATTACAGAAAAACAAAGGAGGATCCAATGTCGTCATGATATTAAAATTCACGCATCTACATTTCTAGATATTAGCTGGAGACAGCAGCAATTAATCTTTTTTTCATGAACCTTAATTTTCAGTCTCTCATGATTATTAATTTTTAAAGAACACATAAAACACTGGAAGGACAAAATTTAGACTGTTATGGTCATTTCCTTTACCTCAATGATCAATCTGTAAATCACTGAGAGTTATAAATTGAAGAATACAAGTCCTGCATTCAACTCAACTATGATAGCCAAAACCTAATAAAATTCAGAGTGAATGGCTTAAAGGGGGAAAAAATTAACTACCCTCCCCGCAAAATTCTAACCAGTTTCTGACATACCAATTATGTTCTAGCAATTGGTTGCTATACCTTTAATCATCATAAATATTTATAACAAGGACAATGTCCTCAGGCTTTTGATTGAGATTTTAAATTGCCCTCTAAGTAATTAACTGCTAAAATTACCCATTTGTCTAAAATTGATACTATGCTAAGAAACAAACCATTAGTTAATAGTGAATATTTATTTCACAATGTCATACTGAGAAAGCACAGTGATTCTAGAAATTTAGTTAACATTGACAATTTTTGTTATGAGTTTATTCCAGTACTTACAAGGAATATACATCAAGCAAGATAAAACTTAACAGATGTTTTGCTAAGGATATAGTATAAAATCACTGTAGAATATCCCATGCTTTGTTATGAAATCACAAGTTATGTACCATTCCAGTTGTTCTTTCTCCCCCCTCCATTTTTCAATGATACATCATCTTTGTAATGCTTGAGATGAGTCACACTAAAGAACAACTTTAGTTGACAAGACATCCCATATTATTACCATAAACAAGGATATATGAAATGTAAATAAAAATATGTACATTTTTAGAATCCAAGATAAACGTTTCACATATACTGTCTTGCTGCCCAATAATGAAACTACAAGTCGAAATTGCCACATTTAGAAGCAAAAGGATTTGATCACTGTACTTTCCTTCTGTTCAACATAATGAATATTCAGTATTTATGACATTGCAATCATTTAATGATCTACGAGCTATTTAGGCAAACACGGAGCTTTGGAGTTATTACAGAACATGCTCTTTTCAACATAATAGTTTATCTCACCTGGTTTTCACATCTCCTTAAATTTACAGAGAAGCATTACAAGGTCTTATTTTAGCTCAACTGTTTTTTTTTTTTTAATTAACATCTAGCTCAGCATTATGAACAGCTGTTAACTTAGAAAATATTATTCTTATGCTCTTCATTTTGCATTCATAGATTTAGGTGACAATAAATATCACCACATAAAAAAAAATACGTTAATACATCAAATAGAAATACCCGTGGGACATCTGTCACTATCATAGTCAGACTTCTTTGAGAATAATTTCACCTGCAGTGCAGATCCTGAATGTAACCCTGGAGGAGTGCATTGTGTCTAAGCAGGTGAAGAAAAGCCAGCGCATAATTAGGTGAGTGGCCTCCCATGGAAACCAACATGGTAATAAGGGCCGTCTGCTTCCGTGCACTGCAATTCAGATGCCAAAACACAGGCATTAACAAGCTGCATTCTATTTTTTAACTTCCCACTCCCTCAGAGAAGGTATAAGTATTATCTTCAATATGAAAATGATGACAAACCTATGTGACTGAGTGCATATAAAATCAAATAATAAGCTAATTACAGTAATTTAATGTATTAATCATGCGGTGTAGGGAAAAGAACATTGGACAAAGAGTCAAAAAGCCCTTTCTAGGATGCTAATCCTGGAAGGAGCTTGCTTGGTTACAGCAGGCTCATTTAAAGAGGTGTTTTTCTTTTTTAATTATACCAACATTAATGTTTAAATATTACGATTGTGACCTGAGCCATCACGTTTACTATGAATACTTTTCTTCCCCCTGCACAATAATTTGTTTTTCCTGGTGTTAGTGATGATCTAGTTCTTTTGTTTACTGGCTTGTTTTCCTTCATTTAGTTTTCTTTGTAGTTACTGCTAATTCAACGCCAAACTCTTTTCCCATCTTGGAAATCTGCTCAAACATGTTAGGTGTTCTACCTAACAATTTCCTCTCTTGGAAATCTCTCCTGGCAACTTCTGACCTGCTCTAATCATTGGACCAGTGGATTACTGTCCCAACCTGATGCATAACTGTCATCCTGGGACTCTTTTCAACATTGTTCTGAAAATCTCTTGCATCTCTGTCCTGGGCTAGTCTCTGTTACCTGGTTTCTTTGTCTTCTCTGCCTTGGTTTATACCCGAGTTCTAGTGGAGTACATCCTTGAGTAGCTTCCTGAGAAAGGATGCTAGGGCGGGCATAATTTTCAACTCCTTGAACATCTGAAAATAATTATTTTCCCCTCAGGTTTACTTGATACTTTGTATAGCATACTAGGTTGAGAGAATAATTTTATTTATTTTTAAGTAAGCTCTACACCCACAATGGGGCTTGAACTCACAATCCTGAGGTCAAGAGTCACATGCTCTATCAACTGAGCCAGCCAGGCACCCCAGAAGAATAGTCTGAAATCTGAACCATCAAACCACTACCCCACTGCTGTCTCCCTTCTGATGTCGCTCTTGAAATACCTAATGCCACTGTGATTTTGGTCCATTGCAATAAAGCCGTTTCCTTCTGTAGTATTTTTCTTTGAAACCACTCTTCTGAAATTTTGCAATAAATAAGTTTTGTCAGTCTATTTTCATTAAATGTTATGGGCATTTAATGGACCCTATTCATCTTGAAATTCACATCATTCACAGCTGGAAATAGTGTAGTTTAATGACTATTACTTTAATGATTCCCTCCTGTCTATTTTCTCCAATTATTCAGATGTTGGATACCCTGGACTGGACCCCTAATTTTTTTTGATATTTTCTTTTTCATTTTTAGATTCGTGTTTTATACTCTATTTTCTGGCATACTTCTTCAACTTTACCATCCACCCTTTTTGTTAATTTTTATTTCTGTCATCATATTTTTAATTTCTAAAGCAACTTTCTGTTCACTAAGTTCCTCTTCTTAAAAATAGCCTATCATTCTTCTTTTATAGATATACCATTATTCTTATACCTCTTGGAGAATATTGATGATTTTTGGAAGTTTTCTTTCCTATTTTCTCTAATTAATGCACGCAACTTTGCTTCCTCCAAGCTACTTATTTGTCAAAGGGGGTCTTCACTGTAGAGTCACCTGGATTCTTCTGGTCTCTTGGACTGGTCAGATTACCCACAAAAGATGCTTACAATTTTCTACTGTGAGGTAGAAACAGGTCTGACACCTGTTTCTTGAAGCACCACAGGCCAGACCCTGTCTCTCATGCTCTTCCCTATTGCACCCACCCACCCAGCCCCTGCCCACTGTGACCACCTCACTGGCAGAGTGAGGAGCCATGGGGGAAGGCAGGCTGTAAGGTTGTGAGAGGGAAACAGGCCAGGATAGCTAGCAAGCATACATGTCCTGCGGGGTTAAAGCCATCAGGGTCACAGGGAGAGCGAGGGGACACTGTGGGTCATGGGAGGCACCCTGAGCTCTCAACCCCGGGTCTGAGCAAATGCCCACCATTCCCTTCTTAAAGGGATTTTGAAATCTGATTCTGATTCTGGAAGATGAGAACAGAGAATATATATATATAAAGCTTTGCAGATGACTCTGCCATGGAGCCATATTTAAAGACCTTTCAAGGACTACTGAGGTTTCTTGTACTCTTAAGAAGTACTGAGACTATCCAGTACACTTTGGCAAATCCTCAAGGAGCCAAGATTTCAACAGCGATGGGTAAAGGAATACCATATATCGATACGTTTTGCTGACTTTCAGTTATTCAAAAAGGCATAAGAAGAGGTAAATCGTATCATGCTCTTTTAAAGGCAAAAATGTAGTAGAGCATCAGTCTGTGACCACATCAAACCACTTCTGAGTGGGTATAAATCCTGCTCTATATGACTAATATCCAGACTCACCGTGGGTGTTGCATCTAATTTTTGACATTATTTCTACGCTGAATGAAGAACACATTCACCATTAAGTTTCTCACCACACCTCAGGTGTGGCTAACTAGAAACCATGTTTACTGACACAGCACTACAAGGGCTGGGAACAGGGAGCAAACACTAGGTATCTGAAGTACAATGGAGGACCATGGAATGAGAGAAAAACTTGCAAAACTTGGGGAAGAGCTACTGAAACATGATTTCGAGGAAGTACAGACTAGTTCTTGAAAAACCACAATACAGAGATCAATCTCCTCATAACCACGAGAAGATAAAAGAAGAAGAAAATGGCACGGAAGAAGCAGAACTTAAAAGTGCCACAAAAATCATCAGTGACAGTGGCCTGAGGATGGTGAACACAACGATGCTTTGTGGAAAAAGCTCTTTTCTTTGTATCACCAACAAAATTTTCCACCAATACTTGCCCACAACTAATGACACACAGAGGCTGGTGAGAAAACCAAGCAAGGACAATAAAAATCCAGTGATGCCATGGCTCCTTTTTTCCCTTAAGATTATTTATTTATTTATTTATTTATTTATTTATTTAGTGCAAGAGTGTGAGAACAGGGAGAGGGGCAGAGGAAGAGAGGAAGAGAGGGAGAGAGCCTCAAGCAGACTCTGAGCCGAGCACGGAACCTGATGCGGGGCCCAGTCTCACAACCCTGAGATCATGACCTGAGCTGAAATCAAGAGTTGGATGCTTAAGCAACTGAGCCACTCTTTGAAAAGGTTCAGTCAGGTCTTTAATCTCAATCCTGTCACTGAACTTGGAAGTCAGGAAATAAAAGTTTGCTCAGAGTAGCTGCTGATGTTCAGTGAGGCTAACAGACCCCTGGGTTCCCCCTGGGTTCTCCACAGATCCCTAGGATTAAGGTAGGAAACAGGAGTATGGATGTACTGTACTGTTGGTTTTGAACCCAATCAACCCTAAGAAGAGAACATTTAATGTGTAAATGAGACAACTTGAAATGTTTTAATGTTTAGGAAAAAAAAAGAAAAAATTATGCTCATGTTATGATATTAATGTTTGGAGTTGGACTTAAACATGGCAAGATTAATAAAGCACATCTTAACCATCTGTCAAAATTTCTTCCCCAATCTAACTACTAAAAAAACTGTCTATGTCAATGGATACTGATTTTGAAGAAAAATGAATAGTCAAAAAATTTAAAAGATATCTATGAATAAAACAAAACAAAAGAAAAAGTGCACAGCAAAAAAAGAGCTATATGAAACATATTGATACTATTATTTATCTAAACAATGTTTTTTCAGAGCTGTTACAAGTTCATGCATTTTAAAATTATACAACATAACTGGCCATCATGACAATCCTCATTATTAATGCCACAAATATTAATAAGCATCTGCAACTTATTAAAATAAGAAAATAAATAATAGAAAAATGGACAATATATAAGAACAGGCAAAATAATTACAAATGGTCAAGAAACATGTGAAAAAGATACTAGTATTACTAGCAGTCAAGGAAACACTAACATAAAAGATATTCCATTTTTGCTCATCAGAATGGCAAAAATTAAAATGATTGGTTATAGTCGATGCTTGTGAAAGTAGAGGAAAATAGTCCTTCTAGAATTCAAAACCTCATGGGCAAATGTTCCAGTCAAATTCATTAAAACTGAAGTTATGTCTCTTAATAAAGAAAATCCATTAACTGATATACAAAAGAAGTAAGAATGTAAAGGTTTTAAACTACTATTTACTCTAGAATAATTTAGAATAACAACATTCTAGAAACAACGTAAGATCCATGAATAAGAAAACAGTTGAAAATTACAGTTCATTCATACTATGGACTCATATGCAGTTATTAGGAAAATTAAACTACACAGTCATGTATTGATTTTAAAGGATATCCATGATATTTTTTTAAATGCCATACAATAATATATATTGATTTTATAGAGCAAAATAAACACACACAAAATAGCAGATGAGCACATACACCTTTACAAGCAAGGGGAAAGGTACAAAAGAAAGAAGGTGTCTCTTGGAGAGAGTGGTGTAGATAGATAACGAATGGGAAGAAATGGGCACAATTCTACTTCACATACATCCACAGTACTCAGTTGATTCTCAGGATCATGAATGTAGTCATTTGAATGATAAAATGTGAGCACATCCTTAAACTTTCAGATATAACTCTGGTATCTTCTGACTTGCTCACATATGTTAAGAAAGAGTCTCCTGTTCGAAGTGTGAAATTTTGAGACAATTTCCAAGATGGCTGCTGGGTCAAATCTTAGAAAAACTTAGTTCTTTTGACACATAGTAATCCAATTTGTAGTAAAAGAAATGAAAGAGAGCAGTAGGAAACTATTTTTATCTGTTTGTACATACAAATGAAAAAATATACACTGAGAACTCACTATAACATTGTTTTGGATCATAATATTTTATATTAAAACTTAGTGGCACTTTAGTATGAAGGTCCAAGGTAGAGCTACCTGAGACTCTCTTTTCTTAAAAACAGTGTTACAGTAGTATTCCAGTGGATCTCACTTATTATTAGCAAATTGTTTCTCCATGAAACAAAAATAGAATAAGTTCTAAACAATAATATTCCAGTGAAAATACTTAATACTTAAACACAGCTTCCAATCACTAAACAAAGCAATAACCATGGTTCATTTCAATATCACTCTCTTTACACAACATTTTTTTTTTAAGTTATGGTAGAGAGATTAGACTTCGACTAAAAAAATACACATGAAGAATGCTAACCCTCAGCTTAAAAAGATCTTTTCCTACCTTCACATTATCTGGATGCAGCCCCCCAGGGTGCTTGTCCATGTACTGACATAAATCAGTGTGCTAGAAGAAAAAAGGGAAAATGTATTAACATCCCTCTGGCTATAACATGATGAATCAATATTTTTCTACTTCAAAGTCACCATTGCCTTCTGAACAAAGCAATATAAGACAAGTGGGTGGATTTTTTAGTGTATTTAGTTGAATGCTTCTCCGCCCTATCATTTTTAACCACAACTGAATCATTATCTTTATCTCTACGCTGTTTTATATTAAACATATCTGTGTATTAGATGGAATTCATGTCCATGATTTTTTAAGTGCCTAATTTCCTAATCACTGAAAATATATTTAAAAAATAACTTAACTATAAATATATGTACCATAACTTAAAAAAAATTAAACCAACACACATACATACACACACTAAACCAATTAAACTGCAATTATCTTGTATTTTTCAAAGTGCAAATGCAAGTTATGATTATTTTTTTATATGAGACGAAAATGCTACAAATATATCATTGTAGAAAAGTTAATCATTGGATTTATTTAAATTTCTCATAACTATAAAAAATAATTTAATAAGTTTCCAGAACTCCTGAATGTATTTGGCAAAATATACTTTATAAATTAATAGAAATACTTTCAAAATTATAAATTAGGATGACTATTATCCAGATACAGGTTTTATTTATTAGGTTTTTATTTAAATTCCAGTTAGTTAACATACAGTGTAATATTAGTTTCAGGTATACAATTTAGTGATTCAACACTTACATACAACACCCTGTGCTCATCACAATATATAACTAAAAAGGAAGATCTCTAAATATATCTTATGCTGTTATTCTTTTAATTATCTCAAGTTCAATTTGCCCACAATTGTATTTATTTTCTTCTTAATGCTTATTCTGCTTATATTATGAATTATATAGACATTCAAAAAACATGTAGAGTTGCTATTCCAATTTTTCTTCTCTTATTAGAGGATAGTATAAGATTTATAACAATGAAACGTTTTATCATTCTCGAAAAGCTACTGAACATGAGTATTTATGCCCCATTATCAGGCTTTAATTATTGAAGAATTTAGTTTTATGCTATATTCAAGAATCTTGCTATAGCCATGGTGACAACAGTTCGGACTCCTTTATTGAGCTTTTATTGCATGCCGGGTGGTATTGCTGAGGATACAGAACAAAATTTAGCATTCATTCATTATTCATCATGTGCTTCTTAAGCCGTTATTGTGTTCCAGTTACTACACTAGTCGCTAAGGACACAGAACTAAATGAAACCATTTCAAGTAGGGAAAAAAAAAAAAAACAACCAAAAAACAGATATACCAATAATTATAGTACACTATCTTGTATATTATTTTAGGAACAGTACTGGGCAATGTTTGAGGGCATACCAGGGGGAACGTATTGTGGTGTAGAGACGGTGGAAAAGCCTCTGGAAGAAGTCAGACATGAGTAGAGAATGAAAGAAGTTAGCCAATTGAAGGGAAAAGGGAAAGAAAATAGGATTGAAGAAATGCTTTTAGATTCCTTCTAAGACAATACTGCCTTTATCTTAGACCACACCCAAGGTGTTGAGCTTCCAAATGAAAGTCAAACTCTCTGAGGACAGAAACTATGTTTGATTTGGAAATTATTGCCTCTTCGGTCCAGGCAAAACGTCAACACAGAGAAGAACTGAAGAAAGGTGGAAATAGTTTTATATATAGTATAGCTCATTAAAAATGACGCTAAAATATAATTATGAGTGCCATGGAGTTTTTCCTGAGTGACTGCATTTACCAAACTGAGGAATGAATTCTAGTCCCCAAATTGCCATGTAACTCCATGTTAATTTTTCTGTCCTTTTGAATAGGGCTAACACCTCCCTTAAAGATTTTTGAAGAACAGATAAAATAGTACAACAGAACATACTTTTCACCTATAACATGATAAACAAAAATGAGCTATTATTTAAGATATTGCCCATTATATAATAAAATCCACAGAGGAAGAACTGTACCACATTTGTTCATCACTTCACACACAACAAATAAAACAACAGAAAGTATATCCAATTTTATCAGTAATTATATATCTATGATATGTTACAATTCCTAATAAAAATGTAAAATCTCAGTTTACAAAAGAAAATCCAATTTACACTGTTTCCAAGATACAAACTAAAAATGATAAACAACAAAAAATATGAAAATGACAAATAATGTATTTTATACTACATATTTATGTTATTTATATTTTGTTATTCATACCGGTAAAGGAATCATATCAATGTAAAATTAGACATAACAGAATTCAAGGAAAATGTATTGAACATTAACAAACCTAACAACATGGCATATCAATATATAGCAAAAATTGGTAAAAATAAAAGAAGAAACTAATAATTTCACAAATCTTGAGGTACTTAGCTTACTTATTTCAAAAGTCAACAAATGGAATTGGCAAAAAAAAAAAGGGAAGGTTATAAAGGATATGAATAATACAATTAAATAGCATGTTTCCTTTTGTGCCCATTCAACTCATGCTACACATGCTTTTTAAACACAAATGGCATATTCACAAAACTTGACAATGTATTAGACACAGATAAAGCCTTAAAAGTTAGACAGCAGAAGTGATATTACATCCTCTCACCACAACTAAAATAAAATTAAAATCAAAATGTAGTATATTTCATCCACTCTAAGATATACAATTCTTTTTTTCTCTGACATTGGAATGACAGCTTGAATTTGCTCTTTCCCAGGCAGTATTTGGAATGTAGTTGGTATCGCCTGCGTTTGAGCAAACTTTCTATTTTTATTACTCTGATGGCATGGGTCATCAGTGAACAATGTAAGGACCATCTGAGGAAAAAAGATGGAAGAATGAGATGTAATTGTTATCTGGAAACCATCATTTATTAAAAACTTCAGGTAAGATTCTATAAAAAGTGCCAGAATTAAATTCTGTAGGGCTCCTTCAGTGGGCATAAAGTAAAAACTCTGAACGATAAGAAAGTACTAAACCACAGTTTAATTGAGTGCATTTTTTTTTCTCTTACTAGTACATCAAGTAATGCTTCTTCTAGTCAATAGGGTCTTAAGTTCAATGATAACAGGAATAAAATAATGAAGGAAGACAAGCAGTTAAAGGGTGAGAATGAGAAAAGGAGGAACAAGGAAAGAAAATCTATTTTTGTGGAAAATTTCTTTAAAAAAATAAAGAAAACCAAAAATGTTTAAATTATTTAAAAATGATAGTGACATACAGCATAAATTTTAAAGCAATGGAAAATGGTCAGAGCTTTACTGTCAGGGAAATATAGATCATTAATTACATTCATTAATTTTAATATAAGAATGACTGAAAAAAAATAAAACAACCAATAAACTAAAACTAGAGAATACCAAAAAGCCAAAGAGACCCAAAGAAAATAGATGGGATTAATGTAGTTAATAGCAGAAATTAATTAATTAGAAAACTAGAAAACAGCAGCCTTGATCAATTAAAGAGAAACCCATTTCTTTGAAAAGCCCAATAATATAACCAGTGATACTGTAACAGCGTCATATGGTGGCCGATAGTGGCTACACTTGATGTGAGCACAGCATAACATAGAGAGATGCTGAATCACTATGTTGTACACCTGAAACTAAGGTAACATTGTGTGTCAACTATACTCAAATAAAAAAAAAAATTTTTTAAGCCCAATAAAACAAACAAACCTTGGAAAATTTGTGTTTTTAAGTGAAGGGTTTTGTTAAGATGTAATCAGTGTTAAGAATGAGAATAATGACACAACTAAAAATGTGAAGATTTAAAAATATACAATAAACATTATACTATAAACCAAACAGTATTATACACATCTTTAAACCAATAATACATTTGATATCTAGATAAAAACTTATGTCTCTTAAAAAAACATAAGTTATTAAATTCGATTCTACAAGAGACAGAAATTGAACAGCTGTACCTAAAAAAGAAGTACTAAGTTCAGATGAGTTTAATGGAAAATCTTCCAAACCTTCAAGTAGCAGATATAAATTACCCCAGAGCACAAAAAAAAAAAAAAAAAAGATAAAATGTTTCCCACTCCTTTAAAAAATGTCAAAGCAGGCAAAAACAGTGGAGAGGTAATGAGAACTAAACCAACCACTTTATGACCAGAGATGTACTTAAATTCTAGTGACAGTAGGTACCAGAATTCAATATTGTATTAAAAGGCTACACATCAGTATCAAACAAGGTTAAAGCTGGGAATGAAGAAATAGTTCAACATAAGTGCACCTATTAATGTGAGCTTCTAAAATTAACAAATTAAAGAAGTGGAATCGTGTCGGGTACAGAATTTTCACAGTATTATATATTTCACTTATTTAGATTTGTCAAATGCTAATTTTACATAAATAAGATATATTAAATGCTGATTTTGCATAAGTAAATAAGACAGTCTCTGCTCTCATAGAGTTTACATCCTGTAGATTTTACATACTTGTGAATTATTATAATTTTTTTCCAAAGAAGTATTCAAACTTTTTGTTTAAAATTTTAAGAAACTTGGGGCACCTGGGTGGCTCAGTCGTTAAGCATCTGCCTTCGGCTCAGGTCACGATCCCAGGGTCCTGGGATCGAGCCCCGCATCGGGCTCCCTGCTCAGCGGGAAGCCTGCTTCTCCCTCTCCCACTCCCCCTGCTTGTGTTCCCTCTCTCGCTGTGTCTCTCTCTGTCAAATAAATAAAAATAAAATCTTTAAAAAAAAAAAAAAAAAAAATAAAATAAAATTTTAAGAAACTTTACATAGGAGTGAAATTATATGGCATTTGTCTTTCTCTGACTTATTTTGCTTAGCATAATACTCTCTAGTTCCATCCATATCATTGCAAATGGCAATATTCCATTCTTTTTGTGGCTGAGTAATATTCCATTCTGTGTGTGTGTGTGTGTGTATCACAACTTCTTTATCCATTCATCAGTTGATGGAATTTAAGAAACAAAACAGATGAACATAGGTTGGGTAAAAAGAGAGGAAAACCATAAAACAGACTCTTAACTACAGGGAATAAGCTGAGGGTTGCTGGAGGGGAGGTGGGCAGGAGGATGGGTTATTAGCACCACGCTCTAACCAACTGAGCTAACCGGCCAGCTGCATGGAGGATGGGTTAAATAGGTGATGGGGATTAAGGAGGGCACTTGTGATGAGCACTGGGTGTTGTATGTTATTAGTGTTATTTAGTGTTAAATCGCTAAATCCTACACCTGAAACTAATATGTTAACTAACTAGAATTTAAATAAAAACTTGGAAGAAAAAATAAATAAGATAAATTAAAAAAAAAACAACCTATGAAGAAGGAAACATATTGGGGGGGGGGGGAATATTCCTGATCCTCAAGGTACACATGATATCCTTCCAAGTATATGACCAATGACATTAGCATTATGAATTGCAAGAAGGAGGCTTCTCCAAAATGAGATCTTGGGAAATTTAATAAAGAATTTTCCAAACCTTCTAAATTTTAAAATTCATATTTCCTTAGATGTATGGCACCAAAATGTGTGTATGTGTGCATATACATCACATGCATATATACTCATGGCTGTCTAGCTGTGTAACCTTGGGCAGGTTACATAACTTCTGTATATCAAGATTTTCATGCATGTAATGAGAATATTCCTAGTACACCTACCTCAATTGATATTATGAAAATTAATGAGTAAATATCATAATGGTTTCAGAACACTACCTAGCACATGGTAGATGCTATAGGTGATGATGATGATGATGATGATGATGATGATGATTTTCTGTGGTGTGTTTAGAGTAGTGGGGATATTTGGGAGGATTATGATTAAAAATGGAATGATAAATACAGTCAGAAAACTGGAACTTGTAAGGGTAGCATTTCATCCTCATATAGTGTTCTTCCTGTCTTCATAACCAGATATTTTCATACATACTCCACGGCACTCCGTACACAACCAGTGAGACTGTATTTAGGAAATACACAATCAACTTCAGATTGCTCTGGGTGATTAGGGGCAAGAATCTGGAGAATCTCCTATGGAAAAAGAGACAAGAGATAGTACAGGGTCCCACTTTGTACCCTGGCAAACTTCTGTTCTGCCTGCTTTAAAAATGGTTTCTTTTCCCTCTCTCTTTTTTTTTTAATACACAGTATCATGCCTGGATCTACATTAGATGTGCCTAAATTACAAATTTCATTACATCTTTCCTTTTTCTAAAAGATTTTATTTATTTATTTGATAGAGAGAGAGCACAAGCAGGGGGAGCAACAGAGGGAGAGGGAGAAGCAGGCTCCCCACTGAGCAGGGAGCCCGATGTGGGGCTCGATCCCAGGACCCAGGGATCATGACCTGAGCCAAAGGCAGATGCTTAACTGACTGAGCCACCCAGGTGCCCCACATCTCTTCTTTCTTGTTTCTTTCCTCAGTTCAACTCATTGGACCATATGACCTTTATGATTTGCACTGGTCCGGAAATACAGTACTAAGCCTTAGTAATAATGCTAGAAGATACTTCTTTGTCATTTCAATTTTTAAAGTCATCCTAGGTTTAAACAGAAGGCCCCTATAGCATATGACCAACAGATCAGTATCCCCTGAGACAGAGATAATCTCAGATCCATCTGGCTTGATCTCTGGCTACTTCTTATTTTGATACGAAAAGGAGCAGGTCACTAGACTAGACGCCTGGTGACTACAGATCAAACATAATTCCTCTTCACCCTCCCATCTCTATCTTGGCTCTTGGCTGACATCTCTTTCCTTCACTACATTATGCTTCACCTCGTGTTCCTACACCTCCCTCTATTCACTCCATCATTGCTGCTGGTCCTCAGGGTAATGCCTTTAGAAGCACTTGTGTCTGACAGGTTTATACCTAAATGCCTAAGAACACCTCATCAATCTTCCATGTAGTGGATGGTTTTAAATGAAGCTATCAAGTATGGCTAGACTTACAGACCAAGCAGGAGACAGAGTGAGAGCAGAAAGGGGCTCCAAGGGCTCAATCCCCACACTAGCATATATTTCTTTCAAAATGAGTTTCCTCCTTCCTCACTGTCGACTACCCATCAGGCAGGCAGCATTTATTTGGTTATTAACATAGGTGTTTCTAGGAGAAGGAATCTGAGGAACATACCCAAACTCCTAATACCCTGAACATAAATGCTCTCTGTAAAGGAGTTTGCCACATATTCGGGTTTCCCCATACTGATTTGACTACTTTGTGGCTGGATCACTTTAGAAAGCAGGAGAGAAATCTCCCTTTTATAAAAAAGGGCAGGATATAGAAAGACCACAGAAAATTGGAAAAGACTTTTTATTCGTAAGCACTTTCACACAGTAGAGTCTCTGTTAATTTCAATCATATGCAGACCTGAGAGCTGCATAATGAACAGCCATGAGACTTAAAGGGAAACACATGAATGAAAACTACAAAGACAAATTATGGATATAATGACCATTTCAAAACAGGCCTGAGTGGAGAAAAGACCTTTAAAAGAGGACCCGGAAAGACAGGCCAGCCAGAGAAAAAGACAAGAAACAAGCTAGACTATGACACTCAGCTCTTCATAGTTTCCACTCTCCATCCCTTACTCTGTTTCAAACTGACTTTGGGTCAGGAGAGAGCAGCAATATCCCTCCACTGAAAGCCATTGGTAAAAAGGCTATCTGGAGACCACCAACTCAGACAACTTCTCGGACATGAAATTTCACCCATATTCCAGGGCAGAGAGAAGTCTAAGTCTGTGGTTAAGTAGGCTTCGCCATAAAGTATGTGCCTATGTTTCTTTTTTTAATCAACATATTCTCCATGAAGTGAGGTTTTCCAATCGCTGGACTTTTAAATGATCAAACCTCCTACTCAAGAGACATCAAGTTCTTCTGGGAAATTATGCTTTTGAATTACCACTGGCTTTCGGACTGGGCTTTCCTCATCCAGCGGGGATCCAAATAAAGCCCCTTCCCAAACACATGCATCTGTTAAGTATGGTGCCCGCTACATTTGGCAGCTAATTTGGATGTTCTTCAGAAGCACTGCCAAAACATGACATTGAAAATAGCACAGCCCTATTTTTAGCACGTGGGCTAAAAATAAGGAAGTCTTTCCACGGGGATAACCAGCAGAAATCCTCATTCTGAAGTTGTGTTAAGCTTAGCCTCCACAGTCTTTGCTTCTGTTTCATTTATTTTTCCATTTTGACAGTGAGAGGGGCGTCAGTATATTCAAGCCTGGTATAATGTTTTATATCATTAAAAAGATACGACTTCACAAGAGCAAGAATATGGGAAGAGTCCACAAAATAATAAAACTAATTTTGAATATCTTTATTCTTAAGGGATAGGCTTATTTTTAATGTTTAAATGCCAAGGTTCAGGTATAGTTTCATTTTGAAATTCATGAAAACTTGATTTTACAAAACAAAAAATATTAAGTGGGAACATGATTAAAAAATATGTTAACAACTAGTTGATAAACATGCGCAAATTGGGAGCATAAAAATATAGAGCCCCCCCTTTCCTGACTGTTGATTACTTATGAAGCTCCCTAGTCCTCATCTCAGTTTGATTCTAGACACTCCTATCTCTCCCAGGTAAGTGACTCATAATAAAGAACCTTTAAATAGTACTCTGACTGGTAAGAGATCACATTAAAAAGACTGCAAATTTCGAAGAACAAGAGCAATTATTTCCACTCTTTGGTGGTAGTGCAAGTGGTCCCCAGATTAGTGGCCACAATGGTAACTGTTAGTGTGACCAAAGCAGCAACTGTGGCAGATGTTTCCTTGTGAGGCTGACTCTATTACTGGCTAATGTCACCTTCATTGCCATTGTCCCATGTCTGGAACACACCACAGGCATTCTAACGGAAACCACACTTGAAGGGTAGCTGTGAACTTTGGTAGAACTTACGAGCATTTTAGTTTTTAATCTATTTCACCTGAAGCTCATTAAAGTCACGTAATTCACTGGGGAAGAGTTGTTGCTAGAGGCAATTGAAGAAAACTTATAGAAGTTGAGCCCTCCTTTCTTCTACAGCAATCAATGCCATTCTCCTCTAGCTATAACCTCTGTTTTAATCAGCCCACATTGCTGTAAGAATTAATACATCAAATTACTGAGCAGTTAGTTTCAAACTGCTCTGATATGAAGTCCACAGGTTTAAACTGACTTTGAAATTGCATTTTTTCCATTAAGCTTTATAGTACACATATATTTCACTCCCAAATCATAATTAACGAAATTTTAATGTTGTTAGTTACAACGTGTGAGCATCATTCATTAGTGAGAAAAAAAAAAGATGCATTAATCAACTTTACCTTTAAAACAAAATCACAGCCATTTAAGATGCTTTACTGAGAAGTGTGTACCTACTATATACCAAAGAGGGCCATTTTTAAAACAGTGGTTAAAAAATAAAACGGTCAGTATTCTACCAAATGTTATTTAGCCTTTATGCTAATACACTGAAATCCCCTATCTTTAATGACAAGAACAAGACATTTATGAACACGTACAAAAGTGCTATCTCTCCCCTCTGAAGTAGAAATTCTAATTACTACTAGATTATGGTGCCTCAAGTTGCATCATGGGACATGGTCTGACAATAGCGATAATATGGTCTTTCAATCTATTCCATCGTCACCTAAAGATAAATTCTCAAGTGGAATACTCTCCCATATTCAACTCTTCCTGCACAGAATTATGTTATAGATTACAAAGTCTGTTTCTGGGTTATTTTATTTCTACCTGGTTTTAAGCCACTTAGGAAATGTTTGAAATTCTACCCAGTAACCCACACATATTCCCCGGGAAGGGCAGGGATGGCTAACACACACAGCGGTTTATACTGTACAAAAATCCTCCCACAGCCACCACAGTGTTGCAGCTCATTCCTAATTAAATTAGCCATTTTAAAAATCATATAATGTGTTCTCCTTCTCCTTTCTGGTCATAATAAACCTATATGTGACTTTGCTATCCCATAATTCTGCCTAATTGGTTTCAGCTGTCATTTCTGAATCCAAAACGCATGGGCAGCCTGGGGCTGGTGACTGGAACAGGAAGCATCTCCAACCACATTCCCATCATGTAAAACCAGCAACCTAAAAGATCTTTTCCATTAAAACAAAAAACTTACTATTTGGCTTCTGGCAATGATAGTTTGGGTAGACAGATTATAGAGCTCTACCCAGGCAGTTAAGACTGCTGTGAGCCATTCTTCTGATAAAAAGAATGCAGACATTCAGGCTCTAACAGTTTGTGTCTGAAGTAGTTTCAATATTGTACAGGCTTATCCATAAACGGAATACGTATCTCTATCCATATCTCTATCTCTACAATTTATTTAGTTTATAAAACATCTAGGAGGCATCCATTATTTTCCTTTCTAAAATTAAAAAAATTCAAAGTATAAATTTGGAAAGTTTCAAGAAACTTGGGGGATCTTCCAGAAGTAGAACCTTGTAGTTCTACAGAAACATATGTTATTCCTGCATCAGAAGAATGTGTAAAATGTTTTCCCTTGAAATAGTGAAGGAAAGAGCTCCCCAGTATGGTTTATATGCCCTCGGGGAAACCACTCACAAGCCTAAACCATATAATAAATTTTAATGGAGTGAAATAGCCACTTTAAAAAGATGTTCATATTATTTTGAAGCCAGTTTGATTTTTAAAAGGAAAAATAAAAAGCCAATGGGTGTAAAGAATGGAATGCTCTGATCATCCAACATCCTCAAAAATTTGGGGAAAGAAAAAAAGGTTAACAAAGCGGGCCACATAAAATTTTTTGGAGTCAAAGCAGGAGATCAAAGAGAAAAGAAAAGAACTGAAATAGTTTTCAAGAATATCTTAACTCTGAAAACACCCTCTGGAGCCACCCTGCTAGAAATACAGGAGATCCTGAAATTACAGGATAAGAGCAACATGAGGGGAAAAAGTTAGAAACAGAACTAAAATGGAAGAGAGGAGACAAAGACGGCAGTAAAGAGGGAAGGTAAGGTAGAAGAATCAAAGAGGCCAGTCTGGGATCACTTTGGCCAGCTACAAAGCAGAATAGAGGAGGTTTCTTTTTATAATATTGGTTCTAAAGGGTCGGAGTAACACCCACGAGGGACTGATCATACCAGATGTGTGGTTCAGAAAACTTTATAAATTATACTGTAATGAGCTTCAGGTATATGTTTTTCCAATTTTAAAAATAATAACTCTGGAACACATAATCCAATTAAAATATTAAACAAATATAATTTGTTAAACTGTCACCTGTCTTTTTGGCCTAAAAAATGAAAATCAAAATATATTTTCAAAATCCTAGAATGGATAAAGTATTATAAAATGTATAAAAATGAATAAAAACTATTCACTATTTGGGAGCTCAGGGATGACTTTGAGGGAAATAAGAATGACAGTCAAATAAATGTGAATAATACTCTTCTTCCTCTTACCTAAAATGAAACCTTGTTCGTCTCACTTGATCCAGTAGTAAAAATATTAGGACGTTTTCTCCCCCAAGGAAATACAGAGAGATATATTAGAAGTAATGCTATTAAGATTTTATAATTCAAAACACTTTGGAGTTCTTAAATGTGGTTATAAATATCTGATAATAAACGGGGCGAAGTTTGTGGGCTATAGAAAAAGGACACATAAAACACTCTTGAATTAGAGAAATGGTTTTAAAAATAAATTTATATTACAAAGGTAGAGCTCATTTAAATCTTCCTGGCTGGTGGAAATACATAGAGTATAAAAGGACAAAGCTTTCAGAAAAAGTCCTGGCCAATGGCAATGCCTGATGAAAACGGTAATTTATATCGCTATTCTTGCGGCACAGCTGAAGCACATCTGTATGCTTATGTCATTATTAAGCACAACTGATTATTTCAATATAGTACATAAAGGGGCAAAGTAATTTAGATTTCTCAAACTTAGTGAATACAAGGGTCACACCAACATTGTTTTTTTAAATGCAAGTTTTTACCTGCAGAGTCTGATGCCCTGAGATGCAAGAAACTGAAGTACTAGTAGTAAAACATACTGTTAGAAATCCAGAAAATTGTAAAAGTTTTGTTTCAAGTAGTTCCTTTAATAGCAAAGAATAAGAAGACCTCAGATCACCGAGGTGGGCGGGTGCGGAATCCCAAATTCATTAATTCTTGTACTCTGAGCACTGCCAAAATGTAGAGCAGAAATTCTAAAGTAGCTCGTTTTCAGGATCTACAGCCAAAAATCAAACTGCTGAATTACCTGTCATAAAATATTTTGTCAAAGATCTGACTTTTTCATCTTTTTTGTTACTGGCTTTGCTCAATTCACGGACAAAGAAAATGTGCTAATTCCTTACTATGCATAGTATGAAATTAAAGATCCCCTAAAAAAGAACTTTTAATTTTTTTCTCAATCATTAGACACTTGCAAACTTGCCAAGATAATAACTTTCCCAGGAGCTTGACATATTTGGCAGACAGAGTTGATGTTTTGAATATGAATCTTGAAACTTCAAGGAGTGAAGACCAACATTATTGCTCCTCATGATATGTTTTAAGTTTTTATGCCAAAATCTAGTTATATATTCAGTGAATCAGAGCTAAAAATATCTTTTCATTCTTTTGACTTAGTGCAATTTGCCATAAAAGGGTTACTGGAAAAAATTTCAAGAGAAAGAATAAAATCTCACCAAGTCTATCTAGAATGAACTCAGGTAGGGCTGTCCTGGTGTTGTGGTTGAGAACACCATTTGAAAGAAAGTCTTAGCAAAATGTAAAAGAAGTTAATGGTGCTTGAATTTGAAACAGCTATAAAAAAAAATTTAGGACAAAATATCTAAATATTTACTTCCAAATAAACTAGTAGGCCTGGCATGTAATTATCATACTCAATATATGAAGCTGGTTGTAATAATTTCTAACAACAACAACAAAAAAAACCACAGCAGAAACAATAGGTGACATGGAAGGTGACCTCATCTGTCCTTGATCCTTGACACTATTTTTGATACAAAAGCTTCCGGTAAGCAAGCTGATTTAATGCCCTCACTGACAAAACATGTGGTTTTTAAATGTCAAAAAGCCAGAACCAAGTGTTCAATAAAATCTTTTAAAATCATCACTTGTTTTATTAAGAACTCTAAATTTATCCAAGGTTTAAAATGATATCAAAGAAAAGCATGAGATTTTTATATTAAGACACATGAATTTTAAAGGCCCATGAATTTTAAAAGGTGGATAAACACTGCTACATAGCTTCACTTATTGATTCCAAAAACAATGGTCGCACTAACTTCTGCGAGTTTTTTAAAAGGTTAAAAAATAGCAATATGTGGTATATGAGTAGAGTATACATATAAAAAAACATACAGACATACACACACACAACATGCATCTGAGTAGTATGAATCATAAAAAAAAAGTCTTGAAATATAACACATGGTCATATTCGCTTTCTCTGGGGTGGAAGGATACTAAGTAACTTAGGGTTATCAGTCAGGACAGGCCGAGTTACGTATGCTGGGATAACAAATAACTTTTTCTCACAATTTATTGGCCAAAGACATCCATATCATCAGACCTAAGTTCAAAATGGAAAGGAGGTAAGATCTTCCTGCAGGTATTGGGATCTGAATATTAAGAATACAGTATTCTGCACTGGGCAAATGATACTCACATTTTCCCACTGATAATATAGTAAGACTATTAAATATTTACATATATATACATATATAGATTTGCATTGACTTTTTAAAAATCTTAATTCCAGCATAGTTAACATACAGTGTTATGTTAGTTTCAGGTGCACAACATAGTGATTCAACACTCCCATACATCATCCAGTGCTCATCACTGCACTGACTTTTTTTTTTAATCTATTTTTTTTAGTTTTATTTTATTATGTTAGTCACCATACATCATTAGTTTTTGATGTAGTGTTCCATGATTCATTGTTTGTGTGTAACACCCAGGGCTCCATGCAGTATGTGACCTCCTTAATACCCATCACCAGGCTAACCCATGCCCCCACTAGCCTTGTCACATTTGATGAACTCTGACAATTGATAAATAGCAAAGATTTATATGCTTCACAATCATCAATGTGAAAAAATGATCTAATTACACAGTGGTTTACACAATGACAGGCTCGAGCATTTGCTCATATTTAAACTTATTAAGAACTGATGAGATTCCAAGGTAAAGATGGAAAACTGAACATATACACCTACTTTGCACCTTCTTGAATCCCACACCCAATTTTAGAAGCTCCAAAACAGACGGTAGCACGTTTAGCAGCAAAACACAAACAAACAAACAAATTATTTATTAACCTGGCAGAGGGGAAAGCCTAGAAGCGGCCCTATTTATAAACAGAACAACCAAAAGGCTCAGGGTTGGTAGCACAGGACGTGGGAAGGAACAGGTCTATATGAGGTGGTCTAAAGTGTGGAAGAGAGGTTGGTTGAAAGTCTTTTCAGTAGTTATTTAATCTTTAGATGCCTTTCCCACTCTGCTTACATATAGAAGTGCCTCTCAAACCTAGAGAGGGTAAAACAGAGCATCTGAACTGGAACACTCAACCAGTTAGGGACAGGGATACCATCCTGAAACAGGATAATTACCGGGGGGTCCTATACCCCACTCTGCTTCCAGAACAGCTAGGCCTCTACCCTCCAGGCAGGAATTCAGAAGAATCTTCACTGGGAATCTCTGAGCACTGCAGGACAAGATGGATACTAGTATCAAGGATTTCTCAGCAAACTGGCTTGGCTGGTTCCTACACTGAAACGAATGGAGAACCAGCTGCCTGCATCTTGAAGCTTCCATCTTTAAGGTTGTTACTGTGCCATCTTTAAGTAAGACAGCCAAGAAACCCCAGCTATCAAACCAACGCCTCTAATATTTACGCCAGAGACCAGAACAAACGAAAAGAAAAACAGTAGCAGCTTGGTAGAAACAGAGAAAATACTGTTAGAAAAACTTAAAAAAAAAAAAAAAGACTATTATTAATACTTCAGGAGGTAAGAAAAGATACTGCAACCTTGAAACAAGATAAGAATATTATAAAATGGAATATTCTGAGAACAAAAAGGTATCTCAGAAATAATATTAAAATGCAAAAACCTCAACAGCAGAGATGAAACAGTAAGTTGAGAAAATGTCCCTTAAGGCTGGGCTAAAGGAAAAATAATTAGAAAAATAGGAAAGAAAAGACAAGAAAATTAGAAAAGCAATACAGGAGGTTCAACATTTAAATAATAAAAGATCCAAAGAAAAACACGTAAATGAAAGGAGGAAATCACAACAAAATAATTTAAGATCATGTCTTGAAACAGAAGGACATATGTGCACTAAAAAATGCTCAACATCATTAGTTGGGAGGCAAATTCAAAGAATGACAACAAGAAACCATCAAATATCCACTTGTAATGTAAAAAAAAACAGACAAAAAGTATTGCTGAGGGTGTGGAAAACTGGAACCCCCAAACCCCATTGGTTAGATCATAAAATGGGGCATTCACTCTGAAAAACAGTTTGACAGTCTCAAAAACTTAAAGATAGAGTCATCGGATGACTGGTGTGGTATATCCATACCATGGAATATTACATTAAAAAAAAAAGTACTGCTATATGCTCTAAAGCATGGATGAACTTCAAACACATAATGTGAGGTGAAAGAAGCCTATCACAAGAAGTCACATTGTAGGGGCGCCTGGGTGGCTCAGTCGTTGAGCGTCTGCCTTCGGCTCAGGTCACGATCCCAGGGTGCTGGGATCGAGCCCCGCATCGGGCTCCCTGCTCTGCGGGAAGCCTGCTTCTCCCTCTCCCACTCCCCTTGCTTGTGTTCCCTCTCTCGCTGTGTCTCTCTCTGTCAAATAAATAAATAAAATCTTAAAAAAAAAAGAAGTCACATAGTAATGATTCCATTTATAAGGAAGTCCAGGAAAATCCATTGAGACACAAAGTTGATTAGTGTTCCCCAGGGGTTGGAAAGGTAGAGAATTCAAAGTGACCGCTAATGGGTAGGGGAGCTTCTGGTTAGGGTGACATAATTTTCTTAAATCAGATAGTCATGATGGTTCCCAAAATTCTGTGAATATGCTAAAAACAACTGAGGTAGACACTTGAAAAGAGTGAATTCTGTTATGGGAACTGCATCTCAATAAAACTGTTTAAAAAAAAGAAGAAGAAGAATGTAAAGACAGGAATGTCCAGATTGAAAAGGTGCAAATGAAAATAAAGCTGGCATCCTGGTCTATTTTTTGTTTCATCGTTAAACTTCAGAACACTGGAAATAAAGAAAACCATTTCAACAGAAACAATGGAAACTAGACAACAACAGAGCAATCCAATTGAAATTCTAATGAAATTATTTCCAACCAAGAATTCTGTATCTAGTCAAAATGTCAATCAAGCATGAGCTCAGGATAAAGATATTTTCAGAAATGCAATATCTAAAAAAAATCTTCCACACACTCTTTCCCAGAAAGCTACTAGAAACTGTTCCCCCAAAATAAAACAACATGAGATGGAGAGAGAAGAAGCTCCACCTCAGGAGAGAGCAGAAGGCATCCCATGAAGCCAGAGAAGGGAGATGCACCAGGCAGACGCTTGAGAAGGCCTTAAATTAATGGTAGAAATGGAAAATTGGAAACTGTTATTAATTTCAGGGAAACCAAAAGTTGAACTGAAGAGGAAAAGTATACTATATGCCTCAGCTACAAACAAGATTTGTATTGACATAATAATGTTAATACCGAACTTCTGATCTAATCAAAATTATAATACATCTACACTAAGAGGATGAGAGGATGGGAGGACGGCAGAATAGGATGTGTTCACTTGTTAAAAATGGAATAATGAAAAAAACCCCACTAAATTCAGGTTTTCCACCATAGGAGTCAATGGATGATGCCAAAAGGTGACAAGAGGTGGTAATAAAAGAAAGTCTTATTAGATTTTCAGAGGAAAATCCAAACGAATCACCTAAAAGATTGGAAAGTAAAAAACTGCTGTTTTTCATAGCAGACCATGAAACTACTTGACTCTTTATATGCGTATGATGTGTAACTCACATAAAAACAACCATCACATCAACAAAAATGATTTAAACCTGGAGTGGGTTTAACATCCCTTTACCAAAGCACAAAACACATATTAGACTAAAACATTATATGATGTTAATTAAATTGTTCTTGAAATGCACGAAATAGGAAGAGCAACAATAACACTAACAACAATAAAAGGAAAGAAAATCCTGAATGGGCATTATACTGCAATGTATTTCTCAAGTTACTGATTCTGAAAACTGGTGAGAAGCTGCAGACACCCCATTTTGTATGATGTATAATAATGTATACTTTCTCACTTAGAGATAAATTTGCTAATGATTTTTTTCTTCAATCACTTCATGGCCTAATCAAACATAATATGAAGGTAATTGGAATTATTGATCCTCTTATCCTGATCTCGGGTACTTTCATCAGACAGCAACTTTAGCACCTAAACTGGAACGTTTCTCTAATTTCTCCAAGCTGATCATTACTGTCAGTCTTACTACATTTAATGCATCACTCTAGGGCCTCCACCTGTCCCCTGAAACATGCTCAGTTGTACCAAGATTACTGTTTTCTTGACTTAAGAAATATGGAAATAATTCCTGCGAGGAAAAAAATCCAAACAATTAATATGCAAAGTATGTTCTTTCCTTTCTAAAGGAATTCTCTTTTTACTTTTGTTCTTACCTTCCCTATGATCTGCTTCTACCAATGTACTCTCTTCAAATATCACACATTATTCCAGCTTCCCAATTACATGTCTATAGCTTAAATGATGAAATTCAAAATTAAAGAAAAATAATTAAGAATTTAAAGAGCCCACAGAGGCAGAGCGTGTTCTCATTAAAGCAGTCTCATTTACAGGAATGTACTCAAAACTGTGTGTTTTTGTGGATAATCAGGGGTTTACTATAGCAACAGTTAAGAGACCAGATACACTTCTATCTTAAATCATGCGAGTTAAAATCCTGAACTATGATTAGGACTTCCTAATAAGGATGGCAACTATATGAAATAAAACTAGAACACAGAGAAGATAGGTATGATGTAAACAGAAAAAATAAACTAAAATCCCAGCACCCAACATAGTAAGTGAACAAATACAATGGAAAATGACTAAAAGAGACCAGGGTTCCTTGTCAGATGAGTAAAAGCCATTAGGGTAAAGGACAGCAAAGAAGTTAATTGACTTTGTCCTACCAATTAGACAAAATGAGAAGTTTATAACAGAGCACTGATTGAAAGCAAGTTTGTTTCTCTTTAGTCTCTCCTTCTGCTTCAGAATTCTTCTATTTACGCCGCCTGCACATTCAGTCATCCACAATGCTTACATCTGTTCATGTTTGGTACTTGGATCTGAATGACAACCCAGCCCCCTTCAGAATATAGGATCACACTATGACACTGCATAACTAGTTCTCCATACATGAAACTAAAACATCCTTGAAATTCTTCCATAAAGAAATTCTTCAGTAAGTCAAATCCGGTTTTCTCGCTGTTTTCACTAAAACACAAATGTGTTCCAGTCCCATGGCACAGGAAGACCTGTGACAGCAGCTTATAACCCAAATGGCACACAGACACTGTCTAGCCTAAGATCACAGTCCTCCACAGGACTTCAACCTCTTTAAAAGCAACGGTTTTATATTTGTATCTCTAGAGCTCAAGGATAATCCCTGGAAGACAGTTCCTATATGTTGGAGGAGAAAACAAACGAATGAATGAATGAATGAATGAATAAGTGAATGACCATAACAAGTTGTGTTTCTGCTTCTAAAAATTATGCCAAATGAAATGAGTTCACCTAACAGTTGCAAAACCTTAGTCAGTCCTTTGCTATGTAAAGTTGGAGTCACCTGGATTCACACTTGACACAGGAGATGATACCATGCTGCCACTGGACAGGGCATACATGGAGTATCTGACATCTTAGCATGAATTTCCTCATCTGCAAAATGGAGGAACCTTCCACCTACTTCATGGTTTTGGTTGGGACAACATGAAATAACATACTAAATTACATATTTCAATCCCTTGCATAGAGTAGAGGTCAGGAACCCTCCCTACAGAATTTCTGATGTGGATCAACCTACGCTCTACTTGAATACTTTAGCGATAAGACATTCATTACACTTCAAGACATTGCATTTAATTTATAAGTAACACAAAACATTTGAATATCTTTCCCAGGATTAAGCCAAAATTAGCCTCCCCAGAACTCCCACGCTTGGCTTTCTTGTCCTGTCTGGAATACACACATTACCTTTTCTCTACTCTCTAGTACATCTAATCCTCCTGAATAAGTCACTGTTTCCATGTTGCACATGGTTCACAGACATACTCCTAGGTGCATATTCCTGTTTGCTTCAGTTCATTGAACCAAAGAAATTACTAGTCTTTTTCATATGAAATTAACTGCATTTTGAAGTTAATTTTCCTCCACCCTGTTTTTCCATATGAGTTTGGGCTTGGTACCAAAGCACAAAACACATATTAGACTAAAATATTATATTTTTTTTTTTTTTTTTTCTCTTAACCACATTGTTTTATTTGTCCCACTGCAATTCACCCTGTAGTTTCCATTCATCATTTCATCAGATTCTTTTTGAGCCCTGATTCCATCACCCCAAGTGTTAATTATAGCTCCCAGCTATGACACACACAAATAGGTCAAGCACACCATCACCATGTCTTCATCTAAGTCATTAATAAAAATATCAAACAGGACAAGGTCAAAGACAATGCCCTCCAGCATACCCTGATAAACTTTTCTCTACCCTAATGTCAATTCATTAATCAATAGGCTTTGGGTAAAGTTGTTCATCCAGCAATAAACAGAAAGAATAATAATCTTGTGACAACTGGATTTCAATTTTATCTAAGAATGTCATGAGAGCCCCTGGCACAAGCTTTGCTGAAATCAAGTAATAACACTGTTACTTACTAAAAGGGAATGAAGATTATTAGACTTTAATGTCCAAAGATCTAGTTTTGAATTTCACTAACATTCTATCATGTGCTTATTGTGTCCATAGATTCAGGTTTGTTTCCCACCACCTTTTATTTTTGTTTTTTAATTTTTTTAAAAATTTTTTAAAGATTTTATTTATTTATTTGTCAGAGAGAGAGAGCACAAGCAGGGGGAGTGGCAGACAGAGGAAGAAGCAGGCTCCCTGCTGAGGAAGGAGCCCGATGTGGGACTTGATCTCAGGACTCTGGGATCATGACCTGAGCTGAAGGCAGACACTTAACCAACTGAGCCACCCAGGCCCCCCCCCCCCCCCCACCTTTTAAAAACCAGCATTACTTCTGCTTACCTTCATTCTTGATTTTTCAAAGATTATAGACGACAGTTCTATTAATACACTACGGGCACTTTTTTTCACATTCTAGATGTAATTTATCTGGGGCTACACAATGAACTCATTCCAGTGGATGTTCATGAGGTGTTTTTTGGGACGAGGGGATTGGGAAGAGCAGGGAACTGAGCAAAGTGTGTTCTAAATCTGACCGTACTCCCCGTGTTGTGAAAATCCCCTGCTTTATGCATTTTGGTGGAAGGCAAGGCCCCGCTGCTATTGCAAAAGCCAAAAGGCCGCTCTCTCAGGTGACTGTGCAGTCAAAACTTGAGCATGTGACCTAGCGTCACCTACCACACACGACCAAACCAAACTGCGGTAGGAGCTAACGCAACCTGAAGAAGCAGGGAGAACATCAATGCAATTTTGACATCATCGGCAGAGGTAATAACCTCCAGTCACTGGGGTGTTCAGGACAGTGAGGTAAGAGACAGTGTCTGGAGCCGACACTCCTGGGGGCAGCAGGGTGCTCCATGGCCGGTTCCGTGGCATGGTTTTGGCTCCGGTCTGGGTCGTCAGCTTTACACGGTTCCTGCCGGTTTCTAAAGTCTTCCCAGCAGGTCTGTCAGCCACATAATATCCTCTCAATAAACTCGTCTGTTTAATTCATCCAAAGAGAATTTCTGTTGCTGGCAAGAGAGAACTCGGACAGGTACATTTATTCAGAGCAGCCAGGCCCTTTAATTCCTTTTGACACAACGAGGTAGTTTCTGACTGTCCCGTTGTCCGAGGCCTGCTCTAATTGCTGTGGAGGCAGATCTGCTCTGCACCTTCTGCTTGGAAGAATATTTGCTTTCAGAGAAAAAAACTAAAGACTGTCGATGGAAACTAAAGATGGATGTAGATAAATAGATAAAGAAAAAATTTTAAAACGTGACTTAGTTCCGCTTTCTCTCGGTTGTTTGCCTTAGATGGTGACACTACTATAATCTCTTGTTCTTCCTGCTTCAAATGTCACTCCCTCCCTCCCAGAAAACAGAGTTGCTGAGCACCTACTATGCGCCAGACACTGGGCTAGGCACTGGAGAGGCACTTGCTCTGCTCTTGCGCTCAGTCTCCGATGAAACCGCTTCCTCTGAATTCATGAACAGTCTCCTTTCTCACTGGTGTTTTCTTCTCAGTACCCTTTGTTGATAGTTCCTTATCACTGTGACCCTTGATGGTGAAATGCCCCAGGGGTCAGTCCATAAAATTCCTTTCCATTTTCTGCGTTCATTCACTCATAGGCTGTTTTAGTTATTGACTGCGTACAACAAACCAACCCTATGCTGGATGGCTTAAAACAATGACCATGTTATTATTTCTCACAATTCTTGGGTTGCAAATTCAGAGAAGGCATATCAGGGATAACGGCCCTTGGTGCCAGGTGATACTTGTGAGCCCAGAATGCGCCACTCTCCCTCCTCCCCAAGATGGCTTCTCCCGTCATACGTCTGGCACTTAGCTAGGCTGGGCAAATGGCTTGGCTGGGGTCCGATACATGGAGCCCAACTCTACACTGTGTTCCAGGTTCTCTGTTCTCTTCCACGTCCTCTGCGGCCTTTCCCTCGCCACATGGCCTCTTCAGCAAGACAACTGGAATTCTAACACATCCTGGTCAGGATGCTCAAGATTGCAAAAGAGAAACTGTCAGGACCACAACTGGCGGAGTGTCACTTCCACCATGTTGCTCATTGGTTAGAGCAACCAAAAGCCCCACCTTGATTAAGGGGTAAGGACTGCACAAGGGGGTGAGTATACAAAGGCATGGTTCATTGAGGACCACCAAGGTAACAATTACCACACCTGGTGATCCCATATAACCCCCTTGTCAAACAATATCGACAACCCAGACAACTTCCAAATGTCTACCCTGGATCTCTTTCCTAAATTCTAGACTCATGCATCCAACTGCCTTGTGACATGTCCATTTGCACATACAAGGTGCATGTCAACTTTAACCCATTTAAATCTGAGTCACGTCTTCCCCACTCTGCTCCTCCTGCACTCTGCCCTATCTTTCCTCACGCAGCTCCACTATCATAGTTGCTCAAGTCCAAATCCTTGGGGGGTCATCCCTGACTCCTCTTCATCTGTCAAACCCCACATCAAATGCTATCAGCCCAGCCTTGAAAATATATCCTGAATTCCACCACGTGCCTCAAATACCTGTGTGTTCCTCCTTCACCTCCTTCAGATTTTTTACATGAATATCCCTCACCTTCTCAGTGAGGCTGCCCCTGATCACCCCCATTTACAGCTGTATGTGCCTCTACATGTGCACATGTATTTCATCTCACAGGAAGCAGAAAAATGTGCCATTGCCCCAGGAGAGTTTAATCTGGAAATCAGAATCCTGATGGAGAGCTACAGTTTTTTAGAACAGATGTGGCTTAAAATCATGCAAATTAAAGCATTCCTCATAGACTTAGAAATCAAAATGTATGAGGCAGAGAAACCAAATAATGAGGTAAATTGTGTGGCAGGGAGCAAAGAAAGAACATAACTTTCAGCTGCCAGTCCCATATTGAACATCACACACACCTCAGACCATCATATAAAACTCTGAAGACGGGTCTTCATCCCAACACTAGCCGTCAAGGTGAGAGAGGATAACAAGGATCTGGGCACAGAAGTCTTGTCTTTACCCTTTTAACTTAACTGAGTGATTTCACTTTAAATTCTCTAAGCATTATTTTTCCTCTTCGATAAAAACTGGGTAACAAACAAAACTGGGCAACAATAATATATGCCTTATGTACCTCAAAGGGCGAAAGACAGAATCTGATGGAATAATGTGTATGAGAGAGGGCTTTGTAGAATAAAATTACTATAAAAATAGGGGCGCCTGGGTGGCTCAGTAGGTTGTGTCTGCCTTCGGCTCAGGTCATGATCCCGGAGGCCGGGGATGGAGTCTGGGAATCAGGTCCCCGAGAGTCGAGTCCCTGGGTCGAGCCCCACATCCGGATCCGTGCTCAGCAGGGAGTCTGCTTCTCCCTTTGCCCCTCGCCCCGCTTGTGCTCTCTTTCTCAAATAAGTAAAATCTTTAAAAAAAAAAAAATAACTTACATGAATTTTGGTGATTCATAAATCACTTCACATGATTTTTGGAGACACAGCTTTTTTTCATATGTAGTATAGATTTTTTTTTTTACATAATGTTGCACATTAGTTTGACTATTTTACTAGTTTGCCCCACAGCAGAAGAAATAAAATGAGTGCTCCAGTGAATATCATAAGCTATAGGGTTGTTGTTTTTTTTCTTATACATAATAATTAAATGTGCAATGGAGAGTTCTGCTACACATACTTTGATCTCATGTAATAAAAACCAGAACAGAATAGTTATGTGCTTTAATGGTAATATATATTTACATAATCACATGTTTTAAATTTTTCAGCATGATGTTAAATAGGTTAATGTGGCACTAATTTGTCTTTGGCCAAAAAAGGAAAGAAAAGGGGAAAAAAAACTAAATTGCTTAACTTTCTTTAAGTAGAAAAAAATTGTTAGCACTTTCACTATTTTCTATAGTATTTCTCTGCCAACACTCAAACCCATGTAGGAAAAAGGGCAGCTATAACAATGTCTTAAACCACTGTGAAACCAGATATATTTTTCAAGCTAACTGACTCATTCCTTGGTTAAAAATGCTCCTTCACATTGGACAACAATGGCAGGAAGACAGGACTGAAAACAGGAGCAAACTGAGCCGCACATTTTCCAGCGTGTCCCCAACCTTGCAGCTCACGGATTATATCTACACACTTTGAAAGTGTATAAGAATCTAAATTTCAGACATTTTAGGAACTTTCCACAGTACTGCAGAGACAGTGTATACTAGCAGTATCCTATTATCCACTGAAGAGTTTTAATAATGACCTCCAAAGTCATTGAAATCTTCCAGTGCTCTTCCACATCACTAACTGTTCATCACTTATTTCATTATTCTGGTCCTCCCAAGGCTTTTGTGTAACCTGCAATATCATCTGTGGGACTAACACAAAGCAGCTGGACTTCAAGTTCTCTTTTAAAGCAAAGATCAGAAATGTTTTTATGCAGTATGTATATGATCATAAAGAAGAATGTTATTATATGTTAACTATCAAAATTTAAATTAAAAAATAATAAAATAAATAAATAAATAAGAGTGTTTCACTGGGTGGAACTCAAATTACATAGGAACCTTAAAAAAAGCCTTGAACACGTAACTAAAATCCAAAGAAAAAATCCAGTAGTGCCTAGTGAATCTTAAGTTATTTTACTTTTCTTTCATACCTAGGGTTTCAATGGGCACGGTGTATTTTTCTTACACTTTTATTTTACTTTATTTATTTTTAAAGATTTTATTTATTTGAGAGAGAGACAGCAGGAACAAGGGGAGAGGGAGGCAGAGGAAGAAGCCGACTCCCCGCCGAGCAGGGAGCCCGATGCGGGGCTCGATCCCAGGACCCTGGGATCATGACCTGAGCTGAAGGCAGACGCTTAACCCACTGAGCCTCCCAGGCGCTCCTGTCTTACACTTTTTAACTTACTTATTCCCCTTCGTCAAAAAAAGGGTATTATTAATTACATGGAACTATAAAATCAACCTTTTTTAGAAAACAACTTTGATGTTAACAATTTTGAAATGTGGCAATATAATCACTAAGTTTAGGAAACTGCACATTAAGGTGTTTGATATTGATTTCAGGGCTTGCTAAACAACAAGGTTCTGTGTGCGTGTGCGTGTGTTTAAGTAGATCCCAGTGATATACAGGGGGCAATACTGTAATTATAAGTTTGCTTTATGGAAACTTAAAAACATTTCATAATTAAAATAAAATCTTAAATGATGAGGCTTTTGACCAGTCCACAACACTTATTTAAAGAACAAAGCAGTTTAACCGATTCAGGATTTAACTGTACTCAGGATTTTAAGAGCAGAGTAAGGGAGGGTGGTGGAAAGAAAGAAGAAAATTTCCTTTTCCTCTTCTGACCAAAGGCTCAATCTAACTACAGTTGTAAAAATAAGTGGGAGATACAACGTTACAATTGGGAACCAGAGTAAAATGGGTCTGGGTAAGTACCTAATCTCCCTAATCCTTAGTTTTCTTTTCCTTTGTAAAGTGACATTCATAGTTCCAGGAGGCCACTGAGAACATCAAAAATGGTAATGAGTGTAAAGCCCCCAGCAGAATGCTCAGCATAAAACAATAAATAAATTTTAGTTACTGATTTCTAGTATTGTGGTCATAACTTTCACCTCCTTTTCTGATCCACCACTCATCATGCCAAGCCCACAGTGCCCTCTGATTTCCTACCCTATGTCCCTCACCTAGATCTGCTCTAATTCCCAAGGCATTTCATGCTTTGAAATTTTTATTGCCTTTCCATCACTATGAAACATACAAGAAAAAAGCAGAATTTATTTCTGCCAGATACTGTGAGGAAAGCAATCTGGTTAATCCATTAAAATATGTAGGAGCCTTAATCTTCCTCAAGGTATCAGTAGATGTACAAACAACAAGCAATGAAAAAGCAGTATAAAAAAAATTAAAATTTTAGGAAATATTCTGGGGAGTTATTTTTATACTGAGCAATTGCCACATGGTCACACTAATACTGCCAAGGAGTCCACACCTCCCCAACTCTAACTCAGAAGACTCTTGTAAGCTATTTCTACAGCCTGGAACTCTTCCCCACCCCCCACCCCAACTCTGATTTCAGAGATCCATTCAAACATTTTACTTAAACAAAACCCAAGCAAACTTTAGTTGTAGCAACAAAAAGTACTCCACCAGAGAGAACAAAAGGACAAGAGATAAAAAGACCAGAAAAAGACAAGGGTTAGATGGAAAAGAGGAAGGCAGGAACAATGGGGAGGTGAGGAAATAAAGATAGAGTGGGGGACCCAAGGAGAGGCAAGGCAGGGCAGTCCTAAACCATGAATGATGCGAGCTTGCCTCATTCTCAAAGAGACAATAGGTTAAGCTACGTCTAGACTCCCTCAGAGAAGTTGGGAATAAAACGTTGCCTGAAAGTACTGCTGATGTCCACACTATTATGTGGCTGATTGACCTGGGATGGCTCCACAAGAATTGGGACCAGGGGAAATTTCACTCACACAAAGAAGAGTGATTATTTAACAGTCAGTCTTAATCAGTTAGCAAATATTACAGGACATGTTTAAAAGTCAGTCTTAATCAGTTAGCAAATATTTTAGAACAGTGAATTTCCTTCATGTGGCCACTTCCACAGAATATAAAATCATCAAATGATTTTAGCCTCACAAATATATTTAGTTTTCTTTTAAGACTTGAAGGACATATTTTCATATTAATTCTGTTAGTTTCTCTATTAACGTTACTGATTTTAGAGGCCAAACTATTTTTCTTTCTAGCTTAACCATCTAATTTTGGAGGAGGGAATAAGTACATTTTTGAAATCTTTTTTTCTACAAAACATAAAAGTTAGTCAAGTATACTAAGAAAAATCTAGATTTAATTGCAGTATTGCAACTAGACCTACTGGTAAATATGAAACAAAAATTCCAATTCTAAGTCAACTGAATACATTATTGACTCCAAAATCACCGATTAAACAAAAGAAATTATATTTGCATTGATGTGCAAATCTGCATCCATTCTTGGTAGCATGTAATATATTCAACTGCTCAGCTCTAGCTGTCCTTGTAGCCACATTACCATATTATTCAAATGTATCTATCATTTATATGTAAATAGAGAAGATAAATGGCTTCTTCATAAGACAATAATTTTCAAATGATAAACAGATGTAGGCAGACATTAGCAAGATAAAAATGTTGCAAATATGCATTCTATTATATATTTTTTAAAAAAACATGGAACCTATTCCAAATTTTTTAAAAAAGTAGTGTGGTAATTTATAAAATGGGATCCTAATACATTCACAATACCAATAGCTACTCTCCTCAATAAAAGTCTCCACCAATGTCATTTGTATCTTATAAATTACATGTTCTCAGATCCATCTGTGAAAATTGGGATGTTAATTATCATGGTTACATCTCATGATTCCACAGTTAAAGGCTGAAGTGGTGCTACATAAATACCATATGTTTTTCTAGGAGAAACGGAGAAAGATTAATTATGAGTTCAAGTCCAAGTCTTCTAGCAGTAATACTCTCAACACAGTAAGATCATTACATTGTATGCTATGCAAATTGGAAGTTTTAATTAATAGCTGAAATACGAACTGAGGGAGAAAACTATGAAGTCTAAATTGTAAGTATCAGGCTTTCCTCCACCCATCCAAAAAGGAAAAAAAAAATCTTAGTAAGAATGCTTCTGAGAAACCAAGTTGTAAGTCCAAAGGGAAAAGAACTTCCTTTGATGGAGTGATCACTGTCATGCTGTTTAATCCTATTTGATAAACCTAAAAGTTACAGCATATCCAGTGACAAATAGATTATTAATAGATAATATATCGGATGAAAATTCAGTTTAAAATTTTTCTGGATTGTTCAAAATTATACAAACTTAATAGATAAAATACTTCGGTACAGCAACTTAAATACGAAACTCCATCAAAATACTACAAGATTTTTATTTATGTTTATAAAATCTGAATTCTTATTTTACTCACCACATATTCAAACACAAGTGTCAGCGTCTCCTTGGTGTGGATGATGTCGTGAAGCAGCACTATGTTAGCATGTTTTAGTCCTTTTAAGAGAGAAGCTGTAAAACAAAGTAGACAAAAAGACGATGGATAATAATCAACTGATATGTTTCATTATCATTTTGTCAGATGAGATATTTATTTTTCCATTTTCCAAGCCAATAACTATTCAGAATCAAGGGTAGTGGAAGAGAGTTTTCATTTAGATGAAGCCCCTCCCCCCCAGTTATTTCACCTGTTATTTGCTGTTAAACTCTAGTTAGATTCCATTATGGCCAGAGGAAATACTTGGTATGATTTCAATTGTTTTAAATTTGTTAAGGTTTGTTTCATTACCCAGAATGTGGTTTATCTTGGTATACATGCCATACATATGGAATATATATTCTGCTGAAATTGGGTGGAGAGTTCCATAAACGCCAATTAGATTCTGTTGGTTGATGATGTTGCTGAGTTCTCTGTACTTGCCGGCTTTCTGAAAAATGGTTCTATCAGTGACCAAGAGAGGGTTGTTGACATCCCCAACTGTAACTGGGGATTTGTCAACTTCATTTGAATTCCGCCAGTTTTTGCTTTATGTGTTTTGCTTTGTGTGTGATGTTTACTGTATATACATTTAGGATTCCTATGTTTTCTTTGTGAACTGGCTCCTTTATAAATATATAATGTCTCTCTGTCTTTGGTAATTTTCTTTGCTCTGAAGCCTGTTTTATGGATATTAATATAACCACTCCAGCTTAGTTTTGATGATGTATCTTTTTACTTTTTCTTTTAGCCTACCAATATAGTTAGATTTGAATATGTAAGTTTCTTATAAATAGCATATCAATGGGTCATGTGCTTTTTAAATCCATTCTGTCAACCTGCGACTTTTAACTGATATTTAGACCATTTACATCTAATGTAAATATGAATATATTGGGCCATCTGACATTTCAATCCATTTTCCCTTGAGCATCTTGTAACTTAGTCTTCATTTCTGATTCAGTTTTGTCTTTTCTTCTACATTTCCCAGGAGTTCAATTAACTCATTTCATTTTGGCTTTTGTGCATTTTTCTTCTTAGCTTTTGTATTACCACTTCAAGGTGGGGTTTTTAGGTTTCATATACCCAAGAGCCTGAATAAGAAAATTTAATTTAGATTACAGTTTGTTGTGTACAGTTTTCTTTAATTTTATGGTTGTTTTTTGAAATGCATTTATTTTATATTTTCTGAATTTTTACAGCAGTTTTATATAGATGTGCTTGTTCTAGTCTTATTCATTCAAGGGACTGTGTTCTTAGTTTGAGAGTCCTCTCTTACATCAGTTCTCTCCTCTATGTAGGTATTATGGATGGTGCTGGTGGCAGAAAGGGAGAGAGTTTGGGGTGTTCTGTTTCTTTTTCATTTCTACAGGATCCTTAATTTCTCCTTATTCTTTCCTTTTTTACTTTCACTGCCAACTTCAAGGGGTACGATCCTTTCCCTAAATATGTGAATCTCTCCTCCAGCCAACAGTTTCTAATCCTACTCGCTTTCGATCTTTTCTGTAGTCAGTGCTGTGAACCTCATGGAGTCCCAGTTTTCTCTTTCTGAAGTGATTCTGTCTGGGCTTCATCTAAGTCCTCCATACCCCTCTGCTCTTTTATACAGTCTCTTAAACCTGTCCGAAGCTTCCCTTGCACCACTCTGCAACCATAGGCTTGCAGCATCTCCTAATGCTTTTAAAGATGTGGGTCATGTGTGCTTTTATTTGCTCTCCCAAAGTCATAAAATAACCTAGTTACTGGCACTGGTGGCCCTGGACAAATTCTTGATACCCAGTAATACTGCAAAACCACCCACATCTTTACAAAAAGATTTATAACACCAAGCATGAATCTTAATGTAAACCTTGGGTTTTGGGTGACGGTGATGGTCAGTGTAGGTTCATCAATTGTAAGGAATGTACCATGCTGGTGAGAGATGCTGATAGTAGGGGAGGCTTAGGGGCAGAGGTGGGGAGGAGGTAGGTGGTGGTAGGCAGGGAGTATATGAGAACTTGCCACTCAATTTTTCTGTGAGCCTAAAACTGCATTAAAAAATAAAGTCTACTAAAAAAGTAAAAATAAAGAAATGCACCCATGTTTTAACATACTTTAAAAAAAGCAAATCTAGATTATTTAATATTTTACTCAAATAAAATGATATTACATATATCATATATCCTATTTTAGATAGGTAATCATCATGCAAGATGGGCTGCACTGGGCATTCCCCAGAAAGGCAGAGAGAAAGCATATAGATAAATTCTAGTATGAGCACAATGAATGTGAGCAGTTGTTTTATTAGAGCTATTGTTATTGCTAAAATTTTATTTATTTATTTGACAGAGAGAGACGCAGTAAGAGAGGGAACACAAGCAGGAGGAGAGGGAGAGGGAGAAGTATGCTTCCTGTGGAGCAGGGAGCCCGATGTGGGACTCGATCCCAGGACCCTGGGATCATGACCTGAGCCGAAGGCAGACGCTTAACGACTGAGCCACCCAGGCGCCATTACTGCTATGAATTTCTGTAGACTTCTGCAGGCAAAACTGTTTCGGGACCATAGACTATGTTCCTTAATTGCAAGACAAACTTTAATAAACATATATTTGGTCCAAAGGAAGTCATCCAGAAAGAGAACTAATTTGTGTAGCTGGTTCCAACACTGGAAGACAACAAGAAGCGTGCTCCCCCTGAAACTCAATCAGCAACAGTGTATAGTCCAAGGCCAGACAAGTCCAGGCTACATAGTGAGGCCTCCTCTCCCGTCCTACATAGACCTGCCATGGGCAAGTTAGTTTTATACACTAAAAACCTTACAGTAAAAACATCTACAAGTTTATTTTACTGGAGCTCTGTAAATTAGCACACATGGGAAAATAATTACAACAATAAAATCACAGTACATGAACTATGAAGGAACAACCATCATATAGACTTATGATAGACTTTTGTCTCATTAATTCCAATAATTTATAATCCTCCTTCTTTTAACTATTCAACTGGCCCATCAGTCTTAAACAATTAAAACTTTATTAAATAGCTAGCTTTCAGATATTAATCTGGGGACCAACTTCACATTTGCTTATTTTAAAAAGGACACCTGGCCTGCACTGAACTTCCAAGGCAGACTCATCCTCAGAGTTCAATACTTCAAACCACAACAGAGTATTTGAAAATGATGAACAGGTATGGGACTTCACACCCACCAGGTACAGGACGCAGATAGGTGAAATGAATCAAGGGCCTAAACGATCCCATGTTGTATGAAAGCAATCTGGCTTTGTGAGGCAAGTTTTGGAAATACATTATACAACAGGATTTGTAATCTTGTCCAATTTCATTTTTCAAGTTAACCCCTTAGCCTGTCAAATTCAGTAAGGATCTATCCTTATCAGCAACAACCCCAAAAAGGTACTGAAGCTTCCACTAAATTAAGAATCCCGGGCCCTGAGGATCCTTTACCTTGGGATTTTTTTTTAACTGCGCCCCCCAACCTCCGCCCCATCATCGCCTTTTTTCTCTCGCCACTTACACCTAAATTGTTGCTCATTTCTCAAAATAATGTCTTCACACTCATCATTTCCTGTGGCATTTTTCCTACAATTTCAGGAAAATTGAATTTCTGCCATCATTCATCTTGGGGAAAAAATGGTTTGTTCCTGACAGTGACAAATATTATAGAAAAAAGTCATGTCATTGCTTTATATATTTTTGACCATTTCTACACAAAGACTCGAAGTCTCCACATTTCTTTCTTGTCTCAATTACTACAGATTTTCGATTTCTAAATACATTTATATACACTTTTGAAATAGACTATCAGTTAAATAGGTACCCATATCTGTATTTGAAAGCAAACCTTCTTTCTTTTGAGCTTAACATCATAAATTTGCATTTGAAAAAGGACAGAGCCACTAATTTCATAGCTGATGGCAGACAAAAGGCATGGAAGGTCAGAAAACCCTCTGCGATATCTATCAACATCCTATCAACATCCAGGAAGGTGCCAGACCTGACTAGTTATGAGGCTGCCAAGGCAGCAACCACTGCTCCCAGCAAGTTGCCAGAAACTGTAATTCCTGCTGTTACCACGGCAAGTGAGTCTCCTGGGCTGCCAAGTCAGACCAGCGATTAGCACCTACAAGTTCTAAAGCCAGTATGTCTCCCTTTTCAAGACAAACACTGTCAAAATAATTCTCCATGTAATCCTAATAATATCACGGATATAACACATGTTATTTTCTTATCGTTTACTGACAAACAAATCCTGTAACATTAGCGTTAGTAGTTCCAGCATGCTTGGTTCCTCACTTGGTTTCTCCACAAATTTTAAGTAAACATATGGCAACATTTTAAATTCATTTCACCACTGAGGTTTGAAAAATTTTCAACTGTATGTGATGCAAAAGACTTGTATTTTAGGGTTGGGGGTAAAATTCTAACAATGGTTTCAAAACTGTAATGTTGAAACAATACAAAAACAGAAAAACACTGTTGTGCCTAAAGGTAATTGTGCCTCTGACAAAGTCCCAGAAGGACAGAAGGACACAGGGAGCCTCCCTTCGTTTGGTAGCAGGATTCAGATATCTGCTTCTCTGCCATATTGAAACTTCCAACCTCCCACTTTGAGAATAAACATCTTCAATTTCCACTCCCACTTGGAAGGGATAAATTTCACCTAAACTCCAATTTCATCATGATTAAATAAATTCTGAGTTAACAGAAGAGTTCAGAGTATGTTCATTTTTTTTAAAGATTTTGTTTATTTATTTGCGAGAAAGAGAGAGAGAGAGCATGCAGGAGTGCGGGGAGGAGCAGAGGGAGAGGGAGAGACTCTCAAGCAGACTCCCCACTGAGCGTGGAGCCCAATGCAGGGCTGGATCTGATGACCCTGAGATCACGACCTGAGCTGAAGTCGGAGGCTTAACCGAGAGCCACCCAGGCGACCCCAGAGTATGTTCATTTTATCAGTTACAAGCAATGTTAATAGAGAAAGAAAGGACAAAACCGTCTTTAATATATCAGTTTTCCAAGTCATTATATGATAATCCTTCTAGGAAAGGACAGACCACAAACAAACACAACTTATCCTTGCTCACTCCCCCGTTAGCCTCTGGAAAGAAGTAGTGCATTCATATATTCCTCTCTCTTTTTTTAAAATGTCCTCTTTTCCTGAGGGGTAGAATGGAGAGGCTGCTATCTGACATTTCTAGAAGACAAACATTACTAACTCATTAAACCCAAGGAGCCAACCATACCTCAAGCTACAACTTAAAATAGACATGAACTTTTTCTTTAAGCCCACAGCTAGATAGTTCTAAGGCTGCTGAAATTCACTTTATACTAGAAATAATAAAACTACTTACTTTCAACGAGAAGTTACTTGCCAGTGCATTCTGAATATTTTCATAGCTAAAGTATTTTGAATGGGAAAATCTCAAGGGTAGAGAGCAAACAACAACAACAACAACAACAAACAAAAAAAAAGACCAACAAAAAAACAAAAACCAAAAAAAACCAATGCATGCAGAGAAAAGACAGGATTGCTTGTTTAACTGTGTCTGTGAGGACTAGGTGGTCTAGACAGAAAAAATGAACAGATACACAGCTCCTAGGTTAACATGTACACAGTTCTGCAAGGTATGCTGCCTAGTTCAGCTACATACCAGGAGAAAGGCTGTGGTTCTACTTAGTTCCAGACCCTTCCCTTAATGATATCTAATATGATAAATAAACACATACACACGCACATACCCATAAGCTAACAAATGTAAAAGTGCAAGAATCAGGTTAAAAAATGGAACTGTATCTTTGACTCCATGTTTTTTGCTTTTTATACCTTGTACGCACACACATACAAAGAGTCAACTCTGTGTTACGGGAAAAAGAGGTCATGGATCACCCAAAACACAAAGCCAAAATGTGATATCATATAAACTTAATTAAACTAAAATCACATGATAGGATTTGGAGACATGTTTCTTGACCACCAGGTATCATCCAAACGTGGAAAGATAACACAACACATTAGGAATACTTTATAAATATCACATGAATCGCTTTCTATCCATCAAAAAAAAAAAAAAAAAGTCTACTGTTTTTACTTGCTCCAGAGCTAAGTTTTTCTATTTGCGGATAGACAGAAATTCAATCCCATGGCATATTCCTCCTGCTTTGCTCCACTCCTAATATCCCCAACGTCGCAAACCTGAAATGTGGTACTGGCAATTACAGACCGGACCATTCCCCTTGCCATCAACACCTGTTTATCCCCTACCCCACTACTGGCAAAGGGCAGTCTGCGGGGGGGCTACCTCCACATTGCAGCCTCACAGGACCACCGCAAATGCTTACTAAACACTTTAAAGAACAAATTCCTCTCATAGTATGGCTGAGCCACATAAAACTGACAATATTTGACGTTTTTGACCTACCAACACAGCAATTTCACACGGTTCAACCTAATAGAGTTTACCCGGCTCAAAGCAATTTTAACTTTATCACAAATGCATTGTTACTTTTACCACTGCTAACATTTAAACCGATTAATCTGCCACCAAAGGGCCAAGACCCAACTCTGCATAAGGAAAAAAAAAAAAAAAAGGAGGAATCTGCTTATCAGACTATGGTTACAGCTGAGGGGAGGAATACAGAAACAATTTAATTTTCTACATGTACCTTTCTATATCATTTGAATTGTTGATGATACAGGTATATTCCTTTTATACTACAAAAGAGGTCTTGAAAAGTTCTTTGTTACAAGTGGGTTGGCTAAAGCAAACTGAAATAGCACTAAAAAGGCATACAGATGTTTAACTACACAATTAATATGCAACTACAACACATCTACAATAATGAATCATTATAACTGCAATGTGATCCTTCACTACTAATCCCGGCCTCATTACTAATCCCTCCTCGCTAGGGTATTGGTGCAAATGCTTACATTATAAGGGGCTCTTTTCCTACTCTGGAACACTGCAGGCCCCTATCAGCCTCTAATTTGCTCCCACATCAGACGTTAATCCAAAATGTTGAAACTGTTTCTTGTCTAAATAGTTACTTTCCTGCATTAAGATTAATGTACTCACTGAAAAAGATTCCTAGTTTGATTGTCTCCAATTACTCCCAGATGAACCTGTAAATGACCCACCAGCTGCCTTTCCATACTGCAGCTGATCCTGTTCCCATTTGCCACTAGAAAGATCCACGCATGCATGTAGGTAGGATGGGAAAGCAGACGGGTGGTTTTCTCTAATGTAAACATCTTGCTAGTAACTTCTGCAGAAACAAATCTTACTAAGTGACAGGGTTGGAAATAGTAGCACTTATGCTCCAGGTACTTTTCAGTGTAGGAGCTGAGGGCTTCTGGAAGAACTACTTTACACTTTGTTACATGTGGCTTACATGTATAGTCAGTAAGAATACTACAAAGTATGCAATAAAGAAAGATGTGTGGTTTGGCACCAAGCCTCTTATGTCTTCTGGTTAAGAAAAATAAACATTGGTAGCATAATAGCCATCACTGTTTAACTAAATGTAACTCAACCTCAATCCTTACATGAAAATATGTGAATAGCTATTATTGTATTTCACAAAAATAAACAGAAGTATAAAGTCAGAAAATATTTTCTTTGCCATGGTTTCAAGTTCTAGTACATAGGGGCCTGCACATAGGACACTCAACTTTGCAAGATACCATTCAAGTGGTAGAGCACAGTCAGATTCCTCCACAAAGCAGCGTAATTTTGCAGCTTATTTCCAGACACAGAAAACTCTACCACCCTTTGTCAGGAATTAGACTGTTCATATCACCACAGCCACAGGCCCGCCAGGAGGTGTTTCTCGAAGCATGGTCCTTCAATGATCCAATCCATACCAACGGCTATCAATGCAAATTCATTAGACTCTATCCCAAACCTACCAAATCCAAAATGATGGGGATGGGACCTAAGAATAATCCAAGAAATTTTTATTTAATATCTACTGTGTGCCAATCACTAGGCAACGGGAGAAACACAGACAAAACTCCTGTCCCTATGAAATTGGCATCCGATATTTTGACCAAGCCTTCTATTCAATGCTTATGCATCCTAAAGCTTACAAATCATTGTGTTATGGTTTTGATATGGAGAAATGGGTAGCATGATTGTGGGCTGTGTATGTGTGTGTGCATGTATTTATGCACTTAGTTACATTACAATCTATTCACTGTTCCACAAGCAAATCAAAAGAAACAGCAAGACAATCAGTTTGTTTACCTAGTATCCATTACCCTCTCTCTCCCCCACCCCCTCTTCCTTTCTCTCTCTCCCTCACATACGAGAGCGCGTGCACGCACACACACACACACACACACACACACACCTGCTGAGACAGATGCCACTGAAGATTAAAAGTCCTGAGCAAGAAGGAAGAGAGAAGTCTTTATTCTGAAAATTTCATGGTATTTTGAAAAATGCGTGCATTTTTTCCTGTTCAGTTAAAAAAGAAAAAAGTCAGGTCATAAAGCTTTTTCATATAAATCCAATGTTGATAAGGTCATCATTATATGGACTTTTCAATCCCATAATTTTTGAAATCTGTGAAGGAATAAGATTTTATGTAAAATGCTGGCAATAAGCCCTGTATCGGAACCAGTGCTTTGATAAACAAATACAATCAGCAGGTCTGGAGATACTATAAACAGACCATGAGCACAGAAGGAAGAAGGGAAAGACTATAAAAAATGAAGATGAATTTTGGTTGGGGTTAATTCTTACCCCTGAACATCCCTGAATTGAAATTTCAAATATACCACTACTGCATGTGACTTAATAACACAGTCAAAGCTATAAAAATTTCAAATTACAGCTTAATTCAGTGGAAAGTGCCCAGGCCCACAGCACCGGTTAACCTTCAGGAGGGCAATGACCTACCTTCCCATGACAAAACTCAGTAAACTGTCCCTAGGCCTGGACAAGGCCTGGAAATCCTCCATGCCGCCTCTAATCAGCGGTGGCCCCGGTAGGGACCCGAGTAGGGACATCTCGGCCCTGCTGAGTGAGCTCTGCCACTGATGGGAAGGTCACTAATACTCTGCCTCCCAATTTGCTCCCCTCCCTCCAGGGCTTCCTTTCTCTCTGGGCTCAGTGATGCTCAGTAATGACAGAGCACTGGCCCGCTCTAGCCCTACTTCAACGTTCAGGGCTTGTACATGTTATTTAATGTCAGAAAGGTAATTAAGGGTTCGGTCAGGGATTGCCTTCCGATCATGGGCAGGCAGGCCTGGCAAACCCCCGTCTCTAAGTGCTCTCATTTCTCGTCTCTCCTTCTGGCTCCGGCAGCATTTGAAGGAGATTTTTTCTGTATTTGGAAATATACAAAAAGCAAGACAGGAAAACAAATATACCTATAAAGGACAGAGTGATATCTCAAGTGTTCAGCATTCAGAAGTATATGATGATAAAAAAATAAAACTGTTGATGCCAAGTTAACACGAGTAAACTGTTACTGAATGAATTTGGGGAGGCGGCTCCTGCCAGCCTTTTCTGAACGTGAGGACTGCCTAAATCCCTACACTAGAGAAGCCACTTCAGTACAAAAACGATAAGAACGGCTTTTAAAAATCTTAATAGTCTCATATTATCTTCTTTAAGTCACTATCTCGTTGTGCAAAACTGGCAACATCTTAGAAGTGGTAGATTTCACGCAAGGTATGATGCCCTTGCGTAAGATTAAGCATTTCTCTACGGTGATAACTGGGAGTAAAGTTAAAGGTAAGTAAGCTGTATGATATATGTTTTATGTTTCTAAATTAGCAGGGCAACTTCCGATCGTAGTGGTAGTTAAAAAAAAAAAAAATTGCCATTGGAGAAAATGACCAAGGGGAAGAAAAATAGGATTCTCGACTACGGTCTCAAGTTTTGCACCTCCAGGCCCCGCAGAGGAATCTGATGGTACATTCACCTCGGCAGCAAACTGGCTCCTGACACTTGAGCCTGCTCAAGTGTGACTGCGGAGGGGCCTTTCTTAGCGTCTCTCCAAGGTACGCTTGTGCCTGGTACTGAAAATAGTTTCTGCTCATAGCACCTGCCTTTCCATATAAGAAGGCAGCTCCTGGACACACGGTAAGCATGCACTGTCATTAGCATCACCATCGGATTCTCAGATGTGTTCCAACTCCTACTGACCCACATTTCCCTTTCTAATAAAACTTCCTCTTGCTTCGTAAATATTGTACACACACAAAGACATACACGTATATGACAAATCTTAGAGCATTAAATACATCTATGATTTGACTTACGCACAAGGTGACTGACCCATCGTGCGCGTGAGAATGAGTGCCACCTTCCACCGTGTATATTACAACCCTTCCTCTGAAAACTGAGGAAACCAAAATATACGAAGTTTGGCCCTAAGTCTCAGCTCCCGGCCTCCTGCCTCCTGATACAGTGCAATTCTACGTCTGTGATCAAAATCGGCATCATCTGCTTCTCTCACGGGCTTGGTTTTCTTGTCTTCTTCCCTAGTGCTTTGCTGTGGTCGTGGTTTCTCTTTATCTTCGTAGCCAGGTGCTGGGGGCAAAAGACCCTGAAGTGGAGAAGACCAGAGGCCATGAGAGCTACCTGTGGGGCTGCTCGCTGGCAGTCGCACCACCGGGACGAAAGAGGTCTAAAAAGACAGCAGTAAGAAGAGAGCTAAAGGGGAAATTGCGATTCGAACTGGCTTTTAAAAACTGTCCAACTGGGGCGCCTGGGCGGCTCAGTCGTTAAGCGTCTGCCTTCGGCTCAGGTTACAATCCCAGGGTCCTGGGATTGAGCCCTGCGTCCGGCTCCGCGGGAAGCCTGCTTCTCCCTCTCCCGCTCCCCCTGCTTGTGTTCCCTCTCTTGCTGTGTGTGTCTCTCTCTGTCAAATAAATAAATAAAAATCTTTAAAAAAAAAAAAAACTGTCCAACTGATCGAGGCTCTTCTCTTCTTTAACCCTTTCAAGGGCTGCTTGACAGGACTCACGGGCCCCACACAACAGGGCTCCTGAGGGAGCTCTCCTGACTCTCCGCCACACTCTGAACTCCAGCCATGTGGCGTGCAGGCACAGCTCAGGCCGCCAGGGTGCTCCTCCCTCTGCCCTGCCGTCTCTCACAGCCTCGGGGCCCCTCCTTCGTACTGGTTATTCAGATCTTTACTTGGCTATCATTTCCTCTGGAAGTCTCTGCGGACCGCCAGGGCTGAGGTTAGGGGCATTTTCGATGAGTACGTCCACACTGCGAGGTGTCCTTCCCGGTGTTATAATTACCTGATTCCCTATTTCCACCTGTCTATATCCCCCATCACTCATTATTTGCTCTTTCTCCAGCTATGCTCATAGCACGCAATTCAGGGCTGAGTTTAGAGAAGATGCCTGTTAAGTGCTGATTAAATAATGCATGCATAAACATGAAAAGTAAAATCCTTAAATGATCTCCCATAACTTGCCACTGGCAGCACAGTTCCTACTACTGCACTCCGCTGTCGGTTGGTTATCCTCCTGTAATGTGTTTAGTTCAGCCGGGTATGTTGATCAAAATAAATGCATTCTTATTGTGTAATAACTGACAAATACACTGAGGCTATAGATTCCACTGAATTTTAAAAAGAAGCAAAGAAGCATCCTATAGGATGTCATTAGGAGTTTCCCTTTCATAAGTAGATGAAATGCTGTATACTCCTGCTATAACTAAGAAGTCATTATTTTATTTCCACTCACATTTCAGATGATGGAAGAGATGGTGAAAGATATTTGAAATTCTATTTCAAAAAGCTCATGTTAGAAATTGGTATTACATCCTAACATTCTACCCAGGAGGAGATAAACTCATAAACAATAAGGCAACATCAATGAGAAAAGAAGAGGTTCTAAACCATACGTGGGGTCACAACAGAGTGAAATCCAACCCACAAACTTGGTTTGTTTGGCTTCTGTGATATTTTAGAAATTTATTAAGTATTTAAGAACTGGAGGATCTCACATAAAATGCATTACACTTTGGCTTTTCTAGAAAAACCAAATGTGGATAAAAGCTGTATGTCCAGAGCTACACAACCTGCCTCTTATATAAGACATCACTGCTATGCTTCCCCACCCTCCTTGTCCCCCCAAGACTGGCAGAGACTCTTAGAGCCTGATACTGGATGGACCTTAAAGTCTGCGATCTCTGAATCAATATTTGTGTGTCATGTATAAAAGTCTATTACCTTGACTGTATAAGCTAAAGTAAAACTTATGAGGAAACTGGAAGCAGCCAATTCAAAGTGGGTTTTATGAGTCCCAGAAACCACACAGTAAGAAAGGGGATTAGAAGGAGAATGAGGAACATGTTACTACAGCAAGATCACAATTCCTACCAAAGAAGAACAGGCAGGAATGAAATTATAACCATTTCAAGTTGCTCATCTCAAAGTCCCACCGAGGCCCACTAGGTAGAATAGGAGCCCCTTAGGACTTTTAGCACAGGACTTTTTTTTTCCCCCCATGTCATTTTGAATACAGATTCACTGACTGACAGATCTAAACAGGCCTTGGAGGACATTCAGTCCAATTGATGTACTTTTTTAGATAAGAACATTGTAGCCCCAGAGAGATTGTCAAAAGTCATACAGTTTGGTACATCACTTCTCCTTTCTAGTTCTCTTTTTCTCCAATTCATTCTCAGAGATCTAGGGAAAATGTCAGGTAGGCCTTAAACATCCTAGGAAAATGAGAAATAAAGAATCAAAATGGACTGATTCACGGTAGCAACAGCAAGCTGATGGCCAAGCTGCGCCAAGAGCCAGGTCTCTGATTTCCAAGCCACTGTGCCAGGCTTCTACCCAGAAAACTGCAGAGTTTAAAGTCTGAGAGAACTACAGGCATCGCTTATGATGGCCTGACATCCCCCAAAACCAACAAAGGACTCAGTGGGGAGGAAAGCAATCATCTGGGAGGAAACCCAAACATGGAACTCAGAGCAAATTAATCCAAATAATATTTAACACTGGCAAGGATTTAAGGAAATTCATATACTCATACCCTATTTGAGGCCAGATGTTACTGAGGTGGGAGAGGAGATTGGTCAACATCTATTAAAAATTAAAATACTTCCCAGGGCACCTTGGTGGCACAGTCAGTTGAGCATCAGACTCTTGGTGTCAGCTTAGGTAGTGATCTCAGGGTCCTGAGACCAAGCCCCATTTTGGGCTCCAAGCTCGGCGAAAATTCTGCTTGGGATTCTCTCTCCCTGTCCCTTGCCCCTCCTGCTTGTGAGCACATGCTCTCTTTCTATCTCTCTCTCAAATAAATAAATAAATCACTAAAAAATTAAAATACTTCCCATAGGCCTTAAACCAGCATTTCTCCTGGAAATTTATAGACAGATGTAAAAATAAGCAAAGATACATTAATAAGGATGTTCTCTTCATGTTCTTAATAAACAGTGAAAATTTTGAAATATTCTTAACTGTCTTAAATTCACTGTGTTCTGGTTAAATAATATATGGCACATTCATATAACAAAAAAACTGTGTATCTATTAAAAAGAACAATACTTCTATAAGTATTAACAACAAAACATGTCTAAGATATATTCATTTGGGGTGGGAGAGGGAGAAAGGGACATCAAGTTGAAAGCAGTATGTATTTAAAAGGGAAGTGGGAGGGGATGGTAATGCTCCAGAAGCTTCGAACAGACAGCCCTATGCTGAATGACACTGGGCTCAGGAAATAAAGTGTGGATGGAGTGGTAGTTTACTTTTTTTCTTATACTCACTATAAGAGAGTTTAATTTTTTTTTTTACTTAGATCATCTATTATTTACTATTATAAATGTAGCTAATAAAAAATTAATGAAAAAAATTTCAAAATTCTTTTGTTCTCTACAGGTATCTATTTAACCAAATAATTATTCATTCATTCAGCTAATATTTATTATACACCTGTGATCTGTTTGCAATTGTCTAACCTTGGAAGATGTGGAAAGGTACTGCAAGTGCTGAAAGACTTTTAAGATTTTACTCCTCTAGCAATATAAGCTAAAATCATACTATGCTTAGGTTAGCTATGGAGTAGACAAGCATCCAGGAACAACTCCATATTGCTTGGTATGAACTGCCGAGAGAAATGTTCTGATGAGTACAATTACCAGCCCTGCTTCCCCAAATAAGATAAAGGAATGGAACCAAAAATAAATAAGTTTCCTTGCCACACCCTCTCCTCCCCCGAATCTTCTGCTGGAGTCTTGGAAGGGAAGAAGGTAATGAGAAATAATTTCTGCTTGCCGTCCCCTCATTCATACATAACAGGTTTGGGGAAATGGACCAACCAGAAAGTGAACTGCTCTCTGACAAGGGTAAGGGGAAATGACAGGGCAATAGTCTACAGAGAGGCTGAGCCCCAATGTGAGACTGTGGGGTGCCATTTTGGTTATTTAGATGATGCTTCTTTCTTTTCCAATGAATCTCCTCATAAAATCAAGGCAAGTGATTGACCCATAACCAGGTAATGACTGATCACACCCACAGGATATTCCTATCCTCTGCCCTGACTATAGTTAACCCTACTCTGGCATGGTAGACTGGATAACTGATGTGTTTGTATTTTTTTCCTCTTTTCCTGCTACTTCAACAAATAAATATATTTCTTTGACCCAATTTAGGACCTGGGGTACTGCTCAGTTTGATGGAAATATGCAGATGAGCTACTTCCAGCAAACTGAGATGACCTCCTGTAAACATTCCTGGAGCTGATACAGAGAATGCTCAGCGACAACACAGACTGTGGCACCTCAAAGAAGAATCTTACCTAGATCCTTACGTTAAGCAAAACTTCTACACTCAAGTCAGTGAGAAAGGACACACAAATAACTTTACTATCACAGACCTATGTAAGTGCCATAGAGAAGAACAGCTGAATGATTGAAATAAGGCAATGAAAACGAAAAAGAAATAATTTCTAACTGGAGAAAAGTGTGGAGGGGGCGCCTGCGTGGTTTAGTCGTTAAACGTCTGCCTTCAGCTCAGGTCATGATCCCAGGGTCCTGGGATCGAGCCCCACATCAGGCTCCCTGCTCGGCGGGAAGTCTGCTTCTCCCTCTCCCACTTCCCCTGCTTGTGTTCCCTCTCTCACTGTGTCTCTCTCTCTCTCCGTCAAATAAATAAATAGATCTTCAAAAAAAAAAAAATATATATATATATGGAATCTTGTAATAGGGGTGCCATATAAATTGCTCTAGAAAAAACTATGGATGTGCTATAAGGTGACAGAACATTCGAAGCTCAAGAAACTTGAGTATGGGAAAAGAACAAGAGTCATGAATGAATAAATATTATGTAGTTTATTTTGACTAAAAAACCAAATGTCTAAAGGGAAGTAATGGGGACAAAGTTTGAGACAAAGGTTGGGTCCCCACTGTCAGGTTCTTTTGGAGTTTAATTACTATTGTATACAAAAAAGAGGGGAGGGCTGAACAGGACCTGAATTTCTAGAAGGTTCATCCAGCAGGAATAGAATAGACTGCTGTCCAAAAGGAGGGAGTCCTTTCATATAGGACTAACTACCTGAATATACTATTCTAGTGACAACTTGACAGAACAGCTGGTAATGGATAGAAACAAGATTACTAACTGCCATCCTAGCTCAGTGACATAATAGTGTCACCAAGGGGGAAAACAATTCTCATTTTATTTTTTCAGAAAAACTCATATAAGTATTATAATAACTGAAATGAAAATGTACGTGTCTAATAAAAGGTTAGCATTGAGTACTGCCTGTTACTTGTCATATAAATAATATCATTTACTATAACAAGTCTTATGAGAAGGTTTGTTGAGAATGTATTATTCAAATGAATGACACCAGCAAAGGAAGCTAGCAAAAACCATCTCCCCTTGCCTACACACTGTACATTTGAAATGGGACATTTTATTTCCCACTAGTTTTAAAGAAACTAGCACTTCATTTTGAAGAAAAAAAAATGGATTACAAAAGGGATTCAAATAAGGAACTTACTCAATTTTCTGATGGAAATTTCTCCTAGAAAATCATGTTTCCATTTAGTGATTTTAAAAGATGAGAAGTAAAACAAAACCTTTAAAATAAGTGGTATGAAAACAAAAATGTCCAAAAATGTTTAGCCAGATTTATGTAATTTCTATCATTTCAATACCTTCAAAAATACAGATGTTACTTTAAAGCTCAGAGAAATATGTAATGCAACATTTGCTTATAAAACATCAAAAACATCCATTCCTTCAATGTTTACTGAGTGACTACTATGTGTAAGGCACTGTGCCGGAGAAAACAGTGAACAAAAGACAAAAATAGGCAAAAATCCCACTCTATCATGCTTCTATTCTTGTGAGGAGAGACAACCAAAACGAACGAACGAACGAAAGAAAGAAAGAAAGAAAGAAAGAAAGAAAGAAAGAAAAGAAAGAAAGAAGCGGGGGTGGGGCAAGGAGGTATAAAATATGTCATTGTTACAGTATGATAAGTAGTAAAAAGAAAAATAAAGGACTCTATGCTGGAGGCTCCTCTCTTTCCTTGCTGGATACGAACAAGGAAGCATTTAGCCACAGGCTGCCACCTTGGAACTGATGGGAGGCATACCATTTTAGAACAAAGCCAACACTAAGGAAGGAATTGCTCAGAGTCACTGAGGAAGCAGGGAGTACCACACAGCATCTGGAGCCCGACATTTCCTCTGGACTTCTAATTGTGTGAGATAATATATTTTTCCTTTTCACTTAAACCATTTGAGTGAAAGTGGTCTGTGAGTTGCAATAGAAAAATCCTGACGTATAAACAGCACTGATACTTTCTTATCTATCATTTGTTGACTTCAGAGGGGGGTGAGATCACATAAACTACGAATCCGGAGCTTAGAAATGAAAGCTGATCATTCCTACCATCTTTTTTGGGAAAAATTGTGCAAACAGACTATCAATGTACACCAGAAAATAGAGAATTTTCTATCTAGAATTTCTGAGAGGATAATTAGCTTCATCCTTTATTTTTTAAAAAGATTTTTTTTTATTTATTTGAGAGGGAGAAAGAAGGAGTGCACATAAGACAGGGGGAGGGGCCGAGCAAGAGGGAGAAGCAGAGGGAGAACCCAACGTGGGGCTCAAGCCCAGGACCCAGAGATCATGACCTGAGCTGAAGGTAGATACCCAACCGACTGAGCCAGCCAGGCGCCCCTACTTCATATTTCATTTTCAAGGAGAAACTAAAACCCAGCACAGAAATTTAGAAGTTCCATTTCCTAACCTTAACTCCTAATCCCACTGCTCTTTCACCATCTTTTTAGATGAAAACAATGCTGGCTGAGAGGGAGTTTTCAGGTCATCTAGACCAAATTCCCTGTTTTGCAGATTAAAGCTTGAGATGCTGGGAAGTTAACCCCCTTGGCCAAGGTCAGGATTTACTGATAGCAGATTCTGAACTCCTCTCTCCTCATTCCCAATCCTGACTACACTTCCACAGGATGATTCTCTTGAGGCCCCACTATTAATTGTCTATGCAATTAATGATTAAAATGCTTTTTAAAATTTTCAAAATCTTTCTTGCTGAACTTGTAGACCCTGTTATTGCTCTGTTGCTCTGTTATATACCTGTTGCTAAGGGTACTCCAAGGAGCAATGGGAATTAAAAAAAAAATCCATTACATTTTAAACTATAAAACCACAATCATAACTTGGTAGCTCTGTGAAAATAGGATGGAAATGCTTACCTTTTCCTTAGTAGAAGTTTTCAAGATGTCACATAAATAGATTAGCGATGGGATAGAGTTCAGTAAAAATAACGCTATCCCACACGTATCACTGTCAAAAACTTTATTACCTGAGGTAAGGAAAATGTACGTGTCTAATACAAGGTTAGCATTGAGTGGTGCCTGTCACTTGTCATATAAATAATATCATTTACTATAACAAGTGTTATGAGAAGGTTTGTTGGGAAGACGTGCAAATGAATGACACCAGAGAAGAGAGCTAGCAGAAACAATCTCTGCTTGCCTACATGTTGTACACCTGAAATTGGACATTTTATTTCCTGCTAGTTTTGAATTACCACTTGATTTTGAAGGAAAAAAATGGATTACACAAGGGATTCAAATAAGGAGCTTACTCTATCCAGACGGGTTTCAGGCTATTGGATCTCCCCATATAGTGCCCTTACAAGGATTTTCCCCCCTCTAACCAGGAGGTAGACCTTGGCTTCTGGAGCAGAAAGTTCCCGAGAGACTGCTCCTGGCACTCTCAGGCACAGGAGAACTCTCTTCGTTTCCAGGGCACTGCATCTCTGCTTCAGGCAGCCTGGCCAGGAAGGTCTGGCCAAAAGGATCCCCTGCCACCATCTTAGCACTGAGACCAGAGCCACAGGTAGATTTTACATCCAGGACACTTTTCATTCAAGAATGTGACTGGATATGTGATTTTTCCTAACAAACATCATGCTTAAAATTCAGAGCTGTAGAAATATCTATCCTATACACAAGGTCAACCCACTAAGACGGAGATAGTTAATTCCCAGTGGCTTAAGAGGATCATCAATTAACTTTCATGCAAAAAATAATCAAGTCATTAGTCATTTTTGGATAAAGCTGCAAAATTAATCTAAAATACCAAGATGAATCATTACATTTATTTATTTATTTATTTATTTATTTATTTATTTTAGAGGGGGATGGATGGGCAGAGGGAGAAAGAGACTCTTAAGCAGGCTCCATGCTGGGCTCTAAACAGGGCTCCATCTCACAGCTCCGAGATCATGACCTGAACCGAAATCAAGAGTCAGACACTTAACCGACTAAGCCACCAGGTGCCCCAAATCACTACTTTTAAAATTGAAATTCACATCTCTTCATGTGTGATAAATATATGTAACTTACATGAAACTACAAGTATGTACTTTTTGAAGGAATAAAGGACTGAGACTAATGACTAACTGGCCAACACACTAGAGCTGAAAGAGAAATAGCACTACTTGATGCCAATTTTTGGTTTATATCAAATTCATATAACCTCTAATCAAAAATCAGTAGATGTATTCTTAGTGAAGAAGATGTGAATTTAAGGAGCTATTACAATTTCCCCCATCTACTTAAAACAAGCAAACAACAGCAGAACGCTCCTTACAATAATAATACCTTGGTCCCAATAAAACCAAGTGGGAAAATCACAATCACTTTGCAAATCTTTCCAGTAAAAGCAACATTAGCAATAAGGCTGTCTGGTATTCCTATGAAAAAGCTGCACTACAGCTCAGCAAATGCCATGACACCTCCTTATCTAGGAGGATCGCACCTTCAGTGCAACTCAGCCAATATCAGAAGGATTAGCAAGGTTTACAAAGTAGGATTCCAGGTCCTAACCATTATCTTCCGGTTAGATGACTGTGCGGTGCTAGCCACTTGTTAACTATGATACCAATTTTTACAACAAAGTGCTAAATGTGTGTGTGTGTGTGCATGCGTGCACACATGCATACAGATGCATTTAGATGTGTGTGTTTAACCACCAGATTGTGATCAACACACTCTGGTTCTTCCGAGAGAAAGATGTCTCTCGTCTCAAAAGCCATTTCTAGCAGCTGCTTTCTCCAGTCTGTGCTACTTGTTTCTAATCCCCTTCCTTGCTGCCTTCATTTTCCTAAAGCTGTATTACCAAATTATTTCCTGGCACAAACTCTCACTGCCTTCTTTTGCACAGCTCACTATTAAGTGAACATGTCTCACCTTAATCTGGCTTCTTTCAAACCCTTCACAAAGCCTTCATATGAGTCGCACATAGCACTAAATACTCGTGAGGATCGCTAGGTAAGAACAAAGAAAATGAAGTCAGATGCCTAACGTTATTGCCAAAATGTCAAATGATAGTTTCATAGGATCAAAATGGCATCTTGAGGGAGAAGACAAAATAAGAGGTAAAATTTGGATGGTACATAACTAAGAATCATCACTAGAAGTCAAAAGAACATAGGGTCATGTAGATCTGAATTTTATGCTCTGGTCTCTGCTAGCTTGTGACCTTGCTCAGGTTCTTCCTCATCTATAACATGAAGATGTTAATATCTGTATCACGGGGGTACAACAAAGGCTACCTGAGGACATATGAGACACCTAGTGTAGTGCCCAGTACAGGGTGGGCACTCCATAGAAATCAGTTTCCTCCTTTCCACAGCAAGTGTCTGGACCTACCAGGTATTTAAGAAGTACCCTGTTTTAACCACATCTTCTAATCCTGCCACCTCCCTTAGCTTCTCTGGGGAAAGTCAATAACTGGGTATGTACAGTGCAAACACCATCACTCAGCCGAAAACTATATATGCAAGTGCTGCCGTAGGTGAAGTTTCCTAACAGAGATCACTGGGCAACATGTTCAGTTACTCTCAGAAATCTAACAATATTCTAGGGCGCCCGGGTGGCTCAGTTGGTTAAGCTTTTGATTCTTGATTTTGCCTCAGGTCATGATCTCAGGGTCGTGGGATCCAGCCTCATGTCGGGCTCCCACACTCAGTGGGGAGTCTGCTGGAGAGTCTCTCTCTCTCTCTCTCTGCCCCTCTGCCCCCATGCATGCCTGCTCTCTCTCTAAAATAAATAAATAAATCTTTTAAAAATATCTAACAATAGTCTGCATCACTTTTATTGTTAAATCATTGACCTTATTTTCTAGAGAAGTTTTAGGTTTATAGAAAAATTGAGCAGAGTCAAAGGGTTCCCATATACTCCTTCTTCTCCCCTGAGTTCCCACAGTTTCTCCTATTAACACCTCATATTATTAGTGTGTTACATTTGTTACAACTGATAAGCTACTATTAATCGTGATTATTAATTAAAGTCCATAGATCACATTCACTCTTTGTGCTGTACATTTTATGGGTTCTGCCAAATGTGTCCACTATTACATTATCACACAGAATAGTTTCACTACTCTAAAAATCCCATGACTTATTTTTTAAATAGGAATAATGTGTTTTACTGTGATTATGAAAGTAAAATATATTCATTGCCAAAAAATTTTTTTAACAATTTCAAAAGGTAAAAGGCAAAAAGATCTATCATAATCCCAGGTGGTAGATAACAGCAACTTGTTGCCTTTCCTCCTTTTTTTCTATACATATGCCACCATATAAGTATGTAGTTGTGTGTGTGTGTGTGTGTGTGTGTACTGTCTTGTATCTTTTTATTCACTCGCATTTTCAGTCAAACAGACATAGTGTCAATGAAAAAGTAAAGGAAAACCCTTCAGAATTTCTACAAATGTAATATTGATTAAACCTCTCAGTGGAGTCCAGTATGCTCTTCAGTAGATGAGAATCCATGTATTAAGTGATCTGACACTATGAATTCATACAACTCATCAGAGCTTCTGCATTGCTCTACATTGAGCTCAGGCCACAAATTTCCCTTATCTTTCCAACTCCCCACCCACTAGCCCTGCCCTGCCCCAGCAAAGCAAGGGATGGAAGAGACCACAGTTAAGAAACCTGTTCTTCCTGCCTCCCTAAGTCTTAAAATATCAAAAGGCATTTTATAATTAATTTTAGGAGAATGTCCTGTTCTGGTTGTTCTGTTGGATACTTTTGGCAGATCACTATAAGGCTTTAAAGAAAACAAAAAGCCTTCTTATATTTTTATTTTTAAGCATCATTAACTTTCCAAAATTCATGGCTCAAGTGACAAAGTAAGACTTGAGCTCCAGTCATCCCATGGTCCTTGAAAAATCATTCTGCCAGTCTCCACAATGGGGACATCCACATTCACTATCTTTTTCAGTCATTTAAAACACAAGGAGGCTTTGAAAGGAAGATAGGCAGTTGCTAGGCCAGAGAAGATAGGAGAAAAGAACATCTTGGCTTGAAAGGCTGACAGCTTTTGGTGACAGTGACAAGGTAATAAAACAGTCAAGCCCCTCTCAGAAGGAAAACAGACATAGCCCATCCTCTGAAGCAAGTTATTTCCAGCCTCTCATCCATCTATCCCTACGTTTAAATGATGGTCAGCTTAACTCTCACCCTTCATTCTTTTTATATCTTTCCAGATGTCTACAGTAGGCATACAATAAATTTCGGGTGCACTGAAATGAATGTCCCAGCAAGCCAACCTGTGTGTCAGTACAGAGAGGAAGGATGAAGAATCATCATCATGCTAAGAAACAATTTCAAAAAAGAATAAAATTCACTATTCACAGGCATTCAATAACACATCCTACTTTGATTCTCAATGAAAACTATGCATATAGCTCTATTACCTGTAATTATATTTTACTACAAACAACGATTTATCCTAGATGAGCGAAGATAAGCACAGAGTTCAGTGATACTATTGGGAGAAGTCTGAAAACTGACCAGCAAATACAAGTATTTGTTTCTTATATGTGATATGTGGTTTCTACAAGATCTTTGTAAGACTCCTGAGGCATAAATCCGCCATTTGTTTCTGAATCTTGAAAAACACATCACAGCAAGTAGAGACCATTAAAGTCTCTTGCAGGGGCACCTGGGTGGCTCAGTCGTTAAGCGTCTGCCTTCGGCTCAGGTCATGATCTCAGGGTCCTGGAATCGAGCCCCGCATTGGGCTCCCTGCTCCGTGGGAGGCCTGCTTCTCCCTCTCCTACTCCCCCTGCTTGTGTTCCCTCTCTTGCTGTGTCTCTGTCAAATAAATAAATAAAATCTTTAAAAAAAAATAAAATTTCTTGCAGGGAGAAGAACAGATGGGGTGGGAGGAAATAAACAAATGGGGTCCCCTGCATATAACCTTTGCTACTAGAAAGCTATCTTTTTATGAATTCCACCACACTGGACAAGCAAGAATGTTCATTATGGCTAATGAACTTCTTTGTAGGGACGCAAGAGGCATAAGCATAGCCAGGAAAGCACTGAGTCAGAACTTTGGAGACCAAGCCACAGTCTTCATTCTACACTAAAAGCTATGCAACCTTGGGTAACGCAATTAACCTCTGAGATTTGGTTCACTTCCTCAACTCTTAAATGAATGAATGAAATTAAATCTCAACATTTTTTTCACCCCAACTTTCCACAAAACTTCTTACTTGGCTACCAGCATATCTGCTGCAGTCAAGAGAATTAGGACTGGTGGATGTCCTATAATTTGTGTCATGGAAACAACATGTCTGTCCACTTGCCCTGATTAGGGCAAGCTGAAGCAAAAAGGCAGAATCTAGTAGCAAAATTCAAAGAAAGACAGGCTCTTTTGGCTTCTAAATCCATCTGTGATATTCTGGTCATGCTCTTTTGGGTCCAACATGCCTTTCTCCTCTATAGAGATGACATATCCAGCCTTTGGGTATAAAACCAAAGGGCAAAAAAAAGATAGAAGCCTTTATGGGGGTGTGGCAGTTGGTCCAACTCTAATTCCCTCTGTGTAATCTGTGATGACTCTGGTATCATGTTCTAACATACTAAGGTTATCATTCAGCATTTTAGAATTTTATTTCATTTGTAAATATTACTTAAAAAATATTTTTGCGAAGCATACCACATCTAAAAACAAACTCTCCATGGCATGGAAACTTCCTCTCACATAACTCATGTACTTGATCACCGTGCCCAAGAATAATCATTGCTCTATACTACACAGAATGGAGGGAACATGGCTCAGTTGTCTCATTAAACTAAAGAACTGAGTCAATCTGGGGACCATAGGAAAACACCAGGTGTTCCAGAAAACCCTGAAATGTGCATTATTTTTTTTTTATCATTTGTATTCAAAAGTCTGTAATCTAAAAGAGGTGAATATTCTACTTGCTATTCATCGTTGGAGAAACACTACACACACACACACACACACACACACACACACACACACACAGAGTCCTGTATTAATACTGTATTACTGTATGTGCCCTGGTAGGAGGTGAGAAAGAGGCAGGAAGAGATAAGGAAAGCTAGCAGTAATAGTGGAAGTACTTGTAAAATAGTAGGACCACCTCACATTTATACACATGACTGTTAACAACAAGCTCTGACTTTCCTATCATTGTCTTGTACAGAGTCTCTCATACAGCAGGTACATCTGTATTCATTGTCTCTGTCATACACTGCTTTTGTCAAGGGCAGACTCCATCATCTCTCCTTTGACTTCTAGCAATGATCTGTACTCTCTCACAACTTACACTTGCTCTCTTTGTACCAAATCACCACCAGCACACACAGCCTACGTGTTCTTCCTCGGCTTCGAGTTCTCCATCCCCCATCTGCCACTCTAAACGACCTCCAACAAGCATTTCTCAGTTACTCTTCAGAGAGATGCCAATTCTTGCTGATTCCTCTGATCATCTTTTGCTTGGTCCACAAGCTATTCTAATTTGGCTTCCATCTCTTTGATTATTTCTAGTCAATTTCTGACTCTTTAAAAACTCTTGACAAATTTGACTACTGTCTCCTTCCATGTCTTTATTCTCTTGTTTATCTCTCGTTAACCTAACACTCTTTTCAGTCACCTCTGCTGCTTCCTCCTCTTCCTGCTTCTCTTCCTCTTCCTCCTATGACTGATGTCTAAACACTGGGCTCGGTCCTGGGCCCTCTTTTCTGGTTACATTCACTCCTTGAATGATCTCATCTATTTCTTTGGTTTTTTAAAGACCATCTATTCCAGTTTTTCCCTCTAGCCTATGTGTCTCTTGAGCACCAACAGCCTTATACATCCAGCTGCCAACTAGACATATCAATTTGGAAAACTGATGAATCCTGGGTTTCCCCCAGATCTGCCCCCCAAAACGTTACTCCCACAGTGTATCACATTCCAGGAAATGCTATACAAACAAAACCTAGGAGTTGGTCTTGATTCCTATTTTATTTTCATCTGCTGGATCAGTCCAGCAGTAAGGCACAGTAGTGGTACCACCAAAAATAGATCCAGATTCCATTCTCTTTTCCCTATCTCCCTACTATCACCTTAATTTAAACTACCAACAATGTTCTTTCTGGCCTACTAAAAATAAAAATGCAAAGGAATCCTTTAAAACTTAAATCAGATCATACCAATCCCTTGCAAATAGGCAAACAAACCCTTTAGTTTCTTCTCAATTAACCAATGGCTTCCCATTGCACTCATAATAAAATCACAACTTTTTACACACAAGGTCCTACTTAACCTAACCACTACCCCCGCCTTAGCCTTTCCACTTCAGCCTCCAGCCTCACTTGCTTTTTACTCAGCTTCAGACAAGTCAGTCTCCACGTCACGCATATTCCCATTGTTTCAACAAACCAAATCTATGTGATAATCATAGCTTTGTTCTCAAAGAACACCTATTAGCATTGTTGATTAATATCTTTTTGAAAATAATTTCCAGGAAGATATATTAATTACATATGCTAAATAAGAGATACAAAATAGAGGTATAGTTTCCTCGATTCCATCTTATTTTCAGATCATTTACTTATAAAAGTCATTTTACTTATAAAAACCTAGGGGTGCCTGGGTGGCTCAGTTGGTTAAGCATCTGCCTTCAGCTCAGGTCATGATCCCAGGGTCCTGGAATTGAGCCCTGCTTCAGGCTCCCTACTCAGCAGGGAGTGTGCTTCTCCCTCTCTCTCTCTGCTCCTCCCCTCCACTTGTGCTCGCTCGCTCTCTCAAACAAATAAGTAAAATTTAAAAAAAAAAAAAAAAAGCCCTTATAATAAAGTCTCAGAAAGCCACTAATCTTTTTGACCATACTACAAGAGGACAACCATCAAGAGCTTATAATGATTTAATCACTGCCAAGGGATCTTTTAGTCACCTGCCTGTACAGTTTTGTCATGAAGCAATTGGGTAAGTTGGTCTAAATGATTTTAAATTGTTAAGATGATGAGAACCATTTTGCAATATCCAAAGTTCACATTCTTAAAGGAATTTGAAAGGAGATGTAACTCAAATTTATAAAAGGCTGAGAGGTTTTTGTTTATTTTCACAACAAAATAAATTTAACCAAAAGACTGGGTCTATTTCTATGTCCTTCTTGAAAAATCTTACCAGCTTTGGGGGTGTAGAGATAAAAATACATAAAAGACTACTTAACATTATATATGCTTTGAAACCATTCTTATGATTGATAAACCAAAACACATCTTGCTATCTTGCTGTCACCTTATCTGATACTTTTCTATCTAAACTCTCTCACCCAGACATAAATTAAGGGCACCCAACCCCATGCTATCCTCTCTAGAGCTCCTCTCCACTCACATCAACCAAATAAACAAAGATTCAACTCCATCATTGTCTAATTGTGCCATTCATGTTCATTTTCATATTCTAACTAGACACAAGCATCTGAAAGGCAGCAACGACGCCTTATAATTCTTCCTGGGTTCTCAGAACAGTGGGTGCAAATATCAAAACTGAAAAAATGAGATCTCTGTACATAAACATCAAAGATTCCGATTCAGCATCCCTGGGGTATGCCCTGGAATCATGCTCCCAGTGCTCCCCAAGGGATCTGATTCACACAGTGTTTGAGAATCACAGCCCCAAAGCCCTTACACGGCATTCATATGATAGTCACTGTTTGACTAATGGTTTCACAAATGTTAGAAATGTGGTTTCCAATATCAATCAACCAACAGTCAGAAGTACGGAACATGCTTATAGAACACGAATGAGATCTGAAATAAAGTCAGCCCATAAAACAGCAAGTGGCTGGTTATACCCAGGCCTGGTGATTCCGAATCCCATCGTCTCACTACTCTGCTACGCCTCTGGAGAAAAGACAAGGGCAGAGTCAAGAGCTAAACGCGGACATGGTGGCTGAAAAGGCGAGGGCTGGAGGGTGGGACGCAGATGGCTACAAGTGTAGGAACGGTACAGAGGCCACCAACAGCTCTAGAAACATTCCCGAGTCCTAACCCATGTGAGCTTCTTCATCTCCACGGACTCACCCTAGGGATAGTAACCCACAACCCTGAGTACCTTTCTCTAAAAGAACTTCCTCAAAGCCTTTTAGATAAGCTCCTATGTTCTAAAGCTCAAGTATTTTTATTAAACCTAATCTCAGGCCCATAACTGCTTAAGATAAAGTAGGGAAAGTATCTTGTATACTGTATGGCACTCTTCAAACATAAGGGCTTATTTTATCCTCAATGATACTTCAATATTTAGCAACATATTCTTTTTTTTTTTTCTTCATCCTGGATATTTTAAAAATTCAAACTGATTTAGGGATTTTCAGGTATTTTTTTTTTAAACACTCTTATCTTCTTTTAAATCCCAGATACTTTACTATAAATCACTCTGTATGTAAAGTGGCTTTAAAAAAAAATTTTAAATAGCAATGGCTACTGTAAATTCCATGCTAAAGATGACAAGTTACTTTAGCAACCCCAAGTCTGCAAATAATTTCAAGAATTCCACTTTATTTTCAACTTTGTGCTTATACTACTAATTTTACTTCTGGTTACATGAGGAAAACTAAATCAATCATTTAAGGGCCCAATGACAGTATTTAAATCAGACTCTGTTATGTCTAACTTACAGAAGACTCCACTTGGTCACTTCATCACTGAAGAGTGGTGCAAGCAGGGGGTGCGTTACTATAAGTAAGACAAGGTCAAGGGAATCTAAGACCAAGAATTAAAATGCCTCACAGAGACTTAAGCCTAAATCAGGCCATCTTTCATTCAATAAATATTTATTGAGTGTTTCCTATGGGGTCAAAGGGGATGCACTGGGAATGGGCAAGCAAAGCCCTGTTTTCACTGGGCTTTCATCCTAATGAGGAAGACATTCATTCATTCATTCATTCAGCAAGTATGTTGTACTGTGTTAATGAACACTTACTAGTGCCAGGAATTATTTGGTAGGTGCTAGGGATATAATATAGAAGTTGTAACAATACAAAGAAATATACAGGACAATGCTAGCTATTGGTAAGGACTATGAATAAAAATTAATCAGTAGGGCGCCTGGGTGGCTCAGTTGGTTAAGCGACTGCCTTCGGCTCAGGTCATGATCCTGGAGTCCCGGGATCGAGTCCCGCATCGGGCTCCCTGCTCGGCAGGGAGTCTGCTTCTCCCTCTGACCCTCCTCCCTCTCATGCACTCTGTCTCTCATTCTCTCTGTCTCAAATAAATAATAAATAAAATCTTAAAAAAAAAAATTAATCAGTAAAAGACCACACAGTGATGGGGACTAGGTTAGAGTGTGTGTGTCGATGGTGGAGTGACAGAGAGGGAGTTCAAATTTGAAAGGGTAATCAGATGTACCCTCTGAATATGTTTCTGAGGAAGTGATCTTAAATGTGAAGGGCATGCTAATATTCAAGGGCAAAGAGCTGGAGTAAGAGGCACAGTAAGTCCAAAGATCCTAAGGTGGAACTTCATGTGTCCTATGTGGTCAAGGAAGAATAAGGAGGCCAGTCTAGTTAGGGACACAGATCAGATATGAGGTAGGAAAGAAGCCAGCAGCTAGAACATACTTCTAAAAAATCTTGATTTCTGTCTATTATCATTAAAGCCACTGGAAGATTGATAGTGGTAGAATAACTATCTAATTTATGTATTAAAAAGATCATGCCAAATGCTATATAGAAGATAAACTGTAAATGGGGGGGGGGGGTTACTGTGGAAGAAAAGAAAATCAAGAGGCTATTTATTTAACAATAAATCCCAAGCTGGAGATAATGGCAGCCAAGACCGTGGTGAGAAATTGTTATATTCTGGATCTTTTCTACAGGTGAAGCCAAAAGAATTTATTGATGGACTAGATGTGGGAGGCTGAGAGAAAGATGCAAGTCAATCTTAATAATCTAACCTAAAAACTGTACTTCATACTGGATCTCTTATAAAAAGCAGAGCAAATACAACTCTGTATTTGAAACTTACCCTGCCACTTACAGACAATATTTACGTACCACGTAAATGTCACATGAAAACTCAACTAGCTGAATTCTAACAGGACACTAGTTCTTCACCTTTGCTTATGCATCATTCAACAAACAGATGAGCATCTCTAGCAGAGATAGCTGGAAACTCGGTCAACATAACTGTCATGAGCAAGACTTCATTGTTGTGGCTACACAACATGTGTAGACACAGATAAAGGTGTGAAAGACAGGGGAATTCAAGTGGGATTAGATTAAAACAGCTTTAAGAGTTCTGACCTAACAAGACAGGAAAAAGGAAAAGAATATAGAATTCCATGAGAAGGTGAAGAGATTAGTTGAAGGAAGTGAAGGACCTCCTTCACTTCCTTCATTTGATTCTGCAATCCAAGGATCCAAATGAGATAAAAGAATTATTTAAGAGTAGAAACCTGTTGTCTCTACCAGTTGTGATACGGACTATATAAAATGGCGCGCAAGTCCTTCAGTGGCTGAGAGAGAGTGCCCCTGGACGGCCACATGGCAGCCCTCCAGGTCTCAGATCTCTGGCTGCTAAGTTACTTAATTCGCTTTATATAACAAGCCTGATCTTCCTGGGATGATAATTCTAAATTACTCTATGTGATAAGAACTCTGGGAATGTTTAATTTCAAATAGAGACATAATGGCATCAAATCAAATCCACTGTATTAAAACCTCTGATGTTAAGTTTAGGAATCAATGTATAATCACTTGGACAAAGTTTAACATTTAGCTGATAAAGCATTTATTATGTTTAAGATAGTTTGATATGTTAACAAACTATGCTTATAATTTCAATTTAATTTCTTTCCAACTTACGATTTTAAATTGAAAGGCATAAGAGTTTTACTACATTCTCAGCAGCATCAGAATTCTTAAGATGAACTGTATTTATAAATGTGGTTTTGTTAGGTTTGCAGAAACAATTTAAATACTTGGAGAAGTTCTGGTTGTTAGATCAAGGCATTTGAATGTCTAAAAAGAACTAAATATACCAGATTTATAAATGCAGTTTAAAAGTATTTATGGGGGGGCACCTGGGTGGCTCAGTCGTTAAGCGTCTGCCTTCAGCTCGGCTCATGATCCCAGGGTCCTGGGATTGAGCCCCGCATCTGGCTCCCTGCTCAGCAGGAAGCCTCCTTCTCCCTGTCCCACTCCCTCTGCTTGTGTTCCCTCTCGTGCTCTCTCTCTCTCTCTGTGTCAAATAAATAAATAAAATCTTAAATAAATAAATAAATAAATAAAAGTATTTATGGGAATCTTATTAATCAGACCTGTAAATGGGACCAATTAGGGCTGCTTATTGGTACTCCTCTCGATTGCTCTGAACTGTAACCAAGCAGGAAAATGTCCTTCCAGCTTCTTCCCATGGTCCACTTAGTCACTGGCAGGAGACAGGCTGGCATTTGCCAACTTTTGCTGGACACTGTAGGAAGGAAAAATCTGCCAACCCAAAATGTGTCTCTTTGGCATGTGGATTATTCTAGGCTGACTATTTTTAAGAAACAAAACGTTCAGGACAACCTTTGACCCTCCGCCCCCTGCCTACAAGAATTTAGATAGAAGACCTGCTCCAGCAAGGAGCTATGGCCATAGATAACTACTTACAATATGAACTCTGGTGTGGGAGACAGGGAGGAATTTACCAGTCTGTTAAAATTCTTCTCGTGTCCTATTGTTACTGCATGACCCAGCAGACTTTTACTCTTTTCCATCTACCTGTAAATTGCCTTCTTTCCCTTAGACGTCCCAGACTCCTATCCCCTTTGCCTCAACTGTGGATGGCATACAAGCCTCAATTGCCTGCCTGCCTGTGGGCCTCATCTTCTTAGGGAGCCCCCATACATATGTAATTAAATTTTATTTTCTCCTGCTAATCTGCCTCATGTCAATTTAATTCTTATATCAGCCAAAAGAATCTTAAAGGGTAGAATAAAATTTTTCCTCCCCAATAACCCATACTGTGAACTGTGAATAGTCAATCTTCCCTACTCCCAACCTCCCACTTCTGACCTCCATAGGAATGGTGAGTTTCTTTTGACCCTCATCTATATACTCAGGGTCTACTTGCTCCCTAGGTAAAAAGAACTTAAGTACCCAAAGGAATTGAAAATTTATGTCCTCACAAAATCCTGCACAAGAATGTTTACAGTAGCTTCATCTATAGTTGCCTAAAGTTGGAAGCAACTTCAGTGTAGGTGGATGGACAACTAAATGGATGTATGGATGATAATCCATACAAGGGAAGATTATACAGTGCTAAAATGAAATGAGCTATCAAGACCTGAAAAGACCTAGAGGGACCTTAAATGCATATTAGTACGTCAAAGAAGCCACTCTGACAAGGCTGCATGCTCTCTGCTTCCACCTGTTCAACACTCTTGAAAAAGGCAAAACTATAGAGATGGTAAAGGATCAGTCGCTGCCCAGGGTTGGGACAGGGAGTGAAGGGGCTGGGAGGATGAACAGGGGAAGAACAGGGGATCTTTGGGGCAGTAAAACCATTGTCTATGAGACTGTAATGATGGATACATGTCATTACGTATTTGGCAAAACCCACAAAACTGTACAACACAAAGTGAACCCAAAAGTAAGCTATGGTATGGACTTTAGTTAATACTAATGTATCAATATTCATTCATCAATTGTAACAAATTTGGTGCCGGGGAGACTTTACGGGAACAGTTTTTTCTGTTCTATTTTTCTGTAGACCTAAAACTATTCTAAAAAAAAAAACAAAGTATATTTAGTTTTTGTTGAAAAAAAAAAACACATATATGCAACCAAGTATTTCAGTTTGGAGAAAAAGAAATTTTAAAAGTAATATATAATTTTAAAATTAGAAATTAAGCTTTTTTTTTTTTAAAACCTCCCCAACCTTGTCTTCCTACTAGAACTGGCATCTCCACAGAGATGGCCAACAGTGCCAGGAATACTTAGCTTACGAAAAAGGAAACGCAGAAATCAATGCTTCATTCAAAAATTCAGTCAAATGAGTGGACTAACAGCCTACAAAGCTTTTTGGTTGTTAAATTATAGCATTTAAGAGCTTCTCTCTAAATTACTGGAGGCTGAACGCAGACATTTACATACAATGCACTCCAACAGCTGCAATGAATTGGCATCCTTGCTCAACTTATCTGGAAAGAATTCTTCTAAGATAGCTATAATTGCAAAGGCAATTTCTTGAAATTTCTATCCAAATGACTAATCAAGTCTTTGATTTAAAAAATAAAACTGCTAGGAGTTTTGACTACCAGAAGCATAACTACCACATTCTGTGTGATTTTTATGTTAATCTACACCCTCAAAGGATCCTTTCCAAAATAGGAGTACTAACATTTTTAAACAATGATAAATTTATGATACAGAAATTTTGTCAAACAGAATTAGTCCTATTAGCAAAACAGCTTATTAAAAATATTCACACTTATTTACCAAGTCCCTAATATTAAAAGTTCATACTATCTGAAAAATTCTGTCTGTAAGAACTGTATTTGCTATAATTTGCAATATCAAGCTATCTCTTAAAAAAAAAAAAGACAGTCATCCAAAAAAAAAATCTGATCTAAAAATAACCACTTCCAAGATAGGCGTCTGTATACACGAGTCTCTACTACTTATACCACAGCAAGAAAGGCAAGGGCAACAACTACTATGAGCATGAAATAAATATTTTCTAGCTCTGAAGAAGTCCCTCTAAGAGTAATTGAATTTAATTTTTAGAAATAATTATACTATGGTTTTAGTAGTTTTCACAAGGCATTTTACTTAAAGAGATGATTTGCAAAAGACTAAAACTATTGCCATTATCTCTCATTTATATAAAAATTTTCCTGGAGGGCCCTAGGGGCCCTTTACGAATCACAATTGCTAAATTGGAGGCATCCTCCATTAAATTAACAGGCGCTGGCCCAAGTCAGAGGTTCCCTTACATAGAAACACAATAACAGACCCACAGCAGGCTGCATTTCAGTCTGTGAATTGGAGCACAAAGTACAGGAGAACAGTTTCTATCTCCTCGCTACATTGTGAAACTCAAGTCACTTTAGCTGAGTACATAAACTTTAGTTCTGTATTCTTTATGAATAGGCTTCCAGTGATTCAGATGTTAATTTGGCCATGAGTCCTGAATTGAAGCCAAAATTCCAACAGCATAGGCTGTACAACTAAAGGTAACCTTTCATGACTTCCTGAGGAGTATTTAATTGCTTGTTTGAGCCAAGAAGGGCATAAACTGCAAATCTACCAAAGCCACTTAATCAGCAAATATCTGAAACACTGCCAGCAAGAACAGTTCCATCCTTGTGGCCATCTGACACAATGCAATCATGGACTGTTTTTACTACTATTTTAAATTATTATTGTTGGTGTTATTGTATTATCTTCACCACTATCATTATTATCATCATCACCAAGTCTATTACTTATAACACTAACAAAAATAACTTACTTTGTAGCACTTGACAATTTCATAAACCCCGGAGACGGTTACAATAGCCCCTAGAGCAAAATGGCAAAGTACATTATTTCTTGCCTCTCTTTTAAAGATACTGTAAGAAACGAATGCCCAGCTTTGTTGAGTAACTTGTCCAGAGCCACACAGCAGCTGATAAGTGGCAAGGGCTTGAAACCAGTTCATCCCACTCCACATCCACATTCTATCCGCTACACCATGATACCTTTCATTAGTCGCTGTTCTGTTGCGATTTAAGAGAACAAAGGTACAATTATTAATTCCCCAACTGACTTACAGGTCCCCTGAAAGCAACTGTTTCCAAAACAATTTAGATACTATCCCGTACGAATACTGTGTCACTCTAAGGATGGCAGAGATGACTACCAGGGTTTTGGACACCAGCCCCAACGCTCCATTAATTGTGTGGTTGTGGGTAGGCTGCGTCCCTTCCGGAAGCTTTGGTTTTTCTCGCCATCAGATGGAAATAATGCCAGCAGCTATCCCTCACAGGATACTTGTGTGGATTAGACAAGATAATATGCATAAAGCAGGAAGTCCGATGCCCAGCTCAGAATCCATGCAGAATCAATGTTGCCTGTCATCATTATGATTAATTTTCCAAAACTTGCTCTAGGCAAAGCTTCCTCTGTGAATATAAGCCTTCCCTGACAAACCCCATCTCACAAGAATTTTCATTTACTTTGGATTCCCCGTGTATTTATGAAAACTCTCTAGTACTTGCTCATGTATGGCCTTAAAATTGTTTAATTCTTTCATGAAATTTTGTGTCATTGTTTGAAGAGGAAGGATTGTTTCCTTCTATTTATTTTTATTTCCCAACATATGGAAGTGCTTGGTATGGGATACCTTTATTGAAATACCGTGTATTCAAAATAACAATCTGGAAAATGTGGGTCCTCTCTGTTCCAGTCCCATGTCATCACAGCCTTTAACTGAGCACTTACTGGCTCTGGAGCTATACAATCATTATGTCTAATCATCACACGAATCTTGCACATGAAGACAGCACAGTGACCACCCTTTTAGAGAAAGCTAAACAATCTGCCCAAATTCCCATACTTACTAAGTGCCAGAATCCAAACTGGAGACTAGGTTTGGCTGATCCAAATCTACTCTTTCCCTCTATAGCTTGCTACCTGCACTTCTCCTGTTTTTGCCTTTCCGATTCTGTTATATTAACTTACACCACCCAAGGAAAAGTAAAAAGTCCAGCAGGGTCTCTTCTCTCTGTTGCTGGAAGCCTTGGTACCATGAGAAAGTGCATCCAAGTTGAATGATACAGCCAAAGTAAACAACCAATAATACTTTCCTCTACTTCAACCTTCCCTTCCCAGATATTCTGAAGAGTTCAACGGGAGATATTTTTTCAAAAGATTATTGTTCTATCTAGAACACCTAAGGAAAATTGCGATCAACTGTTCTGTAACTCTTTCTGAAGATGAAACAAAAGTAAAGACTTTTCCTTCGGGACACGAGGAATTAATAAGACAAGGAAAAACAATCTGATAACTAGGCTCTATTGGAAGAAAAATTCAAGACTTTGAACATGAGTTTTTTTGTTATTAATTTATAATAATGTCCAGCAGCAGACAGATGGGTTCAACAACTTCACACTCTTCCCCAGAAACACCATGATAAGGGTGAACAAAGAGGGCCAAGTTCATGACTCCTCTCTTTCTATTACCTCTAAATCAGTACTTCCAGAAGAGTAACAAATGCCCCCATCCACAGAAGAGCTTATAAAGTGATCAGCTCGCCAAGCAGAGAGTTAATTTTTTAAAACTTTCTATCAGAATATAGATAGAAGTCAGTTATTCTTTTATGTTTTCAGCCAACATTATGTTTTGTTGTACATAAACGTAGTTTGTTCACTGATACATGTAAGTTTTGAAGAGGAGAGCCGACCAGAAGGATGTTCAGGGGTGATGCCCCGGGGAGGCTGCTGTATGGCTAAAGGAAGAGGTTACAGGGCAGCTGAGGGAGGAAGGTGTGGAGGCGAACATTGTACTTGGATACCAGGACGGGAAGAAAATTCCTCAAGGGAGACTGGAATCACAGGGAAGGAACACCGGCTACACTGGCCCAAAAACGGTGTGAGAGAGTGAACTGGGACAAGAGGATAAGGAAACTGCTATTAATTCATAATTTTACTTCAAGTCATCCATGCAGGAGCCACACAAACTCACAGAAACATGTAATTCTGAAACTCAGAAAATGTCATCCCTTGAACTCAAATATAATCTTTCCAGAAAACTCCCTCCAGCTTATCTCATCACTCGATTAGGTGTTTTGTTTCTTTGGTTGGTTTTTACTTTTGTCTGTGATGCTTACAAAAATAACTGGGAAATAAAACAGCCACTCAATGAGCCTCTAATATGAGACTAGCATTCTGCTAGATTCTGCCAAAAATACCAAAGAAATTAAATGTAAGTCTCACCTTCCGTAATAATTAATGTTAAACACAAGAATAGCACACACACACACATATATCCACAAAGCTAATGGACAAATATGATGAAGTATACAATGAGGTACAGAATTGTACAGTACTAACTATAAGCTGGACGCATAAACTGGTTTCAAAGCATAACAGAAGACCTAGAGGGGAGGGCTGTTGCGGGGGAGGACCCCAGAAGCAAAGGCTTGAAATGATGTGGAGTAGGCAATGGGTGGGCAGGAATATGAAGGAGGCTACACAGCAGACTCTACTGGCAGACCCTACACCGAGGATAACCCTTCCTCAACTGGAGGGGAGGGAAGCAAGATGGCGAGAAACTGAGTTCAGCAGCAGGTAGGGTGGGGCCAAGTAATGGGTAAGGGAGGGACCCCCGAAGTCAGGCAGAGACATTTACCTTGATGAAGCAGCCAGTAGGGAAGCACTTCAGGTTCCTACAGGAAAATGAAATGCTGAATGGGATGGCAGTGGATCTGGTGGGGCTCACAGCCCTCTCAGTGCCAGCACACCCATCCCTCAGCTGCTGCTCCACAGCTGTGTCCTTTGCTGGGAAGAGTCCTTAGCTGCAGGAACAGCCTACCCCTCCTCTCAGTGGGTGACTGGCTCAGAGGCAGGCATTTGAGAAGGCAGAAAGGAAGAGATCATGATGGCGGTTGCAGACCAAAGGACAGCCATACAGCAAATGAAATTAGAGGGCCTTTGAAGTGGAGCACATCAGGGGCCCTGTGGGGGGACCTTCGAGGGAGGGGTGTATAAGGGTCTGGCCCTGTTTCTCAGTTTGCAACAACTCTGGAGGCCATCTCAACTCTGGAGCACTCTCTAGGCTCAGCTGAGGCTTCAGGCACAACTTTACTGCAGTCAGCATCCCCCTCTGCCCAACCCCGCCTTCCTCACTTCCCTGCAGGTTTATCTCCTGAAGTGCGCGCCCCAATACACCTGCATGCGACTCTGCCTCTGAGTCTGTTTCCAGGGATCCGACCCCAGACTGTGCTGAAAGAGGACTAATCCAACAGCAGAAGGCAGGGAACACTGAAAGGAGGAAACGCGAATCAGAGGGGTCCAAAAAGGAAATTATTTCAGGACCTTCACTACTTTACATCTGGGTAAAAAGAACAACGAAGAGGATGAAATTCGTGGCCACTGTGATGGCAAGTGTACAGATTACGTATGGAGAGAGGGGAGTCAGACACACCAGCACCCGGCAGACTTCTTTCCACCAGTGGAAACAAGGCTGACTCGGAATGCAGCGAGATCCCTGGTCCGCAGCATTCCGGACAGAGTTTGGTTTGGTCACGGTGAGCTGGAGGCAGTAGCAGCACATTCAGTAAGGGTCACCTCGGGCTGTTTGAATTTGGGGGCTGCCGCAGTCAAGGCTGCAGATGTGGGCTGGGAAACCAGCACAGGGAGGTGACACCTGGTACCATAAGAGCAGATGAACTTCCATGAGGAAGTGAGGAGAGTCAGGTCCACGGGTATGCAGGCTGCCCACATGACGCGGAAAAAGGAGAAAGCCTCCAGAGAAAAGAGAGGGGACTTCAAGATGTCAAATTTAACAAATAAAAATACAACACAGGATGCCTACTTAAATACTGCAAGGGTCATACAGCTCTTCAGTGGTAGCAGCAAATTTTGTGTCAAATGACAAAATGGCGTTAAGGATGACCAAAGATTTGGGGCACCTGGGTGGCTCAGTTGGTTAAGCGTCTGCCTTCGGCTCAGGTCTTGATCCCAGGGTCCTGGGATCGAGCCCTGCATTGGGCTCCCTGCTCGGGGGGGAGTCTTCTTCTCCCTCTCCCGCTCCCCCTGCTTGTGTTCCCTCTCTTGCTGTCTCTCTCTCTGTCAAATAAATAAATAAAATCTTCAAAATAAAAAAAAAAAAGGATGATCAAAAATTTGAAAAGGTCATGAGTTTTTGTTAGGTAAAGGTCACTGATAACCTTTAAGGGAAAACATTCAAGTTTTTAATTTGAAAAAGCCTATAAAAGAATAACTGACTTCTATCTTTGAATTAACACGCCGGCTTTCTAAACTTCATGTGACTTCGGATCAAATTATTCTTTTATCAAAATATCTCAAAGGGGGGAATTTCATTCCTCTCGAGAGAAAGAGCAAATATTCAACATGAGAAGTCCCCCTCTTCCTAGTGAGGGAAGACTTCCTCAAAAAGCTGGAAGCTCTCAAAAGACTGGTTTTCTACATTATTATATGCATTATAAATGACCATATAAAACCTTAAAGAAATGTTTTCTCTCTCTCTTCTCTAAAGGATACAAATTACTTAGAGTGATTACATGAACTCAGGGGGCCCACAGCAACTAAAAAGAAGACAGTTTCCTACATGTTTATTTCTATGAAATTTAAAAAAAATCACACTCATCAGGGAAATAAAAAACATGAACTGCACTTATTAAACATGAGTTATCTAAAATAAGCTTTTAATTTGCAGAGATGTATCAATGTATATATTTATGTGCATGTGTGTGGAAAGAACTGTATCCTGAAAATATTAACATTAAAAAAAGCTTGCTAGATACCCCCTAGGTCATATAATGCATAACAAATCACTTCAGTTACTTTCTTGTAAACAAAGAAAACTAAAGATTCCTCATAAGAACGGTGCATGGGGTTTGAAAATCTCAGCTCTTGACCGTCATTTCAAATTTCCATTTGCATTATACTTCATCTCTGAAATACAAAAGACCGTATACTGCCCTCCAATGACACATAAAAGTTTCCGCTAACAACTCCATGCACAGACCAAAGTAATATATCACTGTACTTAAGGATTTGCCTAGATGCTTTATGACGCCCAAAAGCAATACCCAGGTTTATCAAATCATTGAAATAATATGCCCATATATTTCTCTGGTCCTGTTTTTGCTCCAAGTATAGCAATATGCATAATAATATGGCAGCACATGAAAAGTCTGGGTAACAAATAATATATATACACACAAAAGACTGGCCCATTTGCTCTTTGTGCATTTTAAGATTTTGTTTTACTTAAAACCTTTTAGATTGATGAAGGTTTTACTTTAAGAAGGCAGGACTTCCTCTTCAATACTGCAGATTTAATACCAGCAATTTTTTCCATCTTGTGCATAAAATTTACAGTTGAGGGAAAATATCCCTAACAAACCAAGTTTACTCTAGTTTTGTGACTTTATTTTTAATGGTTTAGGTAAATCGGAAATTATAATAGCATAGGCTTGTTGGCTCAGTATTTTTAAGAATCTACTACTTAGGTAAAAACCATCTGGAAGTATAAGAAATATCTAGAAGTATAGTTTTTCAAATGGGAGCTAAGCTACCAGAAGTCTCCCTATTCTGAAAACGTCCAATTATGCAAAAACAAAACTGTGTGATAAACAGCTATACTTTCATGTTTTCCTGTTTTCAGTTTGATTTAGCTCCCCTGATAGAGCAACACTTCAAAAATATTTTCTTTTGCACTAACTACTCCACCATGTGCAGTATCAATAAGTTCTGCTATATTAATCACTTTATGAAATAGCAGGATGTCTATAGTATTTGATTAACCTATGTTCCCAAAATTTAATTGGTTATGGGTGAATCCCTGCCAGTAAGTTTCAATTGTTTTCTAAGTGTAGTTCATGATTCTGCTAGAGAGAACTAAGAAAGGAAATCTGTCTGAGGCTCTGGGCCATGAAGTAGCAAATCACTTAAGGGTAAAGTCTTAACCACTGTAATCCTGCCTCTGAGAAGTAGCACATCCTAGTATTAAGAGCTGTGCTGTAGAGTCAGATGGACCTGGGTTTCAATCCATCTGGTAATCAGTCCATCAGGTTTACAATCTGTCAGTTAGAATGGGTAGGTGGTAGGAGTTACTGGTTCCCTTTACCACCATTAATCATTCCAAACATACTAACATAAAAGGGGCAGAAGGAAAGACCTACTCCATATCCAGACCAACCCTGGAAGTCCCCAAGAGAGTAGAAGTGTTTACCTGCTTCCCATAAGACTTACAATCTTTATAGAATAATTAAAGGCATTTAGAAAGCAAAGTCACAGACAACTATTCATTAAATGACTAATATGCATTCAGATCTTTAACAAAATATTATCTCAATCATCTTAAACCCAATCAATCTGCTGCTCATCATGGAAATTGCCTTAAAATGCTGACCCCCCCCCCACAAAAAGCCCCTACAGAAAAATTAATCCTAGTCTTAATCAAGAAAATTTTATGATCATAAGTACTTCTGTGAAACCAAATTGGCATCACTAAAACTGACCCCTGCTGCTGGTTCCTGCCCACATTAGCCCTAAACTTTAGGACAGAAGGAAGAAGTATCAGCTCACGAAGACAGAACCACTGCCAAGTTCTTGCTTATTATTTCCCTTAATTCTTTTTCTTGGGCCCTGTTCAAATTGTTAGGGCTTTTAAAAAGTGCTATTATCAATTCAATTCTTATGAGTATATTCAGGGACTTGACTGAGATGGCATGTGTCCAAAAAATATAAATGTCCTCCACTAAAATTTCCTGTAGCTTTCTACTTCTAAACTTTTCCCACAATAAACTATATGGTATGCTTCTCCACACATGCTATTAATTTGCTTTTTAAAAATTAAAACAGGAATTATTTGATGGTCTTTTGAAGAGTTCCACCACATTCCAAAATGTCAGAAGAAAATGAGAAATACAGAGAAACCTAAATGACGTCGCTTTTTGGCACGTTACACCAAGATCAGATATAATCTGTGGTGAGAACTGCATTTTGAAGATGTAATTCACTGCCAAGATCTCTGACCACCTTTTTCCACAGTAATGACTCACATGACTCTCACTCCGGGCCTGAACTCTCCTGATTTTGGTAGTTCGAACAATCTATTGGACTCTCTGGGACTCAGTGTGTTCTTTTGTGAAATGAAGGAACCAGATTACATAATCACCAACGTTCTTCTCAGCTCGACAATCCTACCAACCATTCAGGAATTTTTACTGAGATAAATGGCTATCACCTCAACTTCCACATATGTAAATAACACCTATTCAATCGCTGTGACCCTAAAGTTGCTGCCACTTCCTGCTTCCTGATTCTGTAAACGGTGCTGTCCTCCTCAAACTCACCCTTGCTTAAGACACTCAAATTGTTCTTGGCTCCTTACTAATCCCCTCGACTAGACGCATTCTTCCTTTTCAGTTCTTGTTCTATCTCTACTTTCCCAGACTTCATGATATTCCCTTATGGATCCTGGGTCTCTAGGATTTTTGCTCACCAACTACCCCAGATATTAATGATCCAGCATCAACAAAAGAACTCATGCTATAGCAACCCATTTGACAGTAACAAAAAACAATTTTAAAAAACAGAAGTCCATGTCTTCTGCCCATTTCTTGATCGGATCATTTGTTCTTTGGGTGTTGAGTTTAATAAGTTCTTTATAGATTTTGGATACTAGCCCTTTATCTGATACGTGATTTGAAATATCTTCTCCCATTCTGTCGGTTGTCTTTTGGTTTTGTGGACTGTTTCTTTTGCTGTGCAAAAGCTTTTTATCTTGATGAAATCCCAATAGTTCATTTTTGCCCTTGCTTCCCTTGCCTTTGGCGATGTTTCTAGGAAGAAGTTGCTGTGGCTGAGGTCGAAGAGGTTGCTGCCTGTGTTCTCCTTTAGGATTTTGATGGACTCCTGTCTCACATTTAGGTCTTTCAACCATTTTTCCAAAGAAGACATCCAAATGGCCAACAGACACATGAAAAAATGCTCAACATCACTGGGCATCAGGGAAATCCAAATCAAAACCTCAATGAGATACCATCTCACACCAGTCAGAATGGCTAAAATTAACAAGTCAGGAAATGACAGATGTTGGCGAGGATGCGGAGAAAGGGGAACCCTCCTACACTGTTGGTGGGAATGCAAGCTGGTGCAGCCACTCTGGAAAACAGTATGGAGGTTCCCCAAAAGGTTGAAAATAGAGCTACCATACGATCCAGCAATTGCTCTACTGGGTATTTACCCCAGAGACAAATGTAGGGATCTGAAGGGGTACATGCACCCCAATGTTTATAGCAGCAATGGCCACAATAGCCAAACTATGGAAAGAGCCAAGATGTCCATCGACAGATGAATGGATAAAGAAGATGTGGTGTGTATACACACACACACACACACACACACACACACACACACACACAGTGGAATATTATGCAGCCATCAAAAGGAATGAAATCTTGCCATTTGCAATGACATGGATGGAACTGGAGGGTATTATGGTGAGCGAAATAAGTCAATCAGAGAAAGACATGTATCATATGACCTCACTGATATGAGGAATTCTTAATCTCAGGAAACAAACTGAGGGTTGCTGGAGTGGTAGGGGGTGGGAGGGATGGTGTGGCTGGGTGATAGACATTGGGGAGGGTATGTGCTATGGTGAGCGCTGTGAATTGTGTAAGACTGATGAATCACAGACCTGTACCTCTGAAGCAAATAATACATTATATGTTAAAAAAAAAAAAAAAGAAGAAGAAAATAGCAGGAAGGGAAGAATGAAGGGGGGGAAATCGGAGGGGGAGATGAACCATGAGAGACTATGGACTCTGAGAAACAAACTGATGGTTCTAGAGGGGAGGGAGGTGGGGGGATGGGTTAGCCTGGTGATGGGTATTAAAGCGGGCATGTACTGCATGGAGCACTGGGTGTTATACGCAAACACTGAATCGTGGAACACTACATCAAAAACTAATGATGTAATGTATGGTGATTAACGTAACATAATAATAAAAATAAATAAATAAAATTCCTCATTTAGAAAAAAAAAGAAAGCAGGTAAAAAATAAATAAAATAAAATAAAAAAATAAAAAACAGAAGTCCTAGAAACTAAGACTTTGCAGAGAACATCCACCCAGATTACCTTTTTAGTAGAATAATAGTGAACAAAAGAACAGCTAGAGTTTTCATCAGAAAACATTTAGGGACAACCCACCCACCCCACTGTCAGGAGATTTAAACTCCTCTATGCCAGTCAAACTGGTGATGGGGTTGAGAGGGGAAGGAAGTGGTATTTCCTACCTGAGTCAGCTACCTTAGCAGGCAGGCCTTTCTCTGTTCATTTCTCCGTATATGAATCCTACCTATCTGCTATGGTCTGATGGTTTGTGCTCTCCCTTCAAAATTCCTATGTTGTAATCCTAAACCCAAAAGGTGACTGTGTTAGGAGGTGGGGCCTTTGGGAGGTACTTAATGTTCTTTTTAAAAAAGACCCCCACAGAGCTCTCTCCTGCCATGTGAGAATAAAAGGTAAGTTGGAGACCAGAGTACCCCAACCATCCCAGCACCCTGATCTGGGGCTTCCAGCCTCCAGAACTGTGAGCAATAGATTTCTGCTGTTGATGAGCTACCCAGGCTCTGGTATTTTGTTATAGCAGCCTGAACAAATTACACAACATCATTTAAGCTCAGCCCAAACCCCATCTCTTCTACCACCACACAGAGCTCTTTTCCTTTTAATTCACAAACTACCATGGCACTTTTCATTACTGCTTAAATTCATTAAAATTCTAACTGGAGTCTGGTTAGTTCCATTTTGGGGACAAAAGGGAAAAATCTAGAATCTGACTAGCCAGTGCTTGCTTCACATCACAACCCTCAGGATTTAAAGGCCATATATATAGTTTACAATTAAAAACAACTGACCATAGTACCTATGGTCAGTGCTGTGAATTGTGTAAGACTGATGAATCACAGACCTGTACCTCTGAAACAAATAATACATTATATGTTCATAAAAAAATTAAAAATAAATAAAAATAAAAAGGAAATATTTAAAAAAAAAAAACCTGACCATATCATAAAGTATAATGTAAGTGCTATAAATAAATGCTAAGAGGTAAGTGTATAAGCAAAAATAACAACAACAAAACAAGCAAGGCAAAGCAGCCCAAAAAGAAAAAGATTATTTCTATGAAAGCCAGCAAAGGTTTCAGAAAGAGAGAGCACTTTAACAAGGTCTTGAAAGATGGTCAAAGCATGGGGCGCCTGGGTGGTGGTACAGTCGGTTGAGCACCAGACTTTTGGTTTGGGCTCAGGTCCTGATCTCAGGGTCGTGAGATCGAGCCTTGCGTCTGGCTCAGTGCAGAGACTGCTTGGATTTCTCTCCCCCTCTCCTGCTGCCCTCCCCCACCAAATAAATAAATCTTTTAAAAAATTAAAATAAAAAAGATGGTCAAAGCAGAGTTGCGGATGGGCTGGGAGAACTCAGGCTTGAGAGAGGGCAAAGGACATTCCTTCCTCCAAGATGGAGCTTCTCCGGCAGCTTCTCCACTGTGGAGTCATAAAAGTTCAACCCGCCAGTTGTCATTTGCAATCAATATCTTGGCTCCGTAAATTATACAGGGATACTTTGTTCATACTGGGTTATCTTATCTCACTGAACAAATAGCATGTTGTGATTAAAGTTGTTTGTCAAAACCTGACAGCAGTGACACACAACTTCAAAAGGTTCTTCACTGCAACCTCATAGGGTGTCTCTTTTCCTTCTTCCAAGTGGTTAGGGCAGGTCAATTCAGCACACTTCTGCTACTCTGTGTTCTCTGGCTTCCTGGAAGTATGAGGGCTATAATATAAGCTGATGTCAATACTGCGAACTAGAAGACAGCTTCTGACAAGGGGCTGGAATGATGCTTTGTTTTTCAAGGTCTGAGGTGAAATGTGACCCGCCAACACTGCTCAGGTGTCCCCACTTCTCTCATGAGTTTCAAGGCTCTTTGACTTACCAACAGGCTCCCACTCACTCTGGCCCCCAAGAGACTTTTGTAGCTGTAGTCCTACAAATTCAACTGCCAACATGTTTATCTTTCTCCACTAGTAAATTTTAAGATCTTTGAGAATAGGAGGTGTCAGTTTTTATAGTCAACAAGTTTTATTTCTGATAATGAAAATAATACAAGTTTAGAGAAACTGGAAAAAAGAGACAGATTTTCTAGGTTTTGCAATGTAATAATTTATTATTAATAATGATCACTAGTGTTAACATATTTTTAGCTAAGTGTATATTTTTAGCTAAGCCTATATATATTTTAATAAAATTAGGAGAAAATTTATTTGAGGTATAATTTATAAACCATAAAATATACCCACTGTAAGTATAAAATTTAATGACTTTAAGTAAATCTACAGAGTTCTACAGCCATTACAACTCAGATTTGTCAAATCATAAAAACAACCTAGCACAGGAACAATTTCATGTCACCAGGGTGGGTGACAGTTTACAGCCAATCCTTGCTGCCAGCTCCAGCCCCAGGCAACCATGGGTCTCTGTTTTCTGTTTTCATAGATCGGCTCCTTCTGGAAATTTTATGTATATACAACCAGGCTTATATAACCAAGCATAATGTGTTCGAGGTCCAAACATGTTGAAGCATGTTATTAGTAGTTAGCTTCTTTTTATTGCTGTATGGATATGCAACATTTTGTTTATCAATTCAACAGCTGATAGACATTTAGATTGTTTCCTGATTTTGGCTATTCAGCATGGTAATGTTAGGAACATTCACGTCTGTGTCTTTGCATAGAAGTATGTTTTCCTTTCTCCTGGGGAGATGATATGATACTCAGGAGTGGAAATGCTGGTTTGTATGGTAACTGCATTTTCAACTTTTAACAACTGCTAAAGGTTTTCCAAAGTGGCTGTACCACTTGACATTTCCACCAGCAAAGTATGAAGGTTCCAGTTACTCCACATCCTTTTTCAACACCTGGTACTGTTGGTCTTTTTGATTATAGTCATTGTATTGGGTATACAGTCACATCTCACTATGGTGTTAATTTTCATTTAGTTCATGACTAACAACTTCAAGCATCACTTCATGGGCTTATATTAGCTACTGATATGTCTTCTTGGTGAAATATATACTCAAATTGCTTTCCCATTTAAAAATTGGGGGGGAGGTCTTCTAATTGTTGAGTTTGGGACCTTTTTAATATAATTTAGATATTTTGGTTGACTGAGGGTTCTAGAGGGGCGGGGGATGGGGGGATGGGTTAGCCTGGTGATGGGTATTAAAGAGGGCACGTATTGAATGGAGCATTGGGTGTTATATGCAAACAATGAATCATGGAACACTACATCAAAAACTAATGATGTAATGTATGGTGATTAACATAACATAATAAAATAAAATTTAAAAAAATCTTTTATTTGAGAATATTTTCTCCTAATTTGTGGCTGATTTAAAAATGTCTTTAACTTTCATTTCTGAAGGATATTTTTTGTTACATGTGGAATTTTTGGTTTACAGGTTGTTTTGTTTTGTTTTTAAGCATTTTGAATATATCAATTGTCTCTTGCCACCTATGGTTTAGATAACAGGTTAGATCTTAAACATACTTTTTTTTTTCTCCTCCTAAATGTAACGAGTTGCTTTACTCCTATTGCTTTCAAGATTTTCTCTTTGTCTCTGTCTTTCAGAGACAAACTTAGTCTATGACAGGTGTTAAGTTTTGGTCTCTTTATGTTTCTCCTAATGGGGGTTATTTATCTTCTTGAATTAATAGATTAATTCGATTTTTCAACAATTTCAGTAAGTTTTCAGCAATTATTCCTTCAATATGTTTTTGCTCATCCGTCTCCTCTAAGACTGTCAAGTTCCTTTCCAATATACATGACATATATATTTTTTTAATGAATATTAGAGTCTCCTTGTTTACTATTGTCCTTGACTATTCCCTTACATTAAAGAATTTACCTTAATCTAGAGCTTGAAGATAAATGACACTAAATTCTGTCAGTCGTCAAGACATTGGTCATGAATTAATTACTGTGCATTGTTTGTCATCCTTTGACTATTTCTATCAATAGATCATACATAGATCAACAATACAACTTCAAATATTGAGAAGTAACAGAGGTGCCTGGATGGAATTTTTATACAGCAACTTGTAGTAGCAATGATAATAATGTCAAGACAAGCAGTTTATATGTAGATTATGGACTCCCATAACTTTTTTAGATTAGAAATTCTGAAGAGAAGAAATTACCATCTTTGAAACAAACACTTTAGTTAAAAGACCTCAGTTAAAATCCTAACTTAGCTGTTTACTAGTAAATTGTGTGATACAAGACAATTTATTATTTCCAGGCCTCAATCACCACCTCATAATACAGAGATATTCATACCTCTACATAACACAGGAATATTGGGAGGAATTAAATGAGATAGCATTTTTAAAACATAAGCATATAGTAGATACTGAAAAAGTCCTTGGAGATTTTTAGCCAATTATAAACACCTTCAGATTAGAACTAGTTGCACAACCCTAAAAATATTTTAAACATAAAGGTATCATAGTTCAATTTATAGTTCCAATAAAATATTTACATTTATATTTCCAAATATAATTGGAAATCTCTATTTCCAAATAAAATAGAAAATATAATATAAAATTTTTTACAAACTTAAAGGGGACAAAAAATAAGTTACTTTATTAAAAAACCTCATCCTTTAAAATTAAAGACATGCAAAGGAAAACATATGATTTTCAGTTTTCAAAGTCACATGATCTAACAGCTCGCAAATTTTTTGTTGATATCAATTGGCAGACGTCCATCAAATTATTCATTCTTACAAAGAATAACAATTTTGGCAATCTACATAAGCTTACTTAAAATCAAAGTCTAGACTCATGGATTTTTTATCTTCCATTTAAAGAAAAACTTGTCTGTCAATTGTCAAATGCTCTGAAGCAATTCATGTTAATTTTTTCAGTGACAGACATAAAGGATTATTATTAGAGGGTTTAAAAGAAATATTTTAAACACAATAAATGTGCATCACATTACAGCATGTGTGTATGAAGCACACTGATGATACAATTAAGGATCCTTTATCCAGGTAATGATTCATGCTGATACTATTATTTTAATCATAAAGCTTTAAGATCATATAGTTCAAACCCCTTCATAACAAAGATGAAAAAACTGAAGATTAAATATGTTAAGTGACTCACTTATGCTCATGTAGCTAGTGCCATAGTCTTCACCAAGACTCAACATTTTCCATGGGTTAGCCTGGTGGTGGGTACTGAGGAGGGCACGTTCTGCATGGAGCACTGGGTGTTATGCACAAACAATGAATCATGGAACACTTCATCTAAAACTAATGATGTAATGTATGGGGATTAACATAAGAATAAAAAAAAAAAAAAAAAAGACTCAACATTTTCCGACTGCTCTAGGGCGATTTCCCAACTTCACCTCTCTGCTTAGTAGCCTGAAAAGAATCCATATACAATTTTGATCATAGAGGTTTCTGTCTCAACAGTGATGCGATATAGTAGAATAACACTAAAGGATTTGGGGTTTCTTCACTCACTTATTCTGTTACTCACTCACTCAACATGTACTGAGTGACCATCAGGCGTCAGGCATTGGCCTGGGTACTGGGTAGAAGACCCAAATTTGCCACTTATTTGTATGACTTTGGACAAAAATCTCTTTAGATCTCAGCTTCTTAATTACTAAAATGAAGATAACATCAACCTTTCTCACAATGTTGAAAGACTAAATGAGATCATGTACTTGGAATGTGGGGTAAGGTCCCCAATTTAGGTACAACTGATGGGTTATCTAAATTGCACCACTGCATAAACAATTACCACCTGAAGGCCAGATCTCAAACTTAACATGATCAGAATTGAACTTACTCTCTTTCCCTTCCTATAAACTCCCCTACCCTGTAGTGCCTTTCTTATTATTGGCTTCACTATCTAACTATTCTTGAATGCCAAAAATCCTGGAATACTCTGAATATCCCATTTCTATCAAGCTCTATGTCTAGTCAAACACCAAGCCCTACCAGCTATCCCTCTTAAGTCCTTCCCAAACACATTCATCTCCTCTTTCCCCCCACTGTTTCACAGAGCCTCATCATTTTATGCCCTAAGTACTTCAATATCTTTTAGTCCCTCTAAACTAGCTGCATAAACTGAAATGAAAATAGGGAGATTCAGTAAAGATCTGCATGTGGAAGGGTGAGGGATGCCTGGGTGGCTCAGTTGGTTAAGGGTCTGCCTTCAGCTCAGGTCACGATCCCAGGGTCCTGGGATCGAGCCCCACATTGGGTTCCTTGCTCAGCAGGGAGCCTGCTTCTCCCTCTGCCTGCCATTCCCCTTGCTTGTGCGTGCTCTCTCTCTCTCTGACAAATAAAATCTTTAAAAGAAAACTGTTCTCTTTTACAGTATCTAGATTTCTCTTAACTCTTGCCTAAGAAAACTATTAGGTATTCAAAAATTCACAAAAGATGATAACTGGTTCCCTTCTATTCTTTCTCTGGGCAAATCTTAGCCAAAAACAAACAAACAAACAAACTGTTGAATATCTAGAATATAGTATCACAGAGCAAGAATACAGACATCAGACATCTTGAAGTTGTTTATAAAGATGGGATAGCCTGAGGCACCCGGGTGACTCAGTCGGGTTGAGTGTCCTACTCTTGATTTTGGCTCAGGTCATGATCTCAGGGTTGTGAGATCGAGCCCCGTGTTGGGATCGGTGCTCAGTGCAGAGTCTACTTGTCCTTCTCCCTCTGCTCCTCCCCCCACTTATGTTCTCTGTCTCTCTCTAACAAATAAATAAATAAAATCTTAAAAAAAAAAAAAAAGATGGGATATCCTAAGAAACTTTATCTACTCATTTTGAAACCATGCCAGTATCTCCTGACTCTATCCTTACCATCAGAATCTATGAAGATATCATATGAGAATAAAAAATAGAATAGCTAGCCCATAGCACTACTGCTTAATTTCTCTAAGCTGCCATCAAAAATAGAATGAGTCTCAGGGGCGCCTGGGTGGCTCAGTCGGTTAAGCGGCTGCCTTCAGCTCAGGTCATGATCCTGGAGTCCCGGGATCGAGTCCCGCATCGGGCTCCCTGCTCGGCAGGGAGTCTGCTTCTCCCTCTGACCCTCCCCCCTCTCATGTGCTCTCTCTCTCTCTCTCTCAAATAAATAAATAAAAATCTTTAAAAAAAAAAATAGAATGAGTCTCAAAGCACCTGAACCCGAATTAAGCCAGTAAGCACTCTAGCTCTGAGATAAAATTCAAAATCCATCTCTGGACATAAATCCAGGTAAGATTAGAGTTGCTGACAAGTAGTTCTACTTTAAGCGAAAATTATGTGTTAAAATCTAAATTCCCAGGTAAGCTTCTAAGTGGCAAGCTGCCACTTGAAAACTACTTTTCTGTTTTCCTCCTTTGAAATCCTCCTGCTGTTGATATTTTGTGAATGAGGAAATTGACCAAAACAGCAGAAAAGAGGCAAACTCAAATTAAAGTGCTTCGTCTCAATTGAGCAAGCCATGCTACACCCTCATCAATGTAAAGATGCAAAAATGTAAAAATGCAAAAATGAACATATCCCAAACATCACCCACCCCCATTCTAAATATTTCAAACTCTACCACCAGATACACAGAGGAGTTACTTTGCATGAATCATTATTCACAGCAAAAGGGAGCAATTGTGCTAGCTTTTGCTTTCACACATACAGAGCAGAAAAATGAGAAAAATAAGACTATGAGAGGAGGGAATAAGAAGGCAAGAGAGGAGTAAATAACCAAAACTGACCCAAAGTTTAATTCCTCTTCTTACTGTCGGGTCACTTATCTCCATTAAAAATCACCGAGAAGTCAGATTGTATTAGGAAACCTCAAAATACTTTATTCAATGGAAAATACAATGTCATTTTGTGATCTGTTCCTCCAGGCCTCAACAATTCTTGGAGCCTTCCCTGCTCTCCAGGGTATCCAAAACTCTGAGTTTGAAGATCCCGTGGGAAATCAAAACCATAACATAGAGGGAGATGGTTCCTGAGAGATGGCACAAACCAACTCCCATGTTCCACAACCAGGGTTACAGAGGCCTAGAGCCATGAGGTGGTGTTAGAGACTGAATTGTGTCCCCCAAAATTCACATGTTGAAGTCCTAACCCCAGCACCTCAGCATGTGACCCTACTTGAAGACAGGGGGTTTTCACAGGTAATTAAGCTAAACTGAGATCATTAGAGTGGGCCCTAATCCAATATGACTGGTGTCCTTACAAGAAAAGGAAATTGGACACAGGTAGCGGGAAGATGATTTGAACACACAGGGAAAAGATGGCCATCCACAAGCCAAGGCTTGAAACAGATCCTGCCTTCATGGCCCTCTGAAGCAGGACCCCGACACCCTGACCTTGGACCTCTGGCCTCCAGAACTATGACACAGTAAATTTCTGTTATTTAAGCCACTTGTCCTATGGTACTTTGCTACAGGGGCCCTAGCAAAGTAATATAGGTGACTTGCCTCATGTTGTCTGGTAGGTGATGAAAAACGGAGCCAGAATGAAGCCCAGACTTCTAGACTCTAATATCCACAGGGCTTTCCACCTCACTACACTCCCTTCCAATTTTAACTCCCTGTTTTTTGCTCAAAGTCCTCTCCCACAAAAATCTTACACTCATTCAGCTTGTTAAGGACCATGCTAAATATATACTGTTTATGCTAAACTCTCATGAGATCTACTCCCACATCGCCAAAAAGACATTTTCGTATAGACGTATCATGAACTCAGAAAGTCCAAAACTCAAATCTACTACTCCACAGAGTACTAACTAAGAAAGCCTAGGTACAAGATCCAACACCTTGGACAAGTCAACTAACCTCTCCAGGCCTCAATTCCATACTCGTATCACAGATTCTACAAACAGTATAAACTCTATACAAAATCCCTTCAAAGGGCTCAAGTGAAGCTTACAGTAGATAACCGCCCTTTCAAACTGCAAAGTGTTAAAAGCAACACAAATTATTTCTCTCTCTGGCACCATGTTTTTACTCATTCAAACTCAAAACCATTTATGTTTCCCTCTCAAATAATCTCTAACCAGTAATTCACCTTGTTCTGGCATTTCTTTCTCTACAAATCATTTTTTGTCACTGCTTTCTAATTAATCCAGGTCCTCGTAATTTCAAATCTGCACGACTTTGAATGCATGATTTATCAGCTTCCAGGTTCCTCCTCATCTAATCTATATCATACCTAATATCAGATTTATCTTCCTAATACACTCAGTTCAAAAGTCTTCAGAGGCTCCCTAACCCACAGAGGCCTGCATTCTCTGACACAACTGCCTCCCAGGGTCCGTTCCCAAGTTTATTTCAGGCCTACCTTGTGCCCAACGGCCTTGCCTCATACCTAGGCAGTATGAACAGATCAACAACCACTTCAATTTGGCTCTCTTTGTTTCTCCCCTTGAACTTCGCACTGATGAGTCCAACTGTCACAACTGGATCCTCTAATACCATTATAAACTTGCTCTGAACCTTGAACCGAGACTAGCACGAACAGCAAGGGCAGGTTGGTAAACTGCAGTGTATACCCCACACATTAGGGAGTGTGCCTGCTGCCCAGTTTCATTTCCTCCTGCTTCTCTCTTGGCCCAGCCTCTCTTTGTCCCTTTCCTACACCCTAGCACTCAGGGTCTACCAAATCAAATTCAAGAGCACTCCACCTTGCCTCCCTCCAGAGCTCGATGAGAACCACTGCTCTATCTCAACCAGTGGTTTCCAATCCCATCAGACGGGAGCACCCTCTTTATGTAACAAATATTTCATAAAGATGCCTTCACAACAACATTTTCAGCTAAGTAGGAATGATGGAAACCAAACGGAAGTGGTACGAAAAGGAGAATGAGAGGTGAGAAAGTGAATACCGAAAGGAGGCCTCTCAAAAACAAATGTAAATCATAATGATGGTTGTGAGAAACAAGTCAGACCAGGGACAGACTACATTTAATTCCTCAATACCTTAATGATATTATTGCAGTAAATCACTCACAGTTATCTTGTGGTGGGCCAGCTATAGTTCCTTCAGTGCAAAAAATAAGCTGAAGTCTTATGTCAAGATAATTTGTACTTTTAAAAATGTAGTGGAGGGAGTATCATGCTAAGTGAAATAAGTCAGTCGGAGAAAGACAGATACCATATGATTTCACCTGTATGTGGAATTTAAGGGGAACAAACAAACAAACAAACAAACAAAAAAAACAACCCAAGAAACACTCTTAACTATAGAGAACAAACTGATCGTTACCTGAGGGGAGGTGGGTGGGGGGATGGCTGAAATAGGTGAAGGGGATTAAGAATACACTTATCATGATGAGCACTGAGTAATGTACAAAACTGCTGAATCACTATATTGCTGTACACCTGAAACTAATATAACACTTTGTTAACTATATTGGCACTAAAATTTTTAAATGTAGTGGAGGGAAAGCTATTAATACTAAAAGTTGTGAAACTGAACTGAAAAGTTCCCACTAATAAAAAGATATTTTATTCTCTTGGAGTAGAGAAACTATGCAGAAATAAAATATAAAGCAATTTTATTTTATAAAAATTAAAAACATGTATGTAACAAACTATGTTATAAGAGAAATTTTTAGAAAAATGACCAAAGAAAATATTACAAGATAAATGATGCTAATATATAAAGAGTATCTAAATGTCAATAAGAAAGACCAATGGAAAAAATAGTAAAGGACAGGAACAAAGAAATCAAGAAAGAAGAAATACAAATGACTACAAGATAGCATGAGCCCAGTATGTGTAAGGACTTTTCTTAAAAGTCATGAATATAAAGTAATGCTAGATTAATGTGTACCTTAGAAATCCTACAAACAAAACCAAGCATATAAAATTCCTCAGTCAGCTTTAGTCTCACCATCAATACACATCAGGTTTTTTCCCCCACACCTGAGTATACAGCAGGATTGTCTTATTTTATTTAACATGACTCGATATGATTGCAAGAGATGCTGATTTTTAAATTTCAGTTTACACTTTCCAATGAGATATAACCATATAATTTACAAACTCTGCATATGAGAGGTGAGTAATATTTAAACAGCTACAGGCATCATGCAAACACAAAAGCAAAGATAACGAGAAAATGCCTACCTTCCCTGATAGCTGTAAAAGGTGTACCTTCTTCTTCTTGCAGCCTGATCACCTTCAGGGCTACCAGCTTCCCATTTACTCTGGCAGAAACGGAAGAAAAGATGAGAAGTAAATCCGTGAGAATATGTTCCCGTTACGGCTCTAATTTTCTTACAGTTTATATTTTATGCATTTTTGCACTGAAAATGTCAGTGACTCAATTATGCCACCACAACAAGATTAATTTCAGCAAGGTTGGGAATTTTATATCATCATTATAAATATTCACATTTAAATATTCACATTTTAAATATTCACACTCGCCTCGTCCCAAGATTTAACTAATCATAGTTTTCTATGATTCCCTCTATGTTCCTTCCAGAATGAAACTAGTGCTTAACAAAATCACCACGCTTGATCAATCATTCTCAGACTAATTAGAAATCACGAAATCAAAATAACTCTTTCCCTTAGTTTTTCCAATAGCTCCTCATGTCCTTGGCTGAAATGTCTTCATCTTCAGTCTTAAGCTGAGGTCATTCAATCCCCAAGGTCAGAAACTCGATACTCAGACTTCTCTCCTCTCTCCTCTCTTCCCTCTTCTTTCTCTCTCTCAATATCACTCATTCCTCCCTTTCTCGTTATTTTTTTTTACTAGAGCCTTCTAAAATTATATTTGGTCTGAATGTGTCTTATGATACGTCAGTATATCATCAAAATAAAAGTTATGAATGCTTTACTATTATAAGATTACACAGGACCTATCCAAAGCAGATGGTTCTTCCAGACGTATTCTAAATGTGTATCGGCTCTAATTAAAAGTCAGATTGCACTAGGCAGATAACTTTTTTATCTAGTCAATTCTGTTAACAAAAACATGACAATCTACATTGGTCTTCTAGGCGAACGCTCTCCTTTACCTTTACTAGGCCCAGCAGTATCCTTTGTTAATAAGAATAGATAAAACAAGCACACATTACAAATGTAAAAGGTACAAGAAGGCATTTGATGAAAAGTAGGTCTCTCTGCTATGCTCCTTCAGCCACCCAGCTCCCATCCTGTGAGGTCACGGGTTACCATTGTTCGTATATACTTACACACACACATATATGGTAGTATGCTAGACAGAGCACACTGTGTATTTTACCTTAATAAATTTGGTGACTTCCTCATAAATTCATAGAGAAAACTTTCTATTGCTTTTGAAAGACCACAGGGTACTCCTTTGTATACGTGTAATATACTTCATTTAATCCCAGTCTTCTACAGATGGTCGTTTAGCATGTTCCCAATTTTTGGCTACTACAACAATGATGGCGATAAATATTCTTGGACATGTAGCTTCATTCAGGTAAAAAAAATATCTGTAAGATAAATTCCTAAAAGTGGCATTTCAAGTTTGAAATGTATGTGCATATCTAAATTCTAATTCTGATGAATAGTGGGAAATTATCCTACATGGAGGTTGTACCAACCTACACTTCCTACAGAACAAATGTAAGCTCCTGTTAGCCCCTTCACCTCTACTATGTTATCAACCACTGACTGCCAATCTGATAGATAAAAATTACAACCACAAATCTTCAGAGCTTATGGAACCAGCAAACAAGAACTCATGTGGTCCAGAGAATCCAGTGCCTGAGTCTGAAACAAAGAATGAGAATGTCTCTTTTTTAAGAACTGCATCCAATTGGTCTGGTTTTGCTCAAAAAACTGCCACAGACACAAAACTTGAAAGTCCAAGGAATTCAGCACAGCCCAACCATCCCAGTGGCATTCCTCATTGCGCTAACTGTGGAAGTACTTTGTTGGTTACCCTAATGGGATAAGGCCCTCTGATTATAAAGCCCCACAATGTGCCCCCTTCTCAAGGTTAGGAGGTATTTTTCCTTGTCTTTCAGCTGGGATGACAGGCCAACTGCTTTTCTGTTCTGCATCCTTTCGCTCCTCAGTACATTACCTTGATTTTTCCACTCCTGACTGTGCTCTAGGTACCCAGGTGCAGGCAAAAAATTGATATGCACATGGAGTTCCACTGGAGACTGTACCTTGTGCTCTCACTTTGTCCTTTATGACTAAGGGTGGGGGGTGGTCTCTGGCGGGGCTTGAGGCTGGGATGCAGTCAGTGCTAACATCTGCACAGATTTTTCTCAGCCCAGTTGAGCTCATCACTGGCTCCCCAGAGGAGGCAGTAACTGCTTCCAGGAACTGCTTGGAACTTTCCCCACATTTACAGATATTTTCCCCTCACCCATAAAAAAATACACACAACCTGCTTCCCACAAAGCTTTTCTACTTCCCTTGAGATCATTAACTTATATGCACCATGAACTGAATTCTAGAATATAGGGAATTCGTGTTTTTAAAGGTCATACACTTAAAACACTCTCAGACCATGAAGCATAATTCATTACCCTATAATATATTAAAAGGAGAGAAACCTTCAACTAAGCCAACACTTACTCTTTAAATGCCACTAGAGGTAGAACACCTTTAAGTAGATTGAGGGAATTCTGATTCTGAAGCATCATTCTCCACGAATTGAAACTCCAAGCATTAGTTTCTTATAGTTATGATACTCATAACAGCTAGAAACATTGAGTTTTATGTATTATATTACATAACACTAAAAATTTCCTTAAAATTTATGCTAGACTATTAGCTCTGGGAGTGAAGGAACTCTTTCTGTTTTGTTAACTGTTATGTGCCCAGTGCCTAAAACTGCTTGGTATAGAGCAGGCTCTCAAAAACATTTATTGAATTAATAATGTTAATATACTGATAATTCCTTTCTTATACCTGAAAGATAACTCAAGAATAAAGTTTAGGGGCACCTGGGTGGCTCAGTCGGTTGAGCATCTGCCCTCAGCTCAGGTCATGATCCCAGGGTCCTGGGGTCGAGCCCCACATCGGGCTCCCTGCTCCACGGGAAGCCTGCTTCTCCCTCCCCCACTCCCCCTGCTCGCGCTCTCGCTTGCGCATGTTCCCTCTCTCTAATAAATAAATAAAATCTTTAAAAAAAAAAGATTAAAGTATAATAATTGCTGCTTTCAAAAGTTTCAGAAATCTCAAATTTAATAAAGTTTTCAGTATCTTCTTTCATGTTTGGCTTAAGTATTTATTGTCCTTTTTCAAATTAAATGTGTAACCTCTTTGATTTTGACACATGTGGATATGGCAAGTTTTCATTTCCTTAAAGTTTTAGAGTTTATAGAATGCTTTGTTAATTAACCCTTTTGCACCCAACAGCCATGTTTCAAAACCCCCACTATCCTTTAATTATCTGTGTCTAGACCACTAATCAGTATCTCCCTCTTCTTCAACTGCTTTAGTGGTCTCCCCTTAGGAATCATATTGATTATCAAATTGCTCTTTAACCTTAGAGTCATTGTGACTTTCTCTTTTCTTAATTAGTTTTTCTCTACATGTCTAGACACTCACCAACTACTGGAACCCTCAGTTCTAAAGCCCTGGGAAAAAAATGCTAAGTCACTTGCTCCACTTTTGGAAAAAATACCTTTGGGAAAAAATAACATTACCAATTTTCTAATGTTCTACCTTTGATGCATATGTTTTTATAAACTTTAGCACAGACTGAAATACTTGAAATTCCAAGTTACTAACTCTAACGAAATGTCATTTTGTTAAAGACATCAAAAGAACATATCTGTTATTCTATAAAAATGACACAGAATCACACAGAAAAGGAGATAACATAGAAAAGAAGTTATTATATCTAATAACTACCTTGTGTAGTTTAAACGATTTTATTGAAGATCCAAAACATACACTTCAAACATTGATTTAAGTTCCTTAGAATAATTACAAAATTCCAATTGAATCAATAAATGAGAGCTGTTTACAGGAAAACACTGAAGATTCCTCTTTAACAAGTCTCATTAATTAAATCAAAAGCTAATGAATAGAAGGCAATCAAGGCTTGATTGGCAATGAAGACATTAATTCAGGTGATTAACATAGTAAAAAAAAACTTTTAATTGTGTTAATAATACTACAGAACATTCTATTGGAGGTATTGCCAGGTTTTACCCAGTTGTCCTAAGCTATTTAAAGAGCTGTTTTAATTTCAGAGATTCTTTACTGTTCTCTAATTTTTCAACATCTCACTTGGCCAAGCTGACTTCAGACCCAGGGATGAATCATCCTTCAGTCCGTTGGTCACACAGAAGAGCTGTCAAAGGCAGGATGAGGAAGAGCCAGGGGAATGCCCAAGCACAGAGCTTTCCACACACAGAGACATGGGGATACTGGGTGTCCTGGCAGAGCCATGTTCAAGTGGATCCAGCTTTCAAACTGGTTCTAACCACAAATCCAAATCTCTATGAACTTCAGAAACTCTGTCCGCAGTTCTGTATGCCCTAAGTTTGTAAAAAATAAAGTTCTCTTCCGAGAGAAAAACAAGAAGATCTAGGAGTTTTGAACAAGGAACACAGCCTGTTCATTTTTTCATGCATTTGTTCATTCAACATCTGTGAAACCTACAAAGGAAAATGCCCCTTTTAGGGTAAAATTTCCAGGTTCAAAAGATGATGCACAGAAAGAATTTCCTTATGAGCAAAAATTCTCCAAGGAAAGCCCAAAGGGTTTTCTGTTCCATTAGTTACTTCAAATTAATAGGATAATTTAGTACAATAAAACAAAATTACAAATATTATCTAAGTCATCTTTGAAAACAGTGTCTATGTGCTAACACCTAGAAGAAATTATATCTAGAGGTTACAAAGGAAATTAAGGCAATATACCTAAAAGAAATTTAATATACTCTGGAAAATTTAATATATTCTGCCTCTCTTCCATTATGACTTTGTCTCAAGAGAAACTGCTAGGAAATAATACCAAGTGCAGACAGATCCAATGCTTGCTTCCTTACTGTGTTTGTCTAGAAGCAATAGAAGGAAATGTAGATACTACTGAGGAAGCGACAATGGCAAACTAGAGTATATCAAGGACGATATATTGGGCTGAATTTTTAAATTTTCAGAAAAGTCATTAAAATATTTTAAAGGTACTATTAATAGTGCTTCTTTTATTAATTACCTCTTAAGACACTGGCTAAATTGCTGACTTACTGTATTACATACATACTTCAAAAATTTAAAGCTTAACTAAACACTTGGTCTTGCTATCTCCGTCCAAATTCAATTTTTATTCAGGTGTAAATGAGAAATCTTTGCAATTCTGCAATATCCTGAAAGTGCTATTTACTATATTTTATTCTGGAAAAATAAATTAGAATTTCAAAGTAAGTTGCCAGTAATCACACTTCATGCTAATCTTTATCAATACAGAGAGAAGACGACTAATAAAATCCAAAGATTAAAAAGAGAATAGTATAATGGCTATTTATTAGAATGTGACTAACAATGCAAAAAGTCTGAGAATTTAATGCAATGAGAAGTCTGTTCAATGGATAATTATAACCTTTTATAAAAGAAATGATTGCTACTAACGCATAATTCATCATTGCCAATGTTTCATACAATGTACAAACTCATGATACTTTGAACCAAATTTAGAGTGACATATATTGTTCATGGAAGAAAACAATAATTACATTTCAACAATTTTAAACCAACCAACTCTGCACCTTTCCAAAAATAAAATCTGTCAACAAAGGATTTGAGAGTCACTACCTTGCAAGCAGAAGTGACCTCAATGACCATTCAGGCTCCAAGCAAAAAGATCCTCACTGATTTGGTTTTTTATCCTTGTCCTCTCACTCCCTGGAACAAAGCAGCCCCTCAAAAGACTTGATGGAACTCAACTCCCCTAAACCACCCCAAGTTTTTTGGTTCTTATGTTGAGCCAAAATTTGCTTCCTGTAACTTCCACTCTCTGATTCAAGTTCTGAATCCACAAAGACTAACTAAATGCTCTTTCATAAGACAGTCTGTCCCATAATTAAGTTTTAATATCCTGCCCCTAAATCAAAAAATTGAGAGAGAGTGATTCTGTGCTTGGCATAAAGGACAAACAACAGAGACATGATCCTTGCACTTAGGTCTCACCAAGGAGACAGGCATAAAGTATCAAAGAGAAAAAACAGGTTCTCACTCATCCAAGATGGAAAAATTTAAGCATCACTAAACTAATATCTGTGATTGAAAGCTATCAAACATATTTAATTCAATAAGTTTATAATGCAACAAAACAAAACCAACTCAGGAGTCATATTTGGAGGGTACTACAAAACCATATCATTAGTTTCAAAATAGTTGAAAAGAATATATCAAGCATTTACCTTCCTTCTTCATATGCTTTCATATACACTGTCCTTCACTCTAACGAGATCGTTGATATATGGAAGTTTCTCTTTATAGATGTACTGCATATAACAAATGAAGAAGGAATGACAGAATCTGAATAACACCATTCTTAACCATAATCACTTAATGGATTATTAATGGTTGCTAAAATCACAAAATGAGGCTATCAGATATTATGCACCTCCTGACGGAAGCAGGCATCCCCTCCTATGGAATAAACCCAACCCAAATCTGACCAAGTCTCACTCTAACTACTTAATTAAGGAGATAAGGTAACAAGTTAAATGATACTAATGGGATACAATGAGAAAATCTAGAATATAGGAAATTCTATAGGAAAAATGAAGCTTGTCTCTTCAACAAATAAATTTCAAGGCAAAAAAGGGAAGGAACCCATAGATTAAGCGATTGGAACAACCAGGTAGATGGAACAACTGTACAAAATCTCAGAGGCAGAGAACACAATGTGTTAAACAAAAATATAAGAAGGAAAGAATGACTGGAGTTTCTTGCTGTTGGGGGTGGGGGGGATGGAGAGTTAGGAAGGCACCTGGAAAGAGAAATGGAAGAACCAGATCATGGAGGTCCTTAAGAGGGAAAGGGGAAGGGGAAGGGGGAGGGGAAGGGGAAGGGAAAGGGAAAGGGGAAAGGAAGGAAAGGAAAGGAAAGGGGAAAGGAAAGAGGAAAGGAAAGGAAAGAGGAAAGGAAAGGAAAGAGGAAAGGAAAGGAGAGGAAAGGAAAGGAGAGGAAAGGAAAGAGGAAAGGAAAGGAAAGAGGAAAGGAAAGGAAAGGAGAGAAGAAAGGAAAGGAAAGGAGAAAGGAAAAGAAATGAAAGAAAATGAAAGGAAAGGAAAGGAAAAGAAACAAAAAGGAAAGGAAAGGAAAGGAGAAAGGAAAGGAAAGAGGAAAGGAAAGGAAAAGAAAGGAAAGAGGAAAGGAAAGAGGAAAGGAAAGGAAAGGAAACAAAACGAAACAAAACGAAAGGAAAAGAAAGGAAAGGAAAAGAAACAAAAAGAAAAGGAAAGGAAACGAAAGGAAATGAAACGAAAGAAAATGAAAGGAAAGGAAAGAAAAAGAAACAAAAAGGAAAGGAAAGGAAAGAAAAACACTGGGGGTCTAAAGAAAGAAAATGCTATGATTAAATTATGTGTCTGCAGCTCACCCACTATGGTAGAGAATGGCCTGAAGGAGCACACCAGTGGGAATAGGAAGGGAGGGCAGGAAACTGTTGCAGTGGTCCCAGGGAAAGATGGCAGCCGCACAAAAACAGTGTTTGGTAAGAGGAATGGGAAAAAGGAAAAGGACATTCTGAAGACACAATCAACAACCTGTCAGGATAAATTGGATTGGGCACAGGGAATGTTGTAAAAGATGATTCCAAATGTTCTGACTTCAGTGTTGGGTGGATGCAGGTACCACTTAACTGAATCGAGGGAAACTAAAGAAGAGGAGATTCAGACAGAGTTGTAGAGTCCTGTTTCGGAGGATCTTAGTCTGGGAGCATCCCCAGTGGAGACACATAGTAAACACTGGTATTTGTGGATCTGGATCTCAGTACAAAAATCTAGGCTAGACATAAAAACCTGTGAGTCATTTGGAGGACTTCAAGAGAAGTAATAACCTCAAGAGGAGAGCCAGTTTTCTGTTAAAGCAGAAGTTAAGAAAAAAATTCAGAGAGAGGTAGAGATTATATTTGTTGATCAGAGGATGATGTTCTAGATCTAGAAAACACAGGAAGATCCTGAAGGACAGGAAGGGACAGTGTAAAAGATATAATGAGAAGTATGGGGGCGAGGTCAGAGAGACAGCAGATGATCCGGGAGTTTATCCCTTGGGTGGTGCCCGTGGTAAACAGTGATGAGCAGAAGAGATTCCATCCTGACGGTCTCTTGGAAGCAGGTGGGACAGGGGCTGCTGTTGTGGCTGCCCCTGAGCATTAGACAAGGCATGGAGGGGGCTGGGGCCAGCCTCTGCAGATGCATGGAAGATTAAGGTGCTGGCTGCACAGTAGAATCAACTGGGCAGCTTTAAAACATATCTTAGCCTGGCCGCACTCCTGATTTAATTGGCGGTAGGGTGGGGTCCTAAGCATTTGTATTTTTTAAAACACCCTGGGGTGTTGAGAACCAGTCTGTTAAGCCTTTAGGTTCTTACATCAACTTCTCATTGCCTCTCTTCCTTTGTCTGGTCTGGAACACATCCAAGTCTCCTTTTCTACAACAAACATCCAAAAGTAATAGTAGTAACTATTTGAAATAGTTAACTAGCCCTCAGTCTTAGTTGCAAGCTTTTGAGAAGTCCCAGCTGATTAGCCCCTTTTGAAATGTGGTTGCCAGGGTGGACATACTACCAGATGTGGTCTGAAAAGCATTGAGTGGACTGGGATAGTACCCTGCCCCATTCCAGAAACCGAACTTGTACTACTTTGGCCTAAGCATGTTTTAAACTGTGATAGTCACAAAATACTGTAAACTCAAACTAATCTTACCAACAACAAAAACCCCTGAGTTTTCTTTAGGGGCCCTGAAATCGCACCATTTCTAACTTGCCCTATGCCTAATAATTCACTTTTTAAACACAACTTCAGGAGTTTGATTTATCCCTAATAAAATTCCAACTTGTCAGCAGCAACCAACTGCTCATGCCCCTCATGTATGTTCCAAATTCCAATCCTGTTTTTGATGGGCATTGGCTACCCACCCTTCTCTGTGTCCTAATCTGAGGTAGGAATGAAAACACTGAACAGGAAGAAGTCCAAGACAGTGCCCTTTGACACCACACTCTTGACCCCTACCCCAACCAGCTTTCTGGGGACCTGGCTTCATTAAATGTCCTTTCTTTCTTTTTCTCTCTCCTCCCTCTTCTTTTCACTTTCAACCTCTCCAATCTAGTCCTTTGTTTCCGTGGCCCCTCCTTCTCAGACCATGACACTGACCATCTACCTCTACCACTGGACCGTACTAGAAAATTTGCATCTGACACATAATTAGGGCTCAGTGGTGAACAAATGAGTCAACCTCTTATCATGTAAAGGAGGTACAAGAAACCCTGCTACTCTTAGGGATCCTTAATCAGCCTGTTGTAAACCCACCACCAGCAACAGCATAGCACTCAACTGCCTATCACTCTCTTACCTATCAGAACAAAAACAGGAACCGTTACCCATCTGAAAAACAAACAAATATACAGTATCTACAGGGTTCTACTGGTCTACTAGCTTAACAATCTGATCAGAAAAAGGAATTAAGGTTGTCTAGGGATAATATTTATGAACTCTTAGATCACTATTTTGTTTTCTAACTACTCAGAAATCATCTGCGTGATAATCTGTCCTAAAATGTTCTGTTGGGGAGAGGGAATGAGAAGGGCATGCAGAAAGAAGGTCGGTCACACCACTTCCCCTGGATCTGGTTCAGAGAATCTGTCTTCTATGACTATGTGGACCTCTCAAGGCTACTAATGCCTCGCCAATTTTTCATAGTTCCTCAAGGATGACTGACAGGGATGGGACAATCTCAACCCTAATTTCTTTAAAATTCAGTTAAACAATCATATTAAGTCTTAAACCAGAACTCCTTAGAGAACCATAGTACTCTCAAACTTCCCAAGATATTTGATAATTTAATTCGATCTTATATTTGTTCTGTGTTTTGGTTCCAGAAGCTCACTCGCCTTGGTAGCAGTGATGTAAGCAAAACAGAGGGGAGTAACTGCACTCATTCTCTAGCACCTTTCTACCCCAGTGGCATTTTCTGTGTATCAACTTCAAACCTTAGCCTTTCCTGGGCTTCTGATGCTTCCTCTCCTTCTCTCACTGAGCTGCATTGTATTGTGGTTATCTGATCTGTGTTGGTTTTGTTTTGAGAGACTTTTACCATCCGTTTTTACATTAATCTTCCAGAGTTTTAGGGCAATGGACTGGACACTTCTTGGTATTCTTCTGGAATACCTCCAGATGCAAGGAACCATTTTTGGATAGAGCAAAAGTCCCATACATACAGCCTCTGAGGAGATTACCAGCCAGAGAAGAAATAAGACCATATCAAGCAATTAAAATGCAAGATAAACAAAGATAAGTTGCTTTAAAAAAAAAAAAAGTAAGGCAAAGGAATCAAAGACAAGGAATGGAAGAATTGTTCAAATATCAAAAAAAGGCACAAAGCACAGAAAAGATACCCAGGACACCTACAAATGTAAAGGTAGTTGGTTACACATATTCCTGAAATTACTAGAGAGGGCATGTTTATTTAATGAGATGGGAGGGTTTCATTAAAAATAAGTAAAATGTAGTTTGAGTTTTTAGAAATTGATTTTTCACACATAGTGAGATTTGAAATTCACTGTGTTAAATATTTCTACAATGGCGTGCCTGAGTGGCTCAGTCATTAAGCGTCTGCCTTCGGCTCAGGTCATAATCCCAGGGTCCTGGGATCAAGCCCCGCATTGGGCTCCCTGCTCCATGGGAAGCCTGCTTCTCCCTCTCCCACTCCCTCTGCTTGTGTTCCCTCTTTCGCTGTGTCTCTCTGCATCAAATAAATAAAATCTTAAATAAATAAATAAATAAATATTTCTACAAATTTTTCTCTACAACATACAATTTATGTCCCTAAACATACAACACCCAAAGGTGCCCATATGCACTGAAACCTAAGAACGAAGGGATGGTGTGCAGGTTAAGAAAAAAAAGAAGTTGGGTTTTTCCCTGTTTTTCCTTAGTCCCACTTTCAAGCACACTTGTCTGGGGAAGCATATTACTGCGGTCTTTGAAAAGGCAGCATTTTACATTTCTAGAGAAATCAAATTTTCTCTTTCTGAGGTCAAGTTGCCACTTCAAATAGATTTTTGTCCTCAGAAGCTTTTTTCCCATAGAAAGTGCTTCAAAAAAGCAGAAAAGAAATGAATATACTTTTTGATGATAATATCATTTTTCCCTATCTTGGATTACTTATTATTTTCTAGCTAATGCTTACATACTATATCTCATACTGTATCTAAATATAAAAATAAAATTCACTCATTCATTTTTTTTTTTTTAAGTCTAACTACAGCATCACAATCAGCCTGAGCCATTACACAGGGATTAAAGAAGAGAATAAAGTCTGATGCTCACCTTAGAACATCTCAAGCTTTCTCAGTGCAAAGATATGTTTAAACCATGATGTTCCCATTTCACTAACAGAGTCAGAAATGGTCCCCATTCTCTAGTTGAGGCACACATGTTCATCATCGTAAGAGAGAAGTCAGGCCTCCACTCGCAGGAAAAAAGCGTCTCCAAAAAAGTTAAATGAGATGCACCAAAAAGCACATCACTGATTCACCACAAGGCTTTAAGGAATCCCCAAATACTCGTTGCCAAGCAGTGTTAATCACAGAGATCTTGCATTTTCCATTCAAACATAGCCATACAAAATTAAGTGAAGTTTGGAACAGCAGGATAAAATAATTAAAGCAGCCCTGGAGAGCCATTAGGCAGGGGTATTCAGAGTTCAGACTGTTTTCTACTCATTCTAATAAAGACACAGACACACACACACACACACACACACAAGCACATATGCACACACACCCATCCAGTTTATGTAACAACCAGGATAGCAACCTGGTTATTTTCTTTTTTTGGGTTGGCAGCAAAGGCCCATGGACAACCAACAAAGATAATTATTATAAATGCAGAGTAGCTTGGTTAAAGGACGAAGACTTCTATCAAGTCAAGAGGATTATGAGTGATTTTTATTTTCTTCATTAAATTGGACTACTGTCATAATTATAGAAAATGTGTCACTGTTAAATACCTTTGAAATGAAATTTTCTAAAACAATATCAAGCAAAGCCAAATTTATCTAGTTTGAATGAAGTCTTCTATGACAAAAAGGATTGGAGAACAATGCTTAGGCATCATTAATTACTAAATCTAAAGACTACTATTACTCTCCTAAAAATAAAAGGGGTACTATAATGGACTGCTGTAAAGGCAAGCAAGGTGCCAATGCAAAAAATGACTCAATTAAACATAAAGTTGAAAACAATCCACCTACACATGGTGAGGCTCAGACTTTGTATTAATTCATGTTTTACTAATGAGCTGATTAGATAAGGACTTTATAAAAATTATGTAGAATTGATATAATAAGATCTATGCTTAGTATTACTTCCAAAACCTAGCACTAGAGCCAGAGTACAAATTACCCTGATTTGGAATCAAATGGTCTTACATACAGCCAATAGGTTTAAAATTACAATAGGTGTCTTTTAAATCAAAAATAGCACTTGCATTGAATATCACTATTGTTAAAGCACCTACAATGTGACAGGCCCTGGGCCAAGGACTTTATGTCTCATTTAATCCCTATAACAAAGTTGTGTGATAGATACTATCGTCATCTCCACTTTATTAAAAAAAAAAAAAAAAAACCAAGGCACAGTTCCAGATCACACAACCAAAAGAGGCAGTTTCAGAATTTTTAGCAGGTCAGACTTCAGAACCCATACTCATAAATTCTCTGTGGGGTAGCAATAATTACAGCATGAACCACAGAAGAAAGGTATGTGAGCCATATTCTCGCACTACTCCTACATTCAACAGAGGCGCTCTGCTTACATCAGTGTATTTTTTTTTTTCAGACACCTGTGATCAAATTATTTACTGTCAAAGCAATGTCATTATTCTTTGTGTTTTCTAATAATTTTTTACAAACCTTAAAATAGATCAATGTGTTTTGGAATGGGCATTAATAAGTCTTATCTTAATTGTAAAAGTGACATGTGTTTATGGCAAAATGGTTGGCAAACACAGAAAAAAAATTATATCAAAATAATCCTATTATTCAGAGGTAAATTTTCAACATGTGTGTGTATCTTCTAGACTTCTTTCTGTGGGTGGATATTTTTTTTAAATGGTATCCCACTTTTATATTTGGTCATTTACTTTTTTTTTTGTGGTTTAATAATCTATCTTTTTACTGGATGAGCTGATATAAAATCCAGGAAGCCTCAAGTTCAAACAAGCTCATACTTTCCTTTTAAGGAAAACGGCACCAGTACTTTCTTTCATAAATTTTCATGACTTTCATTTTGGTATATTGATCAAAGCAACCCCACTAGTCAAGCAAGAAAGACCTGACAGAGGAAGCAAGTATGGGCCTGACAGCCACATGGGGGCAGGACCTATATGGGGCACAGTTCCTTGAGTTGGCCTGGCTGGAATTTAGGGTAATGGAACCGCTTCATACCTAGTGATGGAAAGCAACCAATCAAATCACCTCCAGGACAGATACGCTAGAAGATTTTACTCTATGAGCCCATATATGTGACTTTAGATTTGGAAGAACTAAGACCTATGGCAATCAAATGTGCATTTGAAGAAAGAACTTCCTATGTCCTAACTACAAATCTCTACTCCCAAGGGCCATCTGTCAAAGTCTTCTCAACACACTTAAAGAGTGTGGTCACAGCATCCCTAAACACTTTCCCCAATCGTTAATAGTTAATGTTTATAGTTGAGTATGTATTAATAGCATTGTGATAGGTGCTGAAGAACACATATATGCATAAGAGTACATGACATACATATGAATATAAGTTACATACATATGAGGAAATAAAGGACATAGAAAGCAAGGCAGTAACTAAATCATGAAAAAAAAGAAAAAAATTATTCTGACACCTGTTTAAATAGTAAGGTTTTATTCAAGACTATTATAATAGGGGAGACAGAGACAGGGCTCAACTCTGAATATACAAGAACAGTGGGGATTTAGAGCCACAGAGAGGTTAGGGGGTCACTCACGGATGGATGGAAAATTACTAAGAAGTGACATCAAGGGTAGGGGTAGTTTCTGCTAACCTGATCTAACAGGATCCTGGCTAAGGGCAGGCCAGAGCAACCATATAGCAAGGGTGGGGAGATTTTCTCTAAATGGCAGGAATCTTGCTAAAACTAGGCTAAGAAGGCCTGGCAAGGACAGGGGGTTGCCGGGGGAGGGGGGGCGGAGGATGGATTGTGGCAGGCAAAGCAAAGTCAGGGCCTAGTCAGGAAGAGGACTTAGAGAAGCATAACTAAAGTTTAATCAAGGACATAACTAAAGTTTAATCAAGCTTCTTGTGAGAAGCCAGGAAAAATCTCACAGTATGAGTGGGACTTGAGTTGGACCTTAAAGATGGGATAGGCCATGGGCATGTGAAAAGGAGAAGTAAGCCATTTACACAGAGGAATCTATAAACAAAGATGCAGAAAGAGGTGGGGAGGCCCACTTAAAAGTACAGAGAGTAAAAACGAGGGAATCAGTAGAGCATAAATAGTAGACTCAAGAGGGATCTGGACGCCTCTAGTCCACCACAGGATTGATCCAGTAAAGTAATTAGACCTCTGATCTTGCGAGACATCAATATATTTATTACCTGCTAACACTTTTTTTAGGGCAGAGCTCTGAATGAAGTAAAAGCTAACATATCAACAATGTCCATCTCTTAGTTAAATATACATTCCTAACCAATAAAGGTAAGTTAACTGAGCTTATAAGTCTACTAAATGTACTTCATGATATATAGATTAAAACAGACTATAAACCATAAGAGACTATGGACTCTGAGAAACAAACAGGGTTCTAGAGGGGAGTGGGGTGGGGGGATGGGTTAGCCCAGTGATGGGTATTAAGGAGGGCACGTATTGCATGGAGCACTGGGTGTTATATGCAAACAATGAATCAAAAACTAATGATGTAATGTATGGTGACTAACGTAACATAATTAAATTAAATTAAATTAAAAGGAGAAAAAACAGGCTATAAAATTAATATATTTATAAATACAGATTAACATTAAAACATACTAAAAATTAATAAATGTCCAGGATTTAAACTGTATCCATGTGTACATACCATAAAATATTTGGTGGTAAGTCTTTATTGTAAAGACAAAGAAAGCTAAATACACAACCTGTTAAATCCACCTGTGCTAACTTGCAGGGCTTTCTAAGCAGTAACATGAGTTTATCACCATCAAACAAGACATTAGCATCCCTTTTCTAAAGAGGAATCTTTTTGCCAGGTTTAGTGCTACAAAGTAAGGAAAACTGACAAGATCTTAAACAAAAGGCTATTCAGTGATGTCAAGTCTCAGGCACCAAATCTAGCTTCCAATAAGAACTCTAATTTTTGTCCAGTGAGACAACATAATTTAGCCACTTTGAGGAGAAACCACATTCTATAGCTTTTCCTTGTACTACATGGCTTTTGCGGAGTCTGGCTTCAGTAAATACTGCACACAGGAATGAATGAAGTCAACTACTTCCAACAAGGGCTAAACTAGCACACAGCTTCAGATAGGGCAGATCCCATGTGCTTTCCCTGACAGAATAATTTCTATAACTAAGAATTCACGAAAGTCAGCTTTCCTAAATGTCTCTCCTTTGTGTGTGTGAATCTTTTCAGACATTAACAGAAAGCTTTCCAATGTGCTTTTCATTTAAGTTCAAAATGAGTGTTGGAGGATAAAGTCTCTGACTTCAGAGGCAACATATACTGAAAAACAATTAGACATTCACTCAGATTTTCGCCTAAAAGGAGGAATGGAGACAAATGTCATGACTCTTCTTCCAACTGCAGCAGATGGGAAATCATCAGTAGTCACCCAGCTGAAGAACTCTCTCCCATGACAGCACCTTACATACAAATCCTGGCCCAGAAAACAAATAAGACTTTAGCTGGTGTAATATGCTATCTTATAATAAGTAAACAGAAAAAAGGTAATATATCTGTACATTGGGTAAATTGAATACATATATCTAAATCTTTCTATGTCAAATACTTGCAAATAAAATAGTCACTTTGTAATTATTTACCATTTTCCTCTTTTTTTCTAAGATTTATTTTATACATATTCCATGTTTAAAAATGGAATATAGTTATACACACACACATATATATACGTGTGTCTTTGTGTGTATATATAACCATACATATAGCGATACATACAGTACCTACAGCTACATATGTAGTAATATAAAACTTACTATAAAAAATAAACACTATAAAACTAATGTCCCGTGTCCATGGTAGATAAACATCTTTGGTTTTAACACATAGAATCACCTTATTCTTAGTTTTTATTCTTTTTTCTTGGTTTTTAAAGAAAACACACCCCTTATTTTCTTCTTTTTACTATGATCTTAAAATCCAGGCCACTATTTATTCAACTGGACGCAGATTATGAATTTCAGAAAGTGAGAAAGCATGATTAATCATATGTCAGAGAAGCATCCAACCCGTATGCTATAAAAGCTCACTCATTCTGAACGACTACAGGGAAAGTATGATTGAATTATAAAGGATATTTGGGAAAACAGGGAAATTTACTCATTTTAGATAGATGGAATGGCTCCAGCTCTGAAGTAGAATAAGAAAGTGACAGATGAGAAGTTGAGACACCCAAGGTTTCAGGGCAACAATGTTGTTACTCAGGAGTATAAACTTACAGCCCACCATTCAACCTGTCAACTCTGCTCTCTCCAACTTTCAAACACAATCTCTGCTACCTGTTCTTTTTCATATATACACATACATGAATATATGTATATTTGTATATTATATAAATATATGCAACACAAGGGGAAGTTTTTGAAAAGTAGAAAGGGAAATATAACTCTGCAGACTGATTACTAACTGGAGGAGATTATGCTAAGTGAAATAAGTCAAGCAGAGAAAGTCTATTATCATATCATATGGTTTCACTTATTTGTGGAACATACGGAATAGCATGGAGGACATTAGGAGAAGGGGGGAATCGGAGGGGGAGACAAACCATGAGAAACTATGGACTCTGAGAAACAAACTGAGGGTTTTAGAGGGGAGGGGGGTGGGAGGATGGGTTAGCCTGGTGATGGGTATTAAAGAGGGCACGTTCTGCATGGAGCACTGGGTGTTATACGAAAACAATGAATCATCAAAAACTAATGATGTATTGTATGGTGACTAATATAACATAACAACATAATAACATTAAATTTAAAAATAATAAAAATAAATAAATAAATAAATAAGTGGCTACTAGCATTGTCCCTAGGTAGAGATCTGGCCATGTCAGCTTCAAAAATTGCATTTGTCATGAAGCATCATTCACCTAACCATATTTATTAGACAAAATAACCTTCAATACAGATATTCTCTCCAGCTCTTATTAATTAAACAAGTCCTTTTATTAATATATGGGTCAATGGTAAATTAGCTCAGGTCCCACCAGCTATCACGAAAATGATTTAAAATTTAATCAAGTCATCTGAAAGTTTATGTGAATAAACACATACAAACAATATAAACGTACCTGCTTAGACACAAGTACATAAGGAAGTGACAAAAAAGAACAAAGAAAAGTGGGCCAGAAAATTTGGCAAGACTCTCAAAGGACACAACAAGCAGAATCATTTTCTCCTCTTAATTCCATTTTGAATGCTTAACTGCACTCACAGCTAGGGCTGGGAATAACTTGCGGGGGGAAGGGCTGACTCAAGGGTGCTGAGTTCCTGATTTACTCAAAAACCTATTTGAAAGAATTATTTTGTTAAGGTACTGCTCTTACTATAATATTAGTTCCTCCATTATTTATGAGAAGGACAAAAGGGTTGTAAACATGCTGGTAGATCAGGAGTTCTGTGTGTCACAGGAGTCGAAGAAAAAGTAGTAAGAGACAATGGGTGCCACTGAATCTCGGGCCGATGTCCACACAGAGAAGGCACCAATGAAATGGAAAACCTTGTCCGAAATAACTGTATCTAAAGGAGGGAAAAGGGCAGCAGTAAGTGTTCTATTTCATGCAGTCCCTTCTACATGGAAAGCCACAAATCAGCAGGGTGAAGTATGGGAGACGGGAGCTATGTGTCACTGTGGAGTTGCCTAGAACAGTGGAGAATGTGGGCGATACAAGACTAATGAGAAATGACAGCAGAGGCACAGAGGGAAGATTTAGAATCATGGGAGAAACTGGCCACGTACCCTAGAGTTAATCATTAATAAGAGGGGAGAGTGAGCACAGATTTTAAGTTTTTTCAAAATAAAATGAGCAAGCAAAAAATAAAAGGAGATAAAAATTAAGAACTCAGCTCTAGAGGTGGGCTGACTGAGTCTGGGTCCTGGCTCTGCCACATAGCTATGTCAGTGACTGTGGGCAAATTACTCAGATTTTATGGGCCTCAGTTTCTCCATCTGTAAAATGGGAGAAATCATCTCATTTCAAAACTTTTCCAGAATCATTATAAAAAACAAAGAAAAAAGTAATAGCCGACATTCATTTAACATGTACTATATTTGAGATGTTTTTAAAACTCCAAATGCATTCATTCTCATAGATTCTTCACAGCTATGTGAAATCAATTCTAATATTCGCCCTATTTTCACAAGTGACAAAATGAAGCTTAGCCCAGTGTTCCATAATCTTAGCTTTATTTCATGACCCTAAATTACAGAAAGAAAGGTATGACCATGAGAGAGAGAGAGAGAGAGATACACAAAAATATCGTCATTTAAAAACTATAACTAGTATCAATGAAGAAAAAGAGGAAAGCAGAGAAACCCATATGCTACACAGAATTCAATGATGTATTTAAATTTTTAAAGAACACAAATAAAAATAGAAGAGATATTTAAGAAGAATAATACTCTTATAGATCTATGTCCTAAATGAGGTGAAACTGGCAATAAAAACTATTTTATATCTATATATTTTTAACACATGACAGGGAGAGGCATTATCAAAGACCTATGGAATAAAGTTCAAGCAACAGAGAAAACAGTTCCTCAAATTTCCTCATCAAGAACGTATTTCAAGTGTTTCCTTACTTGTTTTTTCTCTCCCTTTTTACTGATGCCTGGCTCATAATCTATATACATACTGAATTCTTTCCTGTCTGGTTTAAAACTAAAACGACAAAAAATACTTCTGTCCTATCTTCTTTCCTTTGCTACCTCACTCCCTGCATTTCGGCCTCCATCCTCCCCTTTCTCTCTTCAATCCAAAGCAGGTGAGTCTCTAACCCCACCAGTCCCCTATAGGAACTAAAGAAAAACCTTCCTAGTTGCAAATTTAATGGGTTCTTTTCAGGACGCATCTTTTCAGGACCTTGCTGAATATTTGACATTATCACCCACAGGCCCCTGTAACTCTCTGCCTTCCTTGGCATTTGGCAGGTTTTCTGGCTGCCTTTCTAGGCAACCCCTCTCAGATTCTGTGGTTCTTTTTTCGTCTAACTCTAACTATTGGTGTTCTATTATCCCATCACTTCTATTTCACTCAGAGATGAGATCCATTCTATTTTAATTTAATAATCCTCTGTGCTTTACTTTGGGCACAGTCCCAGGTGCCCTTAATTCTCCAGAGCTTAACACTAAAACTTTCCCGGGGACTAAAGCAGACAACAACAACAACAACAAAAACCCAAACAAAAAACTCCCACAAATCTGTCACTCTGTTTAACCCAGCCCATTGCCTTCCCCTTAGGAACTCAGCTTCCTCTAGGATCCCCAATTGGCCTGGATTAGTAACATTTATTTGGTTTCTCAGTATCTCCATATCCCTCTTCTTTCTCCTCAGGGGTTTGATCACACACAACAAAAGCCTTTGGTTGCTTTTCCTGCTTCTTCAGGGGCTTTTTTGTCTGTGGGTACCTGTGCTGGCTGCTAAGCTGCTTAAGAATTCACTCTTGTCTCACGCATCAGGCCAATAAGGGATGACTTCTCTCTTATTCTCTGTTGAATTACAACAGGGCTTTCAACTATTCACCGGAAGTTCCTAGTGTTTTCCCTCAGCTCAAACAATGCTCATAGATCTGTAGGATCGCTGATTTAAATCCCTGAAAAGAGAGACCATTAAAAATACAGCAATCCCCTGGGTGGCTCAGTTGGTTAGGCAACTACCTTCGGCTCAGGTCATGATCCTGGAGTTCCAGGATAGAGTCCCACACTGGGCTCTCTGCTTGGTGGGGAGTCTGCTTCTCCCTCTGACCCTCCCCCCCTCATGTGCTCTCTCTCTCTCTCATTCTCTCTCTCTCTCAAATAAATAAATAAAATATAAAAAAAATAATAAAATAAAAATACTGCAATCCCCAAGAGACCATTTTGAAATAGAGACAAGTATTTTTCAAATTTCCAAAATTTGTTTATACAGGGAACTGTACGTTTATGTCCTTGAACCCCGGAAGGAAGAAAGCACATATCTGCTTGGTTATCAACCATTAAGCATGAAAAATGTCTCATACCTAAAATCTTTACATTTCCTTTCTGCCTCGAGATTTTTTTTAAGGTCAGATATGTTTCTGCATAAAAGTCACTGAGCTTGTATTATCTTTTCCATTTTCAGATTCTACTGACAAAGGTAGGTGTCACCTGCCAGTTCATTATGAGGCAACAAACAAGAGCCTGAAGTTGAACTTCCCAGGAAACCCAAACATACTTAAGGAAAAGAATCAGATCATGCCCCACTCCTTTCTCCAAAGCCTTCCTTTCTGATCTTGCTCTACCAGATGTCACATTCCTCAAAAATCATCCCAAATCAACAATGTCTACAATCCAAATCTTGTACTTGATTACTTTATGCAATTTATAGTTCTAGATTTTTCAAGTACTTTTGCCATCTCCCCACAATTATAATTCCTCCTAATGCTATAGTATACCCCTCCTGTATGTGCCAATGCTAAATAAACTATAAGCATCTAAAACTCATTGACTCTCTTTTTTTATGTAATGTTAATCACCTACATTACATCATTAGTTTTTGATGTAATGTTCCATGATTCACTGTTTGCGTATAACATCCAGTGCTCCATTCAATACGTGCCCTCTTTAATACCCAACACCAGGCTAACCCATACCCCCACCTCCCTCCCCTCTAGAACCCTCAGTTTGTTTCTCAGAGTCCATAGCTTCTCATGGTTCGTCTCCTCCTCCAATTCCCGCCCCCCTTCATTTTTCCCTTCCTACTATCTTCTTCTTTTTTTGAACATATAATGTATTATTTGTTTCAGAGGTACAGGTCTGTGATTCAACAGTCTTACACAATTCACAGAGCTCATCATAGCACATACCCTACCCAATGTCATTGACTCTTTGACCTCTAATAGCAACTGATTTCACCCAAGTCCCAGCTTACTCATTAATTTCTGTTTCAAATTTCCAGCATTTCCACTATCTTGAATTACTCTGAGCCTATCATTTATATTATGAGCAGTAAGGGATCTGGGTAGATCATTTGAATTTTAGACTGATCAGTTTTTCTATTCCACAAAAATCAAGACCCCTAGACTCCATATTCTGCTGTCTAAGAGAATGTGCTGTACCTAAAGGTAATTAATCATCATGAATCTTTTTAAATTAATTGACAAATCTTCATTAGAGGTTCAATGACAATCACAATTTTTAAAAAGCTCCCAAAGGTTCACCGAAATTAATGCTTCTAAATACTCAGTTGAATTCCATAATAAAGCACTTTAAATAACTTCTGGTTTTTGACAAAATGCTTTATCAAGTCTCTAGAGGAATAAAGTACTATATAAGTAAGGTGGTCGTATATTTTATCACCCAAATGGAGATAATGGATAGTAAAAACACTGAATTAGTGAAAAGAAACACTATTAATAATAACACAAAGACAACAAGCAAAAACCAGGATTGTATTAGGCAAACCAGCACGTAAGATGCCCCTCTCCACAAGGCACTGAACACCACACTGGGTCTTTGTTCTCAGAAATGTATCCAACACTTAGTGAGGTTAATCCAAAAAGGCATCGGTGAATATGTGGTCAGAAAAGATCAGTGAAAGAACTCTGCAAAGGTGAGAGCGAAGATTTAATTTTAGACTGAAATGAAATCCAAGCTATATTGTGAGGTATTAAAACATAGCCCCCAAATTCTTTGACATTCCTCATGGAGAGGCACCATCTATGTCTTCTACCCTTGATTCTGGTCTCTCGGAACACTAGATCAATAAAGAAGGTGAAAGTGACACAGCGCCAGTTCTGGGCACAGGCCTTAAAATGCTGGCAGCTTCCACTTTCTGTACCTTGGAAGTGCTGTGTAGGTCATCTATTCCTTACCGATCTTTTTGCCTGCTTGATCCATCAGTTACTGACAGAAGGGTGTTGAAGTCTCCAACTACAAGAGTGGATTTGTCCGTTTCTCCTTTCAGTTCTATCAGCTTTTGCCTCCCATAGTTTGACACTCTATTGTTAGGTGCATACACATTTAGAATTATTATATCTTCTTGGGAAATTAATACCTCTATCACTATGTGATGCCCCCTCTTTATCCTGACGGGTTTCTGAGTCTTCAAAAGAGTCTACTTAGTCTGAAATTAATATAACTACTCCAGCTTTCTTTTAAACAGTATTAGTATGGCATATTTTCTATGAATTTACTTTTAATCCAATTAAGGTAGGTTTCTTGTAAGCAACACAGAGTTGGATCTTGTTTTTCATCCACACTGATAATCTCTTCCACTTGGTGCATCTAGACCAATGATACCTTAAGCAATTTGGATATAGGTATATTAATATCCATCCTGTTTGTAACTGTTTTCTTTTTATTATATTTGTCCCTTTTTTGCTCCCTCTTTTTCTGCCTCCTCTAATTTTAATTGAGCATTTTATATAATTCTATTTTATCTTCTTAGTGTATCATTTATACTTTTTGAAATCTTCATAGTGGTTGTGCTAGAGTTTACATTTCTAACTAATCTAAGTCTAGTTTCAAATAACACTGTATCAGCTCCTGTGTAGCAGAGTGCCTTCCAACAGTGTTCTCCGTTGCAGTCATCCACCCCTCGTGATGCTACTGTCATTCATTTCACTTACCTAGACGCCATAATCTCCCAATACACTGTTACTATTATTGCTTTAGATAGTGCATTTCTAGTTCAACTAAGATGACAATAAAAGATTTTATTTTAGGGCGCATGGGTGGCTCAGTTGGTTAAGCAACTGCCTTCGGCTCAGGTCATGATCCTGGAGTCCTGGGATCGAGTCCCACGTCGGGCTCCCTGCTCAGCAGGGAGTCTGCCCCTCTCTCTCTGACCCTCCCCCCTCTCATGCTCTCTATCTCATTCTCTCTCTCAAATAAATAAAATCTTTAAAAAAAAAATTTTATTTCACTTTTCTTTATTCCTTCTCAAACGCTCTTTTTTATAGAGATCCAAGTCTCCAACCTGTATCATTTTCATTTTGCTTAAAGTACTTCCAAAATTTCTCATAAGACAAGTCTACTGCCAATGAGTTCCCTCAGTTTTTGTTTGAGAAAGTTTTTATTTCTCCTCCACCTTTGAAAGATATTTATTGGATATAGAATTCTAGGTTGGTGGTTTTTTAACCTCTTTTCTTAAGGATTTCACTCCGCTCTCTTCTTGCTTTTGTGGTTTCTGATGAGAAATCTGATGAAATTCTTATTCTTTTTCCTCTGTAGGTAAAGTATTTTTTCCTCTAGCTTCATTTAAGATTTTCTCTTTGTCTCTGTTTCTCCACAGCTTGAATATGATATGCCTAGGTATACAGGGTTTTTATTTTTGTTTTTCAGATTTGTTTACACAAATTCTGGAGAGACTGAGCCTTGGTGTGCTCTGAGCCTCGTGGATCTGTGGTTTGGTAACTGTCATAAATTTTGGAAAGTCTTCTGCCATTTTTACTTCAAATACTTCTTGATTCTTCCTTCTGCTGGTATTCCAATTATGCATATGTTACACTTTTTGATATTATCCCATAGTTCCCAGACATTTTTATTTTTATTCTTCTTTGCATTTGAGTTTGGAAGGTTTTTTTTACTGACCTATAGTCAAGTTCTCTGACCCTTTCTTCAGCTGTGTTGAAGTCTACTGAACACATCAAAAGCATCTTTCATTTCTGTTATAGTGTTGTTTAAAAAATTCTCTTTTCTTTTGATTCTTTCTTAGATTTTCTCATTTCTCTGTTTACATTACCCACCTTTTCTTGCTTTTTGTTTCCCTTATCCATTTACCCTTATATATTAATCACAGTTATTTTAAATTCCCTCTCTGACAATTCCAATATCTGTGCTATATCTGAGTCTGGTTGTGACGACTGCTCTGTCTTTTTGGGCTGTATTTTTTCCAATCTTTTGGAACGCCTTGTAATTTTTTGTTGAAAGCCAAACCTAAAGATTTATGTTAATCTGGCTGTGTTTACTGTTTGTTGTAACTGCTTCAAATGATTCCAGTGTTCCTGTTTTTGTCTCCTCCTGACTTGAGGCTTACATTAGTACTCCTCCTCACAGAGAGCCTGTCTTGCAACTCTCTCAGCTATAATCTACTGTTATTACACTGGAGTGATGGTAAGGTATGAGGGAGTGTGAACATTCTCAAAGCTTCTGAGTGAGTCTGAATTCATTTAGTGAACCTGCATCGTGGGATGTGACCTTCACAAGTGTTTCTCCAGTGGTATAGTTTTTTTTTTCCCCCCTTTCAACTCCCTATTTCCTTCCCTGACTGCAGTGAGTCCCTAACCATTATTGAGTATGGTTTCTCCCACTTAAGTGAGACAGACAGGCTGGAGAAAGTCTGAGTGGGAGAAACTCCCATCAGCTGGGATAAGGCTCTAGCAAAGACCTTTGCCTGCAGAGCAGGCTTCTGTGATGGAGAACACTCTGGGTGTATTTTATGATTATTTTTCCTCTTCCCCTGCCAGAGCCCCAAGGGGATCTTTCCATGATCTTCACTGTGGGAACCCTATAGGGTTCCCGGAGACAAAACAAAGTGTGGGGGTGTCCCTAAGATTGTGGTCCGCAAGAGTTCTCACTCTCATGCTAGACCATAGCCCATCTCCAGCAACTCATAAAAATTACCATTTAAGTATCCTTCCCAGTTTATGGCTCCAGCAGCCTGTGCTCCTGGTGAGGAGATTTGGGCTATTTCTATCTGGATATGTCAGTCTCTCCAGAATTTAGTACAGTGGTTTGCCCTGTGGCCTCCATTCTCTGAGGAACTGAACAAAAGTTTCACATGTTCTGTTCGCCTACCATTTCCTCTTTGAAAGGATGGGAGCATCAGCTTCCAAGCTCTTTACATGTTGGAGCTGAAGCCAGAAGTCTCACTTCCTATGTTTTGGGATGCTCACTCAGAGAACCCAGTCACCATGCTATAAGAAAGCCCAAGCCCTGAGAAGAGCCAGCACCAACTTGCCAGCCATGTAACCTATGTTGGCAATGGGTCCCTCATATTTAAGTCAAGCTGCACAAAATGATACCTCAGGAAGAAGAAACAAACTTTTCCCACTCTTCTCCAACTGCAGATTCGTGAGCAAAAAAAACGATAGCTATTGTTTTAAGTCTCTATGTTTCAAAGTGGTTCATTTTTGCAGTAATATATAAGTAGAACATTCCTAACATGATCCTCAAGGCCTTGGAGATTTCTCAAAATTCAATTCATACCAGTCTCCCCTGAACATACCCCATGTCACATGGGGCTCTCTGAGTTTGTAGAACACACCAACCCCTCCTGGGGGTCTGGCCTGAAGCACTTTCGTCCCTGAACTTTCCCTGGTTGGTCACATCTCCTTTGGATCTAAGAGTAAGTATCCCCTCCTCAGCAAGACTGCCACTGTCCATCCATCTAAAGCATGCTTATCGCTCACCCCTCTCATGCAAATATATATAACCCACCACTCTCTATCTTCCTTCTCACAGCTCTCTTTTCTTTTGTGCAATTTAAATTACAGATGTGTCTGCTGGCTTGATTCGTTTTTCTCTCCCCCACTAGATGATAGGCTCCATGAAAAGAAGAACTTAGTTTTGCTCACCATTACATATCCATCACCTGGCCCAGTACACAGAACATACTAGGGTCTTGGTAAATGTCTCTAAGGGAAGGAGCTCTTTTAACTAGACATGACAAAAAACAAAACAAAAGAACAAAAACAGAAAAAACAACAACAACAAAGAAAGAAAATGTGAACTGCCTCCATGCACTCCTTGTTTAAACAGGGCTTCCCGACCTTGACACTATTGACACTTAGAGGCAAATAAGCAAATGATTCTTTTTGTGAGAGATTGTCCTATTCATTTGTAGAACGTTTCACAGCAACCCTGACTTCTAGATGCCAGTAACAACCTAAGTTGTGAAAACCAAAAATATTTCCAGATATTATCAAACGTCTTCTGAGGAGCAACATCTAGAACCAGTTGAGAACCACGAATTTAAAATGGAAAGATGTTACTTCCCCAGCATCCTGGTTGAAATGAAAAGAATCACAATAATAATGAAGCAACTCAGGAATGTGGGTATGCTTTAAACTGAAACCTATCTTATCATAATATCCTTCCCCTTGTCCTCCTCAAAAACCACTTAAATTGAACTATGGGAGAAAGATTCAAGAAGCCCTGACATTACGATAATTGGAAATTCTACCCTAACTCTCTCAAAAAATTCCTCCCCTAACCAAAAAAATGCCTCCGTTTTCACCAGCTGGGCAGATCTGATATATGACCACAATTCTGAAGACAGCAAATATCACAGATTCTTTTGAGGGTCTCCTAATCAAATGATCAAAGGACTCTGGTAATAAAAATGGCTAACAGAGGCCAATACATTTAGACATTGTCTAATAGGAAAGTTATTCCTGCATAGTTTAGTCTAATAATTGAAATCATGCTTCTTGCCTAAACAATATCCTCATTGTCGCTTTTGTCAAAAAGATTAGGCATTGTTTGTTTATCTGCTGCAAGCTAAATGAAACCAGCTGTACCCATGAACCAGACTCCAATGCCTTGCATTCTTCCTCTAAAGGAAGTCAGGGCTCAATCTGCAATTTGAATAGACTTTAGGGTTTTTTTAATTAGCAGATTTGGTGGGTGGGCCATTATCCTCCTTGGCCTACGTAAGGGTAAGAATTCTGCTTTTTCAACTTTCACCTAGACAGAAGGAGCACCGGATCTGAAAATTACAAGGCGTAAACTCATTTAGTCTATGGGCTTTTTTCTTTCTAATCCAATTTCTCTTGTTGTACATTGTAATGCTGCATTTTGTGCATTAAATTACAAAGCTCACACTGATAGCATTATCATACTATGATGCCATTTTCAGACCCTGTGATTAATAGCGTGGATACAGGCTTGATCTTTAATGTGAGTGGTGATAATAAGCTTTGGCCTGTGGTCCCAAAGTCTAAAAGAAAATCAGAGCAGACCTAATGAGAAACAGAGATTGGGCCTCAGGAGCCTCCTGCATCAGAGCTCATAAAATGTAACCAGATTTGCCTCTTTTGTGGGAGGCAACCTCTCCGGACGCTGGAGATTGGCATGACACTCCAGGTGTCAACACTGAAGATTGAAACTTCAGTGAACCAGGAGTCCAGTGTTTTCCATCTGGGGATTTCTGATTTTTAGAATTCTTCAAACTGCCCCCGATAGTGTTTCAATGGAGTTGACCTTCAGGGCAAGCGGTGAGAGGCACTTCTTTAATCTCACACATTCTGAAAAGGTGGTTAACTGCCACAGCCTTTCTTCTTGCTGCTGCTTGTTTTAATTAACAGCATTTCTCCCCCTATTCCTCCTGGGGCTTTGAAGAGCTCTTTGAAATGTGTTTAGTAGAGTTCAGTCTTGGTTTGGCATAGGCTCTCAATTTATGAGGTCGTTTAATTCAAGTTCAATTATTCAGCACAAATTGGCAGAATGAAATGCTAAAAGAAGATTGGCACTTTCAATCCCATAAATCTCATGTTACATAAAGTGAGCAAATTCGTCCATTGTTCTTATTGACCTCTGAGATAACAATTTATGGCTGGCACAAACCCGTTCGGGCAGGCTTCTCTGTTCAGCAGGCTCCCACAGGAGCAACGCTTTGGCACCATCCCCTCAACAGAAATGCAAGATAAGCAAAAAAAAAAAAAAAAAGACCAAAAATCAGGACCATCTGTGGGATGACTCAGTCTAAATAAGTCAAATACTCTAATTCCAGAGATGGAACAAAGAGCAGGTTTTTCCTTCACTAAAGGACACAAAGTATGAGAAAATCAAAAGCAAGCATCTGCAGCCTCACATACCCCCTAGGTAAGTAGGAAGGAAAGGAGAGAACTCTGTTCCAGGCAACAGGAAAGGTTCATAACTTCTCAGTACTCATGACGGGGTGCAGAACTGGGGGGCTTCAGACATCTAGGAGAGACTGGGCTCTACAGGCTCCGCCTGTAGATCCCAGTACACTGAGAAGCATGTGGTCCCACCACATCTCAAGTCTGAGGTGGCTGTCTGTGCTCCGAGCCCTTATCTGCAATAGCCAGGCCTTAATGGGTGCTCACACATAAACAACCCACCGACCCTGCCAAATTACATTGCTTTAAACCAATTCCACTTTAACACTTAAACAGTACACTTTTGCTTAATCAAAATTTGCACAATAATCAGAATGAATCAGTTTGCTTTTCCTTTAAGGCTCCCAGTCTTTAATAAGTTTAGTGGAGTGTCTGATAACAAAGGGTGAAAATATATTTGTTTGGGGACCACAGCCCAAAAGACAACTGTCCCAAGGATTCCTATGAATACACACAGTGATGAGGGAGGCTTGATTTAAAAGCACTGAGGCTTAGCATTATATTCTCTAGCTCCAGGTCCTTGTAAATGACAAGATTTCGTTCTGTTGATGCAAAAGAAGCCAGTCCGAGAAAGACAAATACCAAATGATTTCACTCATATGTGGAATTTACAAAACAAATAAGCAAAGGGAAAAAAGTGAGAGAGAGAGAGAATCAAGAAACAGATGCTTAATTATAGAGAACAAACTGATGGTTACCAGAGGGGAGGTGGGGGGGGTGGACTGGTGAAATAGGTGATGGGGATATAGGAGGGCATTTGTCACGATGAACTCTGCGTGATGTATGGAAGTGCTCAATCACTACACTGTACACCTGAAATGAATATAACACTGTATGTTAACTAATTGGAATTAAAATAAAAACTTTTTTAAAAATTGAAAAAATAAAAGCACATGAGGCTGTGAATTTGATCAGTCACCCCTGGAGAGAACATACTTAAAATACTTTAGTCAACATCATCCTCTCTTCCTTCCTTTTGAAAACCCCACACCATTTTACATGGGCCCTTTTTACTGCATTCTAGCTCATATCAAATACACTACATTCTAACTTATGTTGAGTTATTTAGGTATATGGACCATATCCCTTCAAAACTGTGAAGGCACTTGAGGTCAGAATCTGCATGTGATTCACCTCTTCTTCACCTACAGTATAAAAAGGGCATAAAAACAACATAATAAACACTCATCAGTAGTTGAGTAAGCTCAAAAAAAAAATGTTAACAAGTCTCTTAATGTACAAAAGTCCCTGGGAAAATTCCTGAAAGGTAAAAATGATTTTGAGGTACTAAATTAAAAACATTTTTAAATGTTATATTTTTTAAATGCAAAGTATTATACAATGCATAATTTTTTTAAATCTTATATTAAATGCTACAGGGATGTAAAAGAGAGAACATAATCAGGAAACCAAGCCAGGATAGAGATTCGTAGTCCGAGTGATGATAAACTGCCTCCCTTCCCCAAACAGAAACACACACACAAAGTAAGCTGAAGAACACTGATTTAAAAAAATATATATTTCTACTCAAATATGAAAATGTGGGAAATCCAAGGCTTTTATTAAAAAAATTAAAGAGCTTGTTTGTGAGTTTTGTGTGTTGACATGGTTGCAGTACCAGCCATATTCTTTAAAACCAGGCTCCTCTTTTTTTATTATTTATTTATTTTTGCCTTTTCAAGGTTTTTTTTTTTTTTGGTATAAAAAAAGAAAAGCATAATTGCCACAAATTACAAAAGACTAATACAAGCTCATTCAGGTATTTTACATTTTTTTTGTCCTTTTAAATGCCTTCTTTTTTTTAAGATTTTATTTATTTGAGAGAGAGAGAGAGAAAGAGCACAAATGGGGGGCAGGGGGTGAGGGTGAGCAGCAGAGGGAGAAGGAGAAGCAGACTGCCTGCTAAGCATGGAGCTTGATGCCCGGGCTCAATTCCAGGACCCCGGGACCATGACCTGAGCCACCCAGGCGCCCCTAGAACCAAACTCTTTACCAAGGGGGCTACGCAGTATAGAAATCTCAGCCAGCTTCTTCCCAATCTACGTAGAGTAAGAAACTCAAGAGAATTCAAGGTAATAAAAAGCCTCTCTATTCCTTCAAGAGTTTCTATACTATAGCTACCAGCAGCTACACCTAAATCAACAAGTACACAAACATTTTGTGGGTGGGGAGAGGAGGATCTCCTTTGCCTGTATTATTTAAAGAACCATGAAATAAAAGATGACTCAAGATATACCATAAATATAAAAGAACACGGTCATGAATGCAATGCCAAATTACTGAGGTTTGAAATGTGTAAGTGTTACGGATTAAATTATATCCTCAAAAAAAGATATACTGAAGCTCCCTAATCTCAGAATATGACATAGGTTCTTTGGAAATAGGGCCTTTAACAGAGGTAACTGCATTGAAATGAAGTCATGCAGGTGGGCCCTGATCCAGTATGACTCGTGTCCTTCTGAAAAGGGGACATTTGGATACAGACACACACAGGGAGAACACCATGGGAACAGGAAGGCAGAGACTGAAGTGCCGCGTTCAGAGGCCAGAAGTGCCGAAGACTGCCAGCTCACCGCAGAGGCTAGGAGAGAAGCAGGGAACAGATTCTCTCCCCTATAGAACCAACCATCAGAAGGACCCAACTCTGCCAACACCTTCTTAGACTTCCAGCTTCCAGAACTGCGAGAAGATAAATTTCGGTTGTTAAGCCACCCAGTCTGTGGTACTTGGTTTTGGCAGCCCCAGCAAACTAATACAGTGAGGTTAGTGGCAAAATCCCAACTTGACCCATGTGATTCAAGATGTATTTGTAAAATGCTCACAAACTAGAAATTAGTGAGATCTCTACAAATACCAGGCAACTTTACCACAATATAATGATAGCTGCTCTTGGAGAAGATGCTAAAGATAATGTTTAAAGATGGGAGGCAGGGATGCCGACATGTATGGGAGAGTGGTGAGGAGTCCTGGGATGGGGGGCTATTTAAATTACAGCACTTCAGGGGACACATCAAACAAACTCAGCTCTCAAGCCTTGCTAGAGGCATGTAACTGTTGTGCTCTGGCCTGACCTTGCCACCCTAAAGCAAGCAAGCACAGGCAACCTGTCCTCTCTTAAAGCAGGTGAGTGGTCAATGGCTTTCATCTCCAGCTGGAGGAAATTAAATACTACATGTGACCAGCAGGCTTGAAACTGCTTGAGAAATGCTGACAAGATACATTTAGGCCTGCTGGAGTGAAGAGTATTAACTGTCCGGAACTGCCCTTCTCAAAGATTGCAGACATTTAAAGGCAGCCTTTCTTTTATTCGAGCATAATAAATGGAGGATTTTTCAACTATCTCCAAGATTTTGACATAAATCACAAAGTTAAACATTTAATAGAGTTATTAACTTACATTTGGAAATCAGCTGAGCCCATCTTTTTTGGGAAGGCACTTAAAAGTAACTGGTGTATTTCCTTATAATGAAATAATATGTTTGCTTCTGTTTGATTCATGATTACAACAAGCCAGAGCATATGTGAGAACCATCTGGAATATTCAACAAGGACCAAGGCTTTCCGAGGAAGGCCTTATACTGTGCAAGCAGTATTGTATAATGGTTAGGAAAAGAATGGCTGCAAACCAGAGAGACGTGAGCCAAAAACAAGCTTTGCCACTAACCAACTGTGTGGACTTGGACAAGTGGTGAAAACTCTCCAAGCACAGGACTCCTAGTCAAATGGAGGTGATAATTATAGGAACTATCTTTGTAGGGCATCATGAGAAATGATGAGACAATGGATATACCATACATTATGCAAAACAATTGCTTAATCCAGTGTAGTGACCCTCATGTTATAAACATTAAATGTACAATTAATTTTTATATACTAGAGAAATAACTATTTTTCTTTAGGAAAGAATATAAAGTTTCACACACAACCTCTATTTAAAACTGCTCAACAATATTCTGTAATGCTCAGGCACTCTAGATAAGTCATTAACAGCCCTCTAGATTTGACTTGATTTTTTATTCCCATCATGTTTCTTTTTCATACAAATTTTTTAAAAGACATTTTTTTTGGTAAATATTTAAAATCTCAAAATTAGTACTATTATTTGTTACTTATATTATTCCTGCATCCTTACTTACATATCTTCCTTTGTCAGAAATATTTCTTCATCTTCTTAAAAAACATAAGCAAAGGAAAAACTACATTCCAGAAAAGCCAAAGATTACCTAAATGGTCAAAATTTCCAATTATGTGTTTAGAAAGTTCCTTCAGAGAATTTTCCACTACATGATTTTATGTAATTAATTAGGTTAGAATTTCCTATCTTCCATAATGACTTAAAAAAGAGACAAAAACAGGGAATGGTTCAGAAAATTATTTTTCAACATTATTTGGTAATGTTATTTAAGGTAAAGATTTGTATTTCCTACAGTTATTTGAGAAATAGCATTATATTTCTACATGCCATCAAATACAGTAACTCTGCACTCTTAATCAATAAGAGAGGGAGGAGGCCTATCAGAAACATACGGGGTAAGCTTTTCAAGAATCCAAACTTGTGCCTGACCCCAGGATAGCATTGGGCAGGGGGGTGCGGGGGGGGTGTGTGTGTGGAGAATAACAACAGGAGGGAAGGTTGTTTCTCCACGTGAAAATATATGTAGTATGGTGTCAAAGTACACAGGTAGGAAAAAAGAAAAAGTCTGCATTTTTTTTTAATTTAGTGATTTCTTTAGATGGAGTAAAAGCTCAATTTAAAAAGACGCAAGAATAGCCAATATATTTGACTTTGTCAAAACAGTACTCTTATTCTTAAGCAAACACTAAACCTCCAGAAGAAATTAATCATATCATTCACCTGGAAACGAATTCTCATTTGAGGGTTCCAGCCCCAATGTTGGGGGTGGGGGGGCAGGGGTAGGACAGAAAAGATAAATTGGACAAGTCTGCAAAATTGTTTGCTAGCAGGGAAAACCAATTCTGCTGACTTTCACACTTCTTAAAACAACAACAAGAACAAAAACTGAGAGAAAATCTACTGTATATTAAAGGAGAATTATTTAAATAAATTAATATTATTAATTGTTAATAATCAGTATTAAGAGAGCAGGTACATTTTAAATGTGAAATATTAAAAACCGAATGAACTTACTTGCTTTTCCCTTTGTATACTGTAGCATAAGAGCCTTCCCCTAGTTTTTCCAGTTTTTCGTATGAGTCAGCTTTTCCAAATTTGGGACTTGTCGGCTAAAAATGGAGCAGAGGGTAAACAAAACAGATTGTATCAAACTAATTACAATGAATAGGCCAATTTTGCTAAAAATGTATAAATTCTGTCACTTTTTTAAATAGCTTTTTTCTGATATAAGAATATTTATTCTAAAAAACAACATGATAACTATTCAGGATACAAAACTCAGAAAATGTAAATAAACACAGTGTAGAAAGTTTAAATTTACCCATAATCTGTCTACCAAGAAAGAACCACCATTAATATTTTGGTATCTCTTCTTCCAGTGCTATCTATATGCTGATGCCTGCTTTTTTACATAAATAGGATTACACTAAACATACTGATTTTAATCTGCTTTTTTCCCCCACTCAACATATTATGAATATTTTCCATGTTATTATATAATCTTCTAAATTAGGGGCTGGCTAGTCCAAACTAACACCTGTTCATCCCACAAACTTAGAAAAGTTTCTACTTCTTTTTTTTTTTAATGGGGTGGGTGGTCAAAAGAAGAATAAAATTTAATAGCACAGTAAGATTATATATGAGAATCAAATTTTAGTGTCCACGAAGTTTATTAGAAAATAGTCATGCATGTTCATTTCCATATTGTCTTACGACTTGAAAGCTACAACAGAGGTGTAGCTGCAGCAGAGATGATACAGCCAACAAAACTGAAAATATTTACCCTCTGACCCCTGTTGTAAATCATGACTGTATAATATTCAGCCAGATAAAGGTACTCCTCCAATACCTCTTAGCAATAATGCAAACAAATAATCAAAGATGCATCACTCAGATATTACTCATTAATAAAAAGGAACTGTCTTATGTATTATAAACCGACCCTTAAGTTTAGCTGCAGCAAAATAACTCTTCCTAAAGACATAGCACATCCCATCAAGATGATAAAAGTGCTGAAAGTGAGCAATCTCATCACTCTTGCTGTCCCCAGCCCGCCTCAACTTTCACCAGACAAGACATGGGGAGTGCTGTCCTCCATGGGGCAAGTTACCTATTATTATTATTTTTTTATTATTCATTTGAGACACAGAGATACAGAGAGAGAAAGCATGCATGAGCAGGGAGAGAGGCAGAGGGAGAGGGAGAAGCAGGCTCCTCGCTGAGCCAGGAGCCCGATGTGGGGCTCGATCCCAGGACCCTGGGATCATGACCTGAGCAGAAGGCAGACACTTAACCATCTGAGCCACCCAGGCGCCCCCAAGTTACCTATTATTTTAATGTCACTATAAAAGGGTAATATCAAAGCGTATCAGAAAATGATAATTATATGAGGAATTAAAAGCATCTTAATGGAATTATCCAATCTCAGTTATAAATACATAAATAATCGATAAAAAGTTACTGGTGATTGTGTTACTGCATAATTAATGATTTTCAGAAGCTCAGGAAAAGACCTTCTTGCAGAAAGTTTATAGAACACTATCCTTGAGAATGTGCTCTTATACCACTTACGAGAAACATAACATACTGGCAATGGATCTGACTCCCACCATTTATAAAGATCCTGTGTGGCAAGTTGAACACATGCTTCTTACCTCCTTCCCACCCAAAATACCACACAGTGACTGAGAAGATATTTTTCAAAAATAATAAAGCAGAAACAGGAATGGGAAACAAGAAAGAGTGCCAATATTTAATCAGAAATTTTGAGAAATTCTGAAAGAGAGACAGTAATCAGAATCAAAACTTCAGAGAAAAGACGGGGGCAACCTAAAGCCCCAACCTGGAGAAGAAGACTATTACAAATAGAAGAAGCAGGAGTCTCCAGGAAAATGTGAAACTAATCAACACAGCTGAGCACAGGGTGCCCTCCCAAGCAAACTGCAGGAACATCTGCACAGAGGAGACAGCTGAGACTGTGGGTATTCAGGCCAGAGGGGCAGAGCAAGGACGGAAGCAGCCACTGCCTAGAAAAAGGATGACAATCCCCCCCATGCCCAAGCTGTAATCCTTGCCTCTCTCATAAGATCACTACAGATGATTTACAGAAAACTAAATTAGCTGACAGTAATTCTCAAATACAAAAATGAGCATATAATAAAAAATCACAAATCATTTCAGGAAAATCAATACCTGGAAAAAAAGGCATAATATTTAATGGGCAGATAAACCAAAACCCTGGTTAGAGAGTTGACATTGCCAAGAATAACTTTGAATAAAAATAACCAGTATGTTCAGAGAGATTTCAGAAGATACTACATCCTTCAAGAAGAAACAATTAGAGATTTAGAGATTAAATATTTAATCAATGAAATAAAATATTCAATGGGCAGGGAATAAAAGAATGGACACATATGAAAAGTAATAAGCTCAATGTCTGAACAGAATTCCCCTAGAAAACTTTAGGGAGAGGTTGCACCTAAATAGAAAAAATATCCAATCAGCATAATATCCTCACAGACAACAATGACTGCAAAAAGACAATTAAGCAACATTTTCAAAATAAATAGCAAAAATGATTCTGAATCACTAATACCATACCCAAAATAGTCCTGTCAGTAGGATGGAAAAGATGTAATGTTGCCACCTACAGAAAAAAAAATCTAGATACAGAATTCTGTATTATCTTGATATAAGATGTACTTGGAGTGATGGGCGAAGCACAGAAAGGCAAGGAACACTAGGAAAAAAGAAGCAACGGCAGGCTGAGATTTCTTCAATTGATCAGGACAGACTGCAGAAACTGAGTAACTCCAAATGCATACGTTTTAGTATGTTTCTTAACTCTTCAAAGGTCATCACAAATAACATGAACTGGATACACAAATCCCAAACAAATTAGAGAGAAAAGAATAGAAGAACACAATGTAATGAGGAGAGGGATGAAAATAAAAAGTGAAAGGTCAGAGGAGGGGGGGTGCTCAAGAAGAAAACACATCAAGTAGAAGTTCATAAAATAAGAACTTAAGTTTAAACATATCAATCGTGTAAAACATATCAATCAATCGTACTGATTGTAATAAAAGTAAATGAACAAACTTCCTTTATTTTTTTTTTTTTAAAGATTTTATTTATTTGACAGAGAGAGACAGTGAGAGCAGGAACACAAGCAGGGGGAGTGGGAGAGGGAGAAGCAGGCTTCCCGCCGAGCAGGGAGCCCGATGCGGGACTCGATCCCGGGACCCCGGGATCATGACCTGAGCCGAAGGCAGACGCTTAACGACTGAGCCACCCAGGCGCCCCCAAACTTCCTTTATTAATATAAACTTCTCAGATTGAAAAAACAAAGAAAGTCTAGCAATATGCTATTCCTAAGAGACAAAATTAAAATGAGTAAATCTGAAAATAAAGGAGTAAAGGGAAAATACAGCAAAAAAAGGAATTTTACAAAATAATGCATTATCGCAATATTGATGGCAAACAAGATAGAATTCATAAAACAACAAATAGATTAAATTAGTATATCCCATAAAAATGAACATTAATATCCACAAAGAAATTGAATAATTTTAAATTTTTAAAATTAAATTAAAATTTAAATTTAATTATTAAATTAAAATTTAATAATTAACAGTTTTGAAATGTATGTATTTTACTGCTGGTAGCAATAAAATAAGAAATTGTCAAATTCACGGTGATAATGGGCAACAAACATACATCACTCAGACATCAAAAGAGCAGACAAGGAAGAAGTAAGGGATTTATGAACTTGAATATGAGAATTACCATTTTAATCTAATACACATGTTAATATATATTCTTTTCAAGCATACATTTAACATTCACAAAAAAAAATGACCACTTTCAATATTTAAAACTGCAGAAACACCTTAAGTTACTTTTTCTGAACATACTGCAATAAAATTAGCAATTAAGAACAAAAGGAAACCTTAAATAGTTTAGCTGTGTGAGTGAGAAAGAAAATCAAAATTGAAAATTCATAAATAAATATGTGGCATTGAGGACATGACATTTTAAGACCCAGGGGATACAGCCAAATCAATACATAACAAGAAAATGTAAATACATATGCACACACTAGAAAAGAAGAAAGGTCGAAAGTAATACGAATTAGACATACTAAGAAGGGATTAATAAAAACAATGGACCACGTATTCTTTTCTTCAAGAAACTTGTAAGGTACAAACCATGTGTTGAGTTGAATCAAGTAAAACTTAATGGAAAATTACATTCAAAATCGCCTGACTAGTCCTGTGTGGGTTATGTTCTCATGCATTTTTCATCACCGGGAAACAGCTTGCGAATGTCACACTTTACCATCACCCTCCTGAGCCCAAGTTTTAAATAGAAATTTTAAAACCTATATTAAACTTCAGTATAAAATGATCTTCAATGGGGAAAATATTGTGTTCACAGTTCCACTCTAAATTATTTAAAATTAGAATGAGAAGTCTGTGTTTGCTTTTGTGCTCCTTTAAGAATAAATCTAATCTATGTTCAAGAAAAAAAGCAGCAGCAGAAAACTACCCCTTTACTCCTATTAGGAGATAAACTGCTAATGCGTATTTATAGCAAGTACAAGACATAGTCACACAAAACTGGTAGAAGAAGACGCCAGTATTTTTTCCTCCTGAAAAGGCACAAATAATTTTCTAAAATATTTCACTCTTTATCAACTGCCTTATATATCAGAGTTGATATAATCGTTTTAAGATACAGACCACACTAAATGTACTACTTGAAGAAATAGAATTGAAGAAATCAGAAAAACAAGAATATGCTTAAAAAAAAAAAACACTTATTCACAAGAAAAATCAAGTAAAAGAAGACGCTAATGGCACAAAGTACTCTATCTAATTAAATGGATTTGGATGCACTAACTACCATGGTTCATATACACCCTATTAATATTGTGATGGCAGAAAATTAATATTTTGCCACATTTGATGCTAAGACAATGTTATTTTCCCTGTGAAACTGATATGTATACATTGTAGAAATACACTGTAATCTACAGATCAATCATGCTAGCTTCATAGCTCCATACACACATAATGTCTCTCTAAAAATTTTTATCTAAAAAAGAATGGGCCTATGGAATAGGGCATGTCTTAAGATAGTCTGAGCTTTAGGAGTCAGATTCTTATAAAGTGAGTCCCCCTATTTTAAGTAATTAGAAATGTTCTGATCTGTAATTACTATGCATATGAATAAGGAATCCAACTGCTAAGTCATTAAAGAGGCCAATAATAAAATCCTTCCCATCAAACGGATGAAATTAAGAATAATTCAGAAGGCGAGGTCCTATTTTGTTTGATAATTAAAGTTCAGGCTTTGAGTTTGCCTATTTTTTTTTCTCACAACCTTATTAAATCATCAACATTTAAACAGATGCTAGATCAAACCCATATGTAGTCAATCCTAAATATTATCTTTGGCTCTTTGCGGTCAGGTGCATGGGTGAATTGGAAACAGTTTTATGGGGCAAGTATTCTCTGCTTATCACTTCCCTACTTAGATCGCAGGCTTGAGACAGCACTTTAGAAAACTGGAAAGACAGAGGGCTAATCAGCAATTACTAACCAACACACTAACTGCACAGAGATGTGGAATTTAATGAGATAATGTAAATACATTTTTTTGTAAAAATAGAATAAAGGTACAGAGAACCATCAATTGTATGGACCAGTGGAGGGGAACATTGGCATAGATAATGAAAAAATGAAGATAATATTCCAGCTGAATGGTGCCTGCCACCCTGCCATGAAGGAGATGCTCATGGCCTTTGCTAGTTCTAGTTCATTGTTTGTGTAATTAACAATGACAGCTAGTTAATATCAAGTGTTTGCTAAGTGCCTGGCTTTGAGCTAATCACTTCAAATACAGGACCTAAGTTTAATCCGTATAACATCACCCTGAGGTTGGTCTATTAGTATCCTCATTTGAACATGAAGATTTTAAAGACTGGAGAAGTAAATAACTCATCTAACATCCTGTAGCTAAAGGCGGAGCTAGAATTCAAACCAAGTTAATCAGAATCAAGGACCTATTCTCTTTACCACTACTGCATTGGTGGAATCTTCCCACAAAGACCTAATCCTCAGAACAGGCATTAAATTATGCTTAAATTTATCATCTACTGAAACCCCATTCCTAAAAGCAGGGATGTATTTTTGAACTGCATTTTTATAAAATGCATGAGTATACTTTTATGTCCATTCTAATGATACCATGACATGGCTATAGGAATGTCCACAGTTTCATATTGAATTCATTGAAAACTGATTTTAACCTTCATATATTAACCCCTTGCTTAACGTTACTGATGACGCCCTGAATTGCAGGAAAACCACAATCTGCACTACTGTATTATACTATAATTTTGAGAGTGGATGTGAGGGTAAAGTGGGAAGGATTCATGAGGCCTCATTAAACAAGAATTTCAAGTGAAATCTTCCTTTGCTAATTTTTCTTCTGCCTTTGATCTCAGAAAGAGGCTCTAGCATCCTGTATTTCTAGCCCAATTACAAAGTCACACTAAGGTAATCCACAGTTGATGGATAACTTGGTTACAAAATAGATCTAGATGCTACACAGAGAGATAGACCCAAGCACCACAGGTGGTAACAACCTAACGAGGGGGCTTGGTTCTCTCTAGGAATGTTCTAGTCAGCACAAGAAGGAGGCAATGCCAAGATAAGACTCCGCCGCTCAAGGATAAACCCCTGAGAACTGAAGTGGGACTCTCAAGTGTGCACCTTCTTCCCCTCTTCAGATTGGGCCTGCGTATCATGGGATATAGATTTATCTGGAGATGGGAGGAGGTACATTTGGAGGACTCTGTGGTGGAATGTATAGACCTTAATCTAAATATGAATTTCTGAAAATATGTTCTCTTTAAGCTTAGCTTATGATAGCACAGCTCAATGAAATCCCTTCTAAATTGGGCGAGCAAGACAGGCAGTCTCCCATAGCACTTCCAATAGCTCTAGCTGTTGAGGAGCACAGCTGGGATGGAGGGGGTGGGAGGGAAAAGGGGGAAGAAAGCTTTGCCCTGTCAGTGACAGTATCAAACACTACTCAGGGACGAGGCCCAGAAGAGCAGGCACTCAAGAAATGTCTGAAGCAAATAAAAGCTGTCAAATACCTCTTGAAATATACCAATTCAAATAAAATCACATTCTTTAGATTCTGCCTGAATTTTAAAGTGCCACCATCTAAACAAATTCAGGAAGTATACAGATGAATGCAGATGGTCTCTGAGGTCAAGGTACTCTTGGTTTCTTGATTTCAGTCATGATTCCTAGCAATGACCACTATGTGCATAGGGCAGTTGGGAAGACGTGGTACCGTACAATACATCCACCACAGTAATCCCAAGAAACAAGAACAGCTATCCTGTTGTCCTCACTAAAACAGGGACTCAGCACAGTGCCACACTTCTGCTCACTTTCTCCCTCCTTCTCAACTGTGTTCTTGGAGCCTATTCAAGATAACTAATACTTCAAAGAAATAACAGTAGAATAAAGATATGGCATTAATCTTGCTGGCCCTTGGGTAAAGGGACTATTCTGATGCCTATTAGCCTTTAAAAATTTGTATAACAAAATCTGTCCTAAAACTCCCATGCCTGTGGGTATGAAATGAGCAAACCCATACACTATCAGATGGGCTATAGAGTGGTATTACACAAGATGTGTTACTGCCTCCATTTTCTGCCCAATGAGGAATCCAAAGGAAAATGGTCTTTCCATAAAGAGAGTATCATAAAATACCCTCTTCCATCGCAATAGGGAAGAGAACAAAAAGGCAGAAGGTAGAAAGGACTCAGAACAAAACAGAGTATTATAGCACCAAGCTAAAAGAGAAAAGAAACCACTTCCAACTTGAGGAGAAAAGAGCAAAGACATTTTTTCTAAGGCATACTGAATGGAGACAAAAACTCCTATAAAGAAAAGAAAGCAAAGCAGTTTCAACACAAAGTAATATAAGTGGTCTGATATATAAGAAAGACTTCCTGGGGTAGAACAGGAAAGGGTAAGCCCAGTAAGAAACTCAAGAAAAAGAATCTTAAAGGAAGTTAACAATAGGAGCAAAACAGTGGAAATTTCTAGTTAAACATGGTGGTTTTAACACATGTACTTATCTCTGCCCTCACCAATCTACTAAACTGACAGTAAAGTCATAACTCACAAGGGCAAATAGAACAAGTAAAAAGATTGCAGACAAGATACAAACAAAAGTTTGGAGACGGGAGACAAATGGATGGGAGGCTGCTGACAAGGACGATGACCAAAGGCGTAAACCAAGAACGAACTCAGTTCATACTTCAGAATCCCAGAAACACTCAAGAACTGGAAGCTGAACTTCAACGAGAGGCCAAAAGCAAAGTGCTTAGTCGGAGTGGGTTTAAGGAACAGGTCCTTTTCCTGGGAACTTGCCTCTCTCAGACAGGTGTATGCCCTACCGTGATCCCCAGCAGAGGCTTATTCTCTGAAGAGGCTGAACCAGACAGGTCAGAACTGGGACACCAAGTACAGTGGAAATCAGGATGAAGAGTCATACTGAATGAAAACAAAGCAGAAGAAAGTTTGTGTAGGACTGGGAGACCCTGGGCCCCTTCTTGATCATCTCAGAAAAATAGCATTTAAGCTTTCATATCCTAAAAAATCGACTGGTAAATTTGCTCTGGGGGATCAACTCAGCCAAGGAAAAAGATGGATTGATACTGACATCTGATAGTCCTCCCTATGAAATGACTAGGTCTTCTCTGATATTCCCTACGCTGAGGCCTCCCCCAGTGGACAAGCACTGGTGGCACAAAGAAATTCCTATGAACTTTTTTGTACACTATTCATAATATGAACTCAGTCAAGAGTTCTCTCCAAAGGCATGATCTAGACTCACCAAAATTAAAAATCTCAACAGGCAAGGCAGAAACCAAAACAAACAAACAAACAAACAAAAACCAAAACAAAGAACTCAAAGGAAACTCGAGATCATTTAGGAAGTATAGTAAAAAAAAAAAAAAAAAAGCCTCTTCAAAATTCCCCCAAGCTACCTTTAGCATATTCAAAAACAGAGGAGACAATATATTATTCATTGAAAAAGAACAGATTGATTTTCAAAAGAACATATGAGGAATAAGAAAGAGCTTTTGGAAATAAATGTTAGCATCAATTAAAAATTTAACTGAAGCATTAAAAAAATTTTTTTTAATATCCATAAAGCAGAGAAAACCAAAAAGAAAATTAATGAATTAATAATAAAAGAATATTTTCTGAAATTGAAAGAAATTAATTTCAAAATTGAAAAGATTCCCTGAGTACCGAGAAAAAGGTCCACATCAGGGATGAAAACAAAGTTCTAGAAGTTTCCACAAAGAATGAATTAGGAATCAGAATAGTCTAGGGCTTAAAATAACAATAAAGGGACCTAGAAAAGAACAATGCGATGTCTTCAAAAGGCTCTGAAAAAATTTATTTTCTAAACTAGAATCCTATACCCAGATTATTAATCAAGTTACCAAGTATGAATAAAGGTACGGTCATATGTGCAATGACATAAACCAAGAACAAGAAAAACACATAACCCAAAGCATAGGCATTTAACACAAAAATGAGGGAAAAGAAACTTCTCAGGAAGCTAGTGAAGGGAAGCCTCAGGATAGCAGGCTTGGAGATCAAGTGGTCCAGACTGGATTAGAAGGATTGACAACATCAAGGACAATCTCAGGGGGAAGAAAAACTGATAAGTTACCTGATTTCTGATTTGTTTAATAAGTTTTATAGTTTTACCAAATAATCTGGGACCTCAATTTGTAATTGAAATTATAATAAATCATTATATCAATTATGAATAAATGAAGAGGAAGCAATTACGACTAAGAAAATCTGAAAGTTATGCAAAGAAGGATAGAGTTGTTGAATCACTATGTTGTACACCTAAAACTAATGTAACATTGTGTGTCAACTATACTTCAAGAAAAAAATAAATGTTAGAAAGTTCTTCAGAGAAAGAAATTCAATCATAGTATATCATGTGGCCTTGCTATGAATAGCATTTACAGCATCACAAGATTACAAACGCCATATACTAAAAGCCAGAAAGTAGGGGAAATATATTTGGGGATAGGAACACAACAGGGAAAATCCTCTCTTGATGTGTTCCAGTGGTTTTATATCTAGAGCCCTGCTCAGATTCGGGCTGAATTTTGCAGGTGCTTTGCGTAAACTTCCATTAGGACATCACAATGTCTGGCTATCTCTCTTGGTGATGTCAGCAGGTACTGACAATCATTACCTACATGTATTACCTCATCAGGGATTACCAAATTGTGATTCCTAAATATATTATTCTTTCTTGATGTATTAGTGGGATTATTTCTAAAAGACAAATTCACCCCCCCCCATCAAAACTAGGTTACCATGAGGTCAATTTCATGTAGGAATCACAGAAAATAAATGCTTAGTTATTTGCTTCAGTTACCAGTTTTCAATAACGATTCTCGTTTTTATAAAGGTTTCTCTTGGGTTTTGTATGTTAATTTTTAGCCTGCTATTTCGCTAACTTCTCTCACTGTTTAGAGTATTTTCACTGATTCTTTTGGATTTTCCAGATACATCATCAAAAATCTGCAAATAAAGATAATTTCACCTCCTTCTAGCTTGACTTTATTATCTGTAAAGATGTTATTCTGCTCCTTTTTCTCTTCTTTTTTTCCTCATGGTTTTGTATAAGATTCAACCACTAATTTTTCTATTGGTTATTTTAAGTAAAATGAATTATTCAGTAGTTTAAGGCAGGGGTGTGGCCAAGATAGCCTTTCTAGCTTCCTAAAATAAAGTTTTTTCATCCATTTCACGAAGTTAAAAAATAAAGACAAACTAGCACACACACTGAGATCTTCCCTCAACTGTTTTGCTCCAACATTTCTTTCTGGACCATCCATTTCCTTTGCCCCCATTGAATGTGACCTACACAGAAGCCTACTTCCGCACTTTCCATTCAGGGCAGGGTTTCGTCCTGGAAAGGTCTTCAGGGCTTCAATGTGACGTTCTAGAGGAGTCACAGAAAGGCCAGTAGACTACTCCAGTATCAGTAACCCACCCTGGTCTCCTTGCACTCACCTACTCACAGAAGCCATCAAAGTCCCTCCCAGTTGCTGCCACTGTCCTAAGAATGTCCCAACAAGCAGCCAGTATGTACCTGATGGCAATGGAGGGGGGAGGGGGGCTATGAGAGTAGAGTTTCAGAGAGGAGTCCTTTCCCTTCCCTGAGCTTCCATCCTCACCCTTCCTAACACCATGCAGTTCTGAAAACTGCTCATGGTTTGTTCCCCTCCTCACTCCTATTTTGAGGTTCACAGAAATACTTGTCAACTATATTTGTTGCCAATATTATCCACTGGTTCTGGTTTTACTATACTAGTTGTTCTGAGTTTCAAAACCTAGGCCACTGCCATCCCCCCAGACTTGTCTATTTGATCTGTTAAGCTATGTTCAAGCATGACTTTAATAAAGATAAAATGCAACTTTAAAGAGAGAGAGAGAGAAATACAAAAAGCATCAGGTAACACTCAACTTTCCTTGATAAAAACTGAAACTAATTCCTTATTAAATATTAAAAATATGGAAACTCCATGGTTATCACTTATATTATGATGTACGTGCTGACTTTTAAATCTACATGATCCCTGGTAGCACCAAGCACAGCCAGCACCCACATCTTGGTTTCTAACTACCACTCTCCAATAAAAGGAACTGAGATTCTTTGGAGAAATGGCTGGTTTTAGGTCTGGGGTTGGGAAAAATACAACATCAGCCAAAAGTGTCTTGGAGGACCAGAAGGTAAGGACATGTTCCAAAAACAGAGGGACAAAGACATTTCAAAAAGGCACAGGAGCCAAACTGAAAGAGCTCCCAATGGTTAAAGTAGGAAGAATCTGAGCAACATAAGAAGGAATACACCAGTAGATTATAACTAGTATTGAGAAAAAATACATGACAGCTAAATTTAAATTTCAGATAAAAGGTAAATAATTCTTTAGTACAAGTATGCCTCATTGCAATATCTGAAAATGCCAATTTCTATATATCATTTTAGGCTGATATATAATAATATTATGATAACTATATAGTAAAATGTCTATAACCCTCTTTCCATAACATAGGCTTAATCATTCTCAACAACTTCTTTCATTTCTTCTAAAATGCTACTAAATCTAAAAGTTCTCCCAGAAGTTAGTGATGTGTCTGTGACCTAGACGGATGCTACCTTGCACTCATAGACAAGACTATGGGGTCAGTTTGGAAAAAAGCAGATAATCAATGCTCCTCATAAATGCTGCATTGCTAATATTTATTTTGGCTTCATTAACACAAAATGTGACCAGATATGTGCAGTGTCATACAGTTTAACTGAAGTGTCAATACTCCTCTAGCAGTTGACATTTCTGGCTCTGCTTTGCCCTCATCAAATGTAATATTTATAAAATGGCATGTTTCTTAGCAGGATGATAGAATCAAAATTATCTTAGCATTCTCCTCTTACCTTTTAAACTCTTAGAACATCTACTCAAAAGGTTCTTAAGTGTAAGTTAAATCTGAAAATTACTTAACTTTAAAAGATCATAAGGGTTTTTACAAGGTTAAATGAAGGCCGGTTTTGGAAATAAAAGTTTCAGTAAAAATTTTACAGTCAAAAAGCAGCATTTACCTCAGAACTTTACACCTCCTTAGGTCAAAAGGCAAGACTTGCCTTAATCTAGTGTAAGAAAATTTCATTATGATGAATAGGACTTTTCCTTAAGAAGACCAATTTCAACATCTAGCTCTTAAATTTAAAACATTTACACTGAAAACAAACTGGAAGAGGACAAGTGAATAAATTTGAACCTTTACTCTGAAACAACATTCTTTGTGAATCTACTGAACTCAAAACTATATTGCCCGCAAAAACAGTAAAGTTCAATATCCTTTTCCAAGGATTTGAAATACCAAAGGATGTTTAATTATAAATCCTCTAACTGGAAACAACTAGAAAAAGAAATTTTTTTTTCCAAAAATAAGTTGAATCATTTCTCATTTGCTTGCTGGGTACTTATGAATAAAGAGTCTGTATATAGATTATGCTCTCTCCGCCCCCCCCCCCCCAAAACACTAAACCACCCTGAGAGAGCGTGCATAATAATGCACTGATAAAGCCACTTGCCCTCTTTCAGCACAGCGGGCCACGACTGTTGGAGGGATACTCCTTCTGCTTCCCCGCTGGTTAAGAAGACTGCACTTACCGAGCTGGGGCTGGAGTGCCGCCTAACTTTCGGAGACTCTTTGCCAGTGGAGGAGGACTTAAAGTTAATGCAAGCATTGTTCTCTGAATGCACCCTCTTTACTTGATTAGCGGGTTTCTCAAATGGGTCAAAGGTGCTCTGCGTCCTCTGAACCCTGACTTTTTTATCCTCAGGAATTGTGTCCAGGGGTTTGATCACTGAATCCATTCCCTGGCAGTTCCGTGTAGACATCTTTGTGACACATATCTAGGAAAAAAGAAAGAAAGAAAGAAATTCAGAACTCCCCACTTGAAGCTTTAATATCATGAAACACGTGATTTATTATTCTAGAAAGCCTGCTAATTTCCATTTCAGAAAATGCTCAGAAAGTCCGCATTCTGAAAGCTATACCAGCTTAAATCCCAGTATGAAAAAATTCCTCATAATTATTCCACTTCTACTCATTTAGGGCAGACACTAAAAATGTTATCCATAAAATGGGAAGATTAAGGTTTAGGGTACTAGTTCCCTAATGTGGTTCTTGAACCTTGTCACACATTTTACCACCTGCCTGCAAGTGCAATGATTCTGAATCATTAGGAAGTTGGACAACTTGCCTTAATAATAATAATTTTTTAAAAATCAGTTGAGCTAAATCAGATGGGCGTTTTAACTGTTGGGTCATCATGGAAGCAGCTAACACAGCTAGAGAAAAAGATCACCATGTATTTCAAAAGTAAATCTGTCCCATCCGAAGTTCATCTCCAAACTGGAATATAAAACTTGTGCATATAAAAGAGCTAATGGTTAGAGATGTTGAAAAATTGAAAACAGTATTTTTTCTAATACCAAAACTAATGAATATAAAGAAATAATACCGTAAAAGAGAAACACTGAATAATGCTCATTTCAAAATCCACAAGACCCCTATTTGCTTCCCAACTTCCCTCATTCTCTGGCCCTGCCTGCCCCACTCTTGCATTTTATTTTAGTCTCTGACTTTTGTCCCATTGTTTTCTACTCTACGTTCTAAGCCTTTCATTCATCCTATACTCTGGAGACTATGTTGTTCTTATTAAATAATTTTATGGCATCTAGCTTGTCTGTGAAGTTAGGTAAACTTTATTGTTCTCTCTAGAGAAAAGGTAATTCTGAAATTGCTTTTAAAGTTTTTTCTTGCTGTGAAGTTTCCATATCTTTATTTTTAAAAGCAGGAAAACAGAAGAAAATCCCATACTGTTAAAATAAAAATATAAAGTATCTGAGTGTTATATATAGGATAATTCCACATGAGGAATACATGTATCTACATGTTTGAATGGATATAGATACGGATATATATACAGACACACAGAAACAGACATAGACATAAATATTTATATGTGTATGTATGAGCACAGTGAAAGGAATAGAAGAAAACACACCAAACTGTTAACATAAGATACCTCCAGACATGTGGAATTGAATTGGTAAAGGGTAAGATTACTAACTTTTTATATGCCCTGTATTGTTTGAATTATATAATAAACATGTCTGACAATGTAAATTTTTAAAACTGCTAGAGCAGGAAAGTACATATAATTAAATTATGCCCTTCCTTAAAAATTTTTAAACATACCAAAAAAAAAAGTTTAATTAAATCTTGGGGTGTCTGGGTGTCTCAGTCGGTTAAGCGTCTCCCTTTGGCTCAGGTCATGATCCCAGCGTCCTGCATCAGGCCCCTGCTCAGTAGGGGAGTCTGCTTCTCCCTCTCCCTCTGCTTCCCCCCAACCACTCCTGCTCTCTCTCTCTCTGTGAAACAAATAAATAAAATCTTAAAAAAAAAAGAAAGAAATCTTAAGCATCAGCTCTGTCCCAAGAGTATGACTCAACTGCAAAGCACAGGGTGAATTTTAATTAAGTCAAATGAGAAGGATATCATCATACTTTTTAGCAAACCACAATACTGTTGAAGGTGTCTTGAAAAGATTTAAGGCAGATTCCTCTACCCATGATCAAAAACTAACAATTTATCACAAGTAGATGAGATGCACTCAATATTTTTAAGGATTTATGTTTTCTTCTTAAGGATGTGATAGTAAGAGGCAATAGATGTGATGTGGATGTGAAAGCATCCACATCACTGAGGCAAGTAGATTATAATAATGTATAAACACATGGGCCGGAGAAGTCAACAGACCCCAAGTATAAGAAACACAAAAAGAAAAAACATGAAGGTACATCAAAATCAAATTGCTTAAAACCAGTGATAAAGAGAATACCTTAAAAAGGAGCCAGAAGGGATTTATCGTTCCAATTTTAGTATATGTGCTGCCGAAGTGAGCACAGAGCCAGAGGGATTTAAAAGATAAGTATGAGAGTAAATATCTAGAAACTAAATAATACAAAAGGAGAATTAGAAAGTATCTTGAACTAAATGAAAATAACACAAAATATCAAAATGGTAGAATATAGCTAAAGTAGTACTTCAACTGGAGAAAATCTATAGTACTAAATGCGTATAGTAGAAAAGAAGAAAGGTCTCCAAGCAATGTGATTATACCTTAAAATACCAAAAAAAAAAAAAAAAAGAAGAGCAACTGAAACTCAAAATAAGGAGAAGAATGAAAATAATGAATAAATATCAGAAGGTAAATATATGAGGGGCGCCTGGGTGGCTCAGTTGGTTAAGCGAATGCCTTCGGCTCAGGTCATGATCCTGGAGTCCCGAGATGGAGTACTGCATCAGGCTCCCTGCTCAGCGGGGAGTCTGCTCCTCCCTCTGACCCTACCTCCTCTTGTGCTCTCTTTCTCACTCTCTCTCTCAAATAAATAAAATAAAATCTTTAAAAACAAACAAATAAACAAACAAAAAGAATGTAAATACATGAAATAGAAAATAGAAAGCAATAAAGAAAATCAATGAAACCAAAAGCTGGTTGGTTCGTTTTCAGAGAGGATTTTTTAAAAAATAAATAAACAAACCTCTAGCCAGACTGATAAGGACAAAATATAAAAACAAGAACTGCCAATATCAGAAATTGGAGAGGCGTGATATCACTACAGACCTACAGATAATTATGAACAACTTTATGCCAATAAATTCAGCAACTTAGATGGAACAAATTCCTTGAAGGACAAAAACTACCAAAGCTCACTCCAGAAGAAACAGATAAACTAAATAAATCTATGTCTATTAAAGAAATTAAATTTGTAGCGAAAAACCTTTCAACAAAGAAAAAGCGAGGGTTAGGCGACACTACCGGCAAAGTAAACCATACATTTAAGGAAGGAATAACACCCAATTCTACAGAAACTCTTAAAAAAAAAATTAAAGAGGCGAGAATACTTTCCAACTTATTATATGAAACAAGCATCATTCCAACCCTATAACCAGACAAAAATATTATAATTACAGACTGATTGCTCTCATGAATATAGATGTAGAAATCATTGGCACACTTCTAATAAATTTAATCCAATAGTACGCAAAAAGGATAATAAATCATGAAAAAGTAGAATTAATCCCAGGAAGGTAAGGTGGGCTTAACATTCAAAAATGTGTAGGTTACCATTTTAGGGGCGCCTGGGTGGCTCAGCTGGTTAAGCGTCTCTTGATTTCAGCTCAGGTCATATCTCAGGGTTGTGAGATCAAGCCCACATTGGGCTCCGCACTGGGTGTGGAGCCTGCTTGAGATTCTCTCCCTCCCTTTGCCCCTCCCCCCACTCCCATTCACGAGCACTCTCTCTCTCTCTCTCTAAACACACACACACACACACACAATGTGTAGTTTACCATTTTAATAAAGAACGGTAGGAAGTCTCTAAAATGGTTCCCAGTGATGGCCACTTCCAGGTATTCACACTCTCATTTAGTCCTCGAATGTGGGCTACTTTTGGACTTGTATCCAATAAATAGGATATGACAGAAATCATGGAATATCACTTCAGAGAAATAATAATAAAAAGACTGAGCTTCTGTATAGGTACTCTTTCCCTCTCTCTCAGATCACTTAGCCCTAAGGAAGGCCAGCTGCTATGCCATGAGGCAGCCCTGTCAAGAGGCACATGTGCAGAAAGACTGGGGCCTGAAAACACCAACATGATCTGTGCTTTCAAGTATAACCACAGCTCTGGCCTACTCCTTGATCAAAACTTCAGAGAGACCCTGAGCCAGAGACATCCAGCTAAGGAGTACCTGAATTCTAGACCCACAGAAAATGTTAGATAAACCATGTTTGCTCTTTCAAGATGTTAAGATTTGGGATAATTTGTTATGCAGCAATAAATAACTAATACATAGATATTTTTAATCATATGATCATCTCAATAGACTCAGAAAAAGCATCTGACAAAATCCAGTACCCATTTATGATAAAAACTCAACCAATTAAAAATAGAAACACAGAATGGCTAAAATTAACAACACAAGAAACAACAGGTGTTGGCAAGGATGTGGAGAATAAGGAACTTTTGTGCACTGTTGGTGGGAATGCAAACTGGTGAAGCCACTGTGGAAAACAGCACGAGGTTCCTCAAAAAATTAAAAATAGGGCGCCTGGGTGGCTCAGTTGGTTAAGTGACTGCCTTCGGCTCAGATCATGATCCTGGAGTCCCGGGATCGAGTCCCTCATCGGGCTCCCTGCTCGGCGGGGAGTCTGCTTCTCCCTCTGACCCTCCCCCCTCTCATGTGCCCTCTCTCTCCATTCTCACTCTCTCAAATAAATAATAAATAAAATCTTAAAAAAAAAAAAAGTTAAAATTAGAAATACCTTATCATCCAGCAATCACACTACTGGGTATTTACCCAAAGAATACAAAACACTAATTCAAAGGGATACATGGACCCCTGTGTTTACAGCAGCATTATTTACAATAGCCAAGATATGGAAGCAGCCCAAGTGCCCACTGATAGGTAAATGGATAAAGAAAATGTGGTATATATATACACTGGAATATTACTCAGCCATAAAAAAGAATGAAATCTTGTCATGTTCAACAACATGGACAGAGCTAGAGAGTATAATACTAAATGAAATAAGTCAGAGAAAGACAAATACTGTATGATTTCACTCATATGGGGAATTTAAGAAATAAAACAAACAAGCAATGAAAAAAATAAGAGAGACAAATCAAGAAACAGACTCTCAACTATAGAGAACAAACTGATGGTTACCAGAGGGGAGGTGGGTGGGGGGATGGGTGAAATAGGTGATGGGGATTAAGGAGTGCACTTGTGGTGATGAGCACAGGGTGATGTATAGAAGTGCTGAATTACTATGCTGTACACTTGAAACTAATATAACATTGTACGTTAGCTAACTGAAATTAAAATAAAAACTTTTTAAAAAATAGAAGAAAATTTCCTCAAGCTGATTAAAACGCATCTACAAAAAAAGTAGAGTGACATAAAAGTTAATGGTGAGAAATTGAAAACCTTCTCCTACGAACAGGAACAAATCAAGATGTCCACTCTAATCTGATTTAACATTGTATTATACATTCTAGACAATGCCACAAGGCAGGAGAAAAGAAATAATAAGCATCTACACTGGAAAGGAAGAAGTAAAGCTGATTTTATTCACAGAAGATATTATCATCCATGTAGAAAATCCAGTGAAATCTACAGAAAAAAACCCACTAGAATTAATAAATAAGTTATCAAGGGTGCAAGATAGAAGATCAATAAACAAAAGCATTTCTATTTCTAGATACTAGCAACAATTAGAAATTTAAATTAAAAAAACAATTTACGAAAAATAAATAAAATAAAAAACAATTCACAACAGCTTTGAACAATGTTAAATATTTAATGATAATTCTGACCAAATATGTGCAAGATCTATACACAGGAACTACAAAACATGGCTGAGAGAAGTAAAACCTAAAGAAAAAAGAAAAAAAAAAGAAAGAAAGAAACCAATTCATGGGTCTTTTCAATTTACTGTGACACTTTTGGGAAGAAGCTAATCTCTGTTTCAGCCATAAAATATTACTAGTTTCTTAATTTAAAAGAAGATTTACATATGCATATATAAATCAAATGAGGTAATAAATGTATATAAAATGATAATATAAAAAGGTGCATATGTGGACTGAACTGATACATGGATAATGGGAAAATGGCGACCATATCTGGACTACAACTCTATCCTTGAAAATAGTACCAGGAAGCAGAGAGCCACAGAAACATCTCTTAGTTTTGCAAAGGAGAATATGGAGCTAACCCTACATTCCATTTAACCCTACATTCTATTTCTTATTCAAGGTCTTTAAACCGTCTTAGTAAAATATATTTTATCAGATAGAATATTGGTTTTTCTCTATATTTATAGGAAATATGTGTGAAAAACTTTTTCTAGATACATGGGGGAAATTTAACGATGCAGTATAAATCCGTAACACATGTACACCAACACAGCTACAGCAAAAAATATTAGCAAGGGCTAAATGACAAATGTCACTTCAACGTGTCAGCAGAGGAAAGAAGAGCTGTAAGGGCACCATCAAAGCGGAAAGAATGAACTTAATTCTTAACGAGTTCACAAAATCACATAAACCCAAATAAACCTTTCATTTGCCGTTCTTTGTGCTAACAGTTCTGGCAAAACTAAGACTCGCAAGGTTATCTGTTAAGTTTTGGAGACAGATGTACCCTAACTGGATATTTGGATAAATCCTCTGAATCTGTACAATTTAAACAAGAGATATTCTTACGGAATGTACTGCTTATGTCTTTCCTCATGTTTTATATTAAGGGCCCTACACTTACATGTTCAGTCAGGTCGCCTCTCATTTCACAGACCTGACTATAGCACATTTGATAATTGTAAAAATCAGTGTGAACTACACACTGTGGAAAACCAGCTTCTCTAAAGTGTTCTACCATTAAGGCAGAAGAGCGGCAGCCTTTTCCTAATTTTGAAGGGAAAGAGTATTTCAACAAAATTTCCTAAACCTTAAATATTTCCCACAAACATTCTTAAGCACTTCACATTTATCGTTTTGCCCTCTACTAACAAACAACAAAATACAAGCAGAAAACTATCATGAACATAAAACAAACTTCTTGGAAATAGCATACTTACATGGAAACATGCCTATGGTTGTGATTTTCTTTGCTACATTCACAACATATTTCTTGATAGTTCCTACTTCATATGATCATTTTAAAACGTATCTGTAGGCCACAGTGGTTTGCAGAGTACCACGCTTTCCGGGTACTCTGCAAATACACATTTGCAGAGCACATTTGAGACTCAGAATCTTCTTACCCAGTTCCATGCAGGCAACAAGGTTGTCCACATTACTGCACCCTTTTCCTACCGTGCCTCGCTCAGTGCCTGGCCCACCAGAAAGCTCATTAAGGTTCTGTCAAATTAATGTATCAAATGTGAGAAAGTTCGTTCAAATAAGCAGTCTTCTTGCTGTTGCTAAAAGGACTGAAGCTCTGAAAACATTTCTTATCCAAAAGCTACTGTCAAAAAGATAGCAGTCTTGACACAAAAAATAATAAACATACATATCTGTGCATAAAATACCAGCAACAAAAGTTTTTTGTTTTTTTTGTTTGTTTGTTTGTTTAACGCCAAGCTCCTTGTAATAGGCAGAATTCTAAAACGACACCTCATGTCCCTCGCCTTTGGAAGGCAGCGATGCTCATGACTATACCCCAACGCAAATTTCTCACCTTTGAATAATCCCCTCCCCTTTGAGTGTGAATACGATGAGATATCACTCCCATGATTATATTCTGTGATGTGGCAAATGGGTGATTATCCTGAGTGGGCCTGACCCAACCAAGGCGAGCTCTTTAAAAGCAGAGCGTTTCCTTCAGCTAGTCGCAGGAAAAAAGGAGAGATGTGATCTGGGTAGCCTGGAAGAAAGCAAACATGTCATGCTGTGAACTGAAATGGGGGCCACATGGCACAGCACTCGGCGAGCTGAGAGTGCTCATTGGCTGACAGCTAGCAGGAAAATGGGGACGATGGTCCTTTTGCAACCACAGGAAAATTACGTCTGCCAACAACTAGTGAGCTGCTCAAGAGGATCCTGAGCCCCAGGTAAGAACCACAACCATGCCCAACATCTTGATTTCGAGTGAGCCTGAGTGCAGAGAAACCAGCTGTGCTGTGCCTGAACTGCTACAGAAACGGAGCTAAGAAGCTAGTAAGTTTGTGGTAATAAGTTACACAGCGATAGAAAACTAATATGCTCACTTTACTGGAATTGCTTGAAGTACTTGGACATTTGAGCAGAATGTTCTTAGGAACATGTTGCAGATACCACTTTCTGAATTTGATATACTACTGTATCCGATCCAGGAAAAAGTCAGTGACGAATCTTAGGACCATCATCAATAAATGACCATATATTGAGAGCTTTCTCCATCAGCATTATAAAGCCCACAAACAAGTTCTCTACATAATTAAGGTTATACACAATTAATGCTGGTCTCCACATTGCCTGGGGTTTATGTGAATAATACCATTATCAGCACCTGCTTTGTGCATGTATCTTCATCCAGGAAAGTAATCTACACTTGAATTTTCCACATAGGACAGAATGACTATTCTGGAAAAGTTTCAGGTTTCCAATATTTGGGACAAACAACTTAAACACGATCTAGTCAGCTCTGTTAACCACAAGCAGAACAGAAAGAAGCATCCAGGCCCTTCATAAAGATACAGGGAGCCGGCCTTGTTGACCTCATGAGCATGTCAGGCAACTCACCCTGCAGACCCCAAAAAGATGGAGGGGTTGGGTCCAGAGAAAGATGCGGGCCAGATGAAGGAAGAATAGTACTCATTCCCCTGAGAAAGCTGCAATTTCTGGCAGCTTGAAGAATAAATTTATTGAAGAACCCAGGACACATGAAGAGAAGGGTGCGCACACTGGAGTCCTAGCAATGAAAGAGGGTTCTAGAAGTCAGGTGCTACTCCCCGGTGCCCAAGTCTTTATCTGATTCCTTCTACCAGCCTGCTAGCAACATAAATAAACATTCCCCCTACCCAAATAGAATCTCTTCCCACAACAAAATGCTTATGCTCAGTGCAGTAGAGAGTCTTGAAGACACATAAAATCTGATACTATAATAAAACTAAAGGACAGAAGCATGATATGTCAAACTGGGAAAAATCAATGGGAACCCATAACCTCAAAAAGGCAGATTTTTCCAACCACCAAACAGTAGCTCTTAGATGCATTACTAACTTTCATGTGTACCTCTAGAGCCCAGATTTTCGTCTATGTTCCAATTCTCCACTATGAAAAAAGAGGAATCTTTGAAAGGTAATCTGATTCCAGTTCATGAGGCAGAAAACACAAAACAGCTGTGAAATATCCAGCTGTTACCAGAAAACTAGGCTCTTTTAAAAAATGTCAGGGGGCAATGCTAGAAGGGACAAAGGAGTGCCTATAGGGATTCCTAATAGCCAAACTGTGATTATGTATTTAGGCATCACAAGGAAGATAAAATTACGGTTAAATGGAACAAGCTGAGTTAGGGAAAGACCATTATGATTTTAAAAGAGAAAAGTTAATATAAAGGGCAAAAGGCAGTTACGAAATAAAAGAAGCATGAACATAGTAGGATATGGTTGGTTTTAATCCATGGAACTGCATTAAATAAGGACGAAGGCAACTAGTGCTAAAAAAAGTAGGAACTGTACCCAAAGCAGGAATGGCTGTTCAGGGCCTTAAGAGAGCCCACGCAGCACAAGTGTAGGAAGGGCAGCAACAAGGACATGCTCTAATACCAGGGCAGGTCAATATAACACAATAACAGACTGAAGAGTATGCCATGTTGCCTAAGCAATGTTTTACAAAGAACATGCCCAGTGGAGAGAAACCAGATCACAAAGAAAACTTTTATGAAACCAAGGCGGGAGGCATTTTTTGGAAATGAGTTAAATTTTAATAACTGAGTGAAATTTAACCCTTAAAAAAAAAAAAACCCAACTGACTGCTTACCAGTGGCGCAGATCTGAATCACTGTGGAAAAAGCAACCAAGACCCCAACAGTCAACAACTCAGATTCTGTAAGCCCAGCTGTTCTGAGAAGCCACTGGTTTGTGGATCTGTAAAGATTACACAACCCCAAGAAGATTCAAAAAATATTACTGAAACCCCTGCAAATAATTTAAATAAGTAGATCTATAACCCTAGGTTATAAGGTATACAAAGACACATAGAAATAATAATAAACTTAATTAAACCCACAATGTTGGTGTTTTAAATAGGATGAGTGTAAGTACAGTAATATAATTTGCAATAATCATATTTGTGCTTGTTTTCTTTATTTGTGTCATCTTCAATTTCCTTCATTAATGTCTTGTTTTTAGAGTATAGGTCTTTCACCTCCTTGGCTAAATTTATTCCTAGCTATTTTATTCTTTTTTTGATGCAAATGTAAATGGAACTGTTTTCTTAAATTCTCCTTCCGATAGTTATTAGTATATAGGAACACATTTCTGTGTGTTGATTTTGTATCCTGCAACTTTAATAAATTCATTTTTTAGTTTTAACAGATTTCTGGTGGAGGGTTTAGGATTTTCAGTAAGTAGTATCATGTCATCTGCAAATAGTGACAGTTTTACTTCTTCCTTTCCAATTCGGATGTGTTTTCTTTTTCTTGCATAATTGCTACAGCCAGGACTTCCAATACTATGTTCAATAAAAGTGGCAAGAGTGGGCATCCTTGTCTTGTTTCTGATCTTAAAGGAAAAGCTTTCAGCTTTTCACCACTGAGTATGATGTTAGCTGTGGGTCTGTCATGTATAGCTTTTATTGTACTGAGGTACATTCCCTCTATGCCCACTTTGTTGAGAGTTTTTATCTTAAGTGGGTGTGGAATTTTGTCAAATGCTTTTCCTGCAGCTGCTGAGATGATCATATGATTTTTATCCTTTGTTTTCTTAATGCGACAGATCTGTTTCAACAGGCAAGAACAAAAGTGGAAACAAATGGGAGTATATCAAACTAAAAAGCTATTGCCCACTGAAGGAAACCATCAACAAACAAAAAGGCAACCTACTAAATGGGAGAAGATATTTGCAAGTGATATATCCGATAAGAGGTTCAATCCAAAATATATCTCTATAGAACTCATACAACTCAATAAAAAAAAAAAATCTGAATAAAAAATGGGTAGAAGACCTGAATAAATACTTTTCTAAAGAAGACATAGAAATGGTCCACAGGTACATGAAAATGCAAATCAAAATCACAATGAGATATCACCTCCCCCCCATCAGAAAGGCTAGTATATTAAAAAGACAAGAAATAACAAGTGTTGGTGAGGATGTGTAGAAAAGGGAATTCTCATGCACTGTCGGTGGAAATGTAAATTTGTGAAGCCACTATGGAAAACAGTTTGGAGGTACCTTAAAAAATTAAAAATAGAAATACCATATGATCCAGCAATTCCACTTCTAGGTATTAGTCCAAAGAAAACAAAAACACTAATCCGAAAAGACATCTGCACACCATTACATCAAAGCATTATTTAGCCAAGAGAGGGAAACAACCTAAATGCCCATCAACAGATGAGTGAATAAAAAAGATGTTTTATAGATATAGTGTATATAAATATTATGGAATATTACTCAGCCATATAAAAGAATGAAATCTCGCCATTTGCAACATGAGTGGACCTAGAGGATATGATGCTAAGTGAAATTCAGACAAAGACAAACACTGTATGTTTTCACTTATATGTGGAATCTAAAAAACAAAACAAACAAATGAAACAGAAACAGATTCATAGATACAAAAAAAAAACTGATGGTTGCCAGAAGGGAAGGTGTTGGGGATGGATGAAATAGGTAAAGGGAACTAAGAGGTACAATCTTTCAGTTATAAAATAAATAAGACATGGAGATGTTCAGCATAGGGAATATAGTCAATAATATTGTAGCAACTTTGTATGGTGACAGATGGTAACTAGACTATTATGGTGACCATTCTGTAGTATATATAAATATCAAATCACTCTATCATACACCTGAAACTAATACAATATTATATGCCAGTTATTCTTCAGTTTAAACAAAGACCCTTCTCAAAAATTATCTTTGCTCAGAAGCCTTTGTTGATTAAATCCCACTCACCACTTAGTTTGCTCCAATATTTTGTGTACCTGGGACTATAATTATTCTTTTTGTGATACTTTAACCTCAACAACTTGACTGTCTCCTCCAGTTGGCAAAGACTGTGTTTCTTATTTATTTTATAGCAACCCCCCCCCGCCCCAGCCAAGAGCACCTTCTCCTTCAAATCTCCACTTGAAGGGTCTAGGAAAGGTTTTTTTACTAATTTACAGAAAGTAAGGGCTTTACATAGATTAAGAGTGGTTTTCTCAAATGATAGGGTCAGAAGAAAACACCTTTGGTACCTCTTCCCAAAGCCAATCACAGGAAATAGCTGGGCTATCAGTACTGCCTGAAAATAATAGACATTCCAATATTAACGGGAGTGAGGCTGTGTCTTTTTATGACTGCACTTTTGTTCCTTGTGCCTGTTGTTTGGAAACTAAAGTGATAAAATTTTTATAAGCAGGGATGTCTCATGGTACTTGAAGGCAGATAAAAAAGAAGCAATCATCACAAATACCAAAATAAACTTCTGGGGTTTTTTTTCCAGTAAATTCAATAGAACCTAGAATTCAAACAAGGTTAGAGATGTACCCACATATGTGGGTGTTCATCTGAATCAATTATTTTGATTCACTCATCATTAACAGGAGTCTGTACATTAGCTGGCGGACTCAAAACTCAGTAAAATTGTTAGAAATTAAAATAGTGTTGGAAGCTCCAGAAGTCACAGTTTGACCTACAATTTTAGCTTGGAGCTATGGAAAATCCAGACAATTGTCTACCAAACTCACAGCAGTGGATTTGAAAGAGCACAACTTAATTCAGTTAAGGCTGGCATTCATTTCAAGTGAATTCATTCAAGCTGAAAATTGTCCCTTTGAATCAACCATTTTCTGGTGATCGGCATTTTACTGAGTTCATGGTGCGATCTTCTCCACTTCACCCCACACTCTTCATGAAGACAGCCACCAGAGAAAGAACTAGCTTAAAGGACTCTACGATGACCCACAGCAAATATGCATGATGAGTCAGGCAGTAAGCAAGGTCATGGTCTTTTGACATTCATGGAAGAAATATCCATGACCGGTCCAATACAAAGCTGGCGAATATAATTAGGCAAAAATCTTGATACTGCAACAACTCTTATGTTTGTTTTTCCCCTCATCCATTACCCTGTGAGGGTCTGATAGGTTTCTCCTACTCCGTGTCTCCTCTCAGAATCTGCTCACAATAAAAAAACCCATCATCAGTCATCTACAAGCTTTTGAACACTTAGAATGTAACCTGTCCCAGAATTATTTGAACTTCAAGCATTATAGAATAAAAAGCTTCATTCCTTTTAAAAAGAATTTCAGGTATGGGTGCGTAGGTGGGCAAGGTATTCTGGTGGGGGTGAGGGGGTGGAGTAGGAGGAATTCCTAATGCTTCTGGCATCATAACCCATGACAGCTTCCTTCATCCCTAACCTCAACTTGCAAGATCTAAAAGTATGCTCCCTCTCTTTGCTTGTGGTCTTCTTTTTCTCGTGTGCGCGCGTGTGTGTGCATGCGCACAAAGGTGGCAGTGTGAATGGTTACCCAGAGCAAAGATATGGGATGTGTTATCTCTACGTACATAAAGGGATATATGCATGGGTGTATTTTTACTTACAGCTATGTTTTACCAGAACCAAGATCTTTTTGTTTTTTTTAAAGGTTTTATTTATTTATTTGACAGAGACACAGAGAGAGGGAACACAAGCAGGGGGAGTGGGAGAGGGAGAAGCAGGCTTCCCGCTGAGCAGGGAGCCCGACACGGGGCTCGAACCCAGGACCCTGGGACCGTGACCTGAGCTGAAGGCAGACGCCCAACGACTGAGCCACCCAGGCGCCCCCGGAACCAAGATCTTGCCTAAAATCACCTTCAGAACATTAGCTAAAATCCAGGCAAAGCCTCCTGTCCGCATATGTCATGTAAGTGACTAAGAACAAGTCACTTACACTCTCTGCGTCTCAGTCTTCTCATCTGTAAAATGAGAGAGCTGGAGTAAATAGCTCTTATGATCTTTTACAGCTCGACTCTCCTGTTATGAACCTGAGGCAACAGCTGACAGCCGGTAAATGATTTTAAATTGATCAACTACGTAAGGCCAGACACGTAACCTCACTTCCTTGTGCTTCCTTTTACATCCCATTTCCCTTAGGATTTTAGGTTTAGGAGGAAGGCAGACAGGTTCACACCACGAGCACGAGCACCTCCTGACCTCTCCAGGCGCTGTGGGTCTGCCTTAGCTCCAAAAACCCAGCACTGTGACGGCGCCCTGGGCCTTCTGGCCGACAAATCATCTGCGAGCAGCGTGCGCAGCGGTCACATCGTAGGACGTGTGGCAACGCCGGTTCGGGTGACTAAACCCCAGTCGTGTCCTTATGTCACTGCCACTGTCACAGCCAAATATGCCCTCGCAAAACCACTAGGGCATTTTTAGATTGTATTTCATCATCTGTCACTTAAATAAACGCCGTCTTGCATGCTTCCATATAAGCCACTGTGGAATTTGTTGGCATGTGTTCGGTTTGTTTTGCCGGGATGGGAGGAGGTTTTTGTTTTGCTCTGCTTCTCATGTGTTCCTTGTATTTCTATGACCCAAATGGAAACACCTTGAGCACAGAAATCACCATCTTCCATTTCTTTAATATTCCGGAAAGCCCAAAAGATGGCAAGAAATGGGTGTTCTGTTAATATTTACTCAAAGATGGATTGTTTTCCTTATTATGAGTCTTTCCCTTTAACTAAACAGAGGCCGTGAAAACGGTTGGTCCTCCCTACCTAACAATGCGGCACCTTCTGAGCCCAGATCTTTTCCAGTCAATGGAAAGGCTTTCCCAGCTGTTCCTGCTCACCAGAATCCCACGTCTGTTACTGGGTTTCATTTAAAAATGCTTATTTTTCTGCTGACTGGTTTCTTTGGGGTCTGACCTCATTTCATTTAAACCCTGAATCCACTGGCTACTGGACACAGGCGAATGGAGAAGTCCTGAGGACGCTCGAATCCTTTATGCCACTTCAGTGACCACAGGTTTGTTACAGCCCTCACTGGGCTTCAATGCTCTACCACCAAGGGTCTTGATGATTGTTTGGCTAGTTTTATTATGAAAGATTTCGGTGGTCTTCTCAGCAGCTTGAACGCTAATATACGTTGCTAAAATAATTTTACTTAGTTCCTTTCCCTTCTGTTATAATTATACTCTTGAGGGGCACCTGGGTGGAACAGTCGGTTGAGTGGCTGACTCTTGGTTTCCGCTCCGGTCATGATCTCAGGGTCGTGGGATCAAGCCCTGCGTTGAGTCCCGCATCAGCATGAAATGGGTGTTCTTTTCTCTCTCTCTCTCTCTCTCCCTCTCTCTCTCTCCCTCTGCCCCTCCCCCTGCTTGAGCACGCCCATGCTCCCTCTCTAGAAATAAATAAAATTTTTTAAAAAATAATTATACTCTTGATTTTAGATATACGTGATAGTTTGTTTACAGGTTCGCGTAAACAGATGCTTCTACTTACTGACCTCTATGTTCTTTATTTCACCCAAATCATAATGATAAATTTAACACAACATTTGATGAACACAACTGTAAATTATTAAAATGCCCCATTGTTAGTTGAGGCCTACATAGATTTTTTTGGAACGTAGCTATCTTTGGGAATCAGGATTTCATCTGGAATATTCTCTAACCCCTTTCTGCTGTGGACCAGTGGTGCTGGCAACACCTGGGATCTCAATGCCACCCCATGCCCCCCTCAAGTCCTACTGAGTCAGAATCTGCATTTGAACACAATCCCCAGGGGATTTGTGTGCACGTTAAGAATTGAGGTGCAGTGCCCTACACCATATAATGATAGATTCTGCTGGTATGGCCAAATAAAAGATTGAGATTGTGCGAGAGGTCAAGAGTTTAAGAGGCAAAATTTGTTTCAAATTCTGGGTACTATATGAGTGATAATCATTTCAATATTCATTGGGCAACATTTTTACTCAAACTTCCCACAAAAGGTCATGGCAATTTCATATAATTTTTAATATAATTTTGAAATATTCTGAAATAAAATTGTCCAACAAGGTATACCCAAGACATTTATGAATTTTTTTAAAGCAATGGGATCAGAGTAAGTGAAAAGCAGAGAAGAAAGAATATACATGAGTCACAACCACATCTGTACCATTTGTAGAAATTTGTGGATTTGTGTGTTTCTAATACAGAAGCATTGTTTTGCCATATGACTACCATATCTATGACAAAAATTACCACAAAATTATTCTAAGGAGATTTGAACCCAAAATTTTTCTTTGCTCTTTAATTACCAGAGTTTATTTGGTAGCTTTGAGAAAAAATAATAAAATAGAACGAAGTCACTTTAGGACCTAGAAACAAAATTTTAAAAGGAACTTACATTTGTGAAGTGTACCATGTATTCTAAAACAGGTCCTCCCCTGGAGAGGAGGGGGGGGAAAAAAAAGCCCTTTGCCTACCTGGCATAACTGAATATGTCCCACCCTAGATTGGATAAGGGACAGGAACCCCTATTTACAAATAGAAGGACATGGCAATTCTGTGGAAGTCTGGGTGGCTTTCAGTCACTGTTTCCACTAAAAACATACTCTATATCCCAAAAAGGTCAAGAGGAGAAAGAAGATATGTGAATTTTCTCTCACTTGGCATGCATAATTATATACTGGCTAAAACTCCATCATGGAAAAAAGAGTCAAGAGTGTAGCATTCATATCATATGGCCAAATGAATATATAGTGTTGGGAGATGAAATATTACAATTGACATCTGTATTACCTACCCTCTCCCATTAATAGCCAGAGGGCTCAGAAATGGGGCACATGAAATGAAAATCCCCACACGAAGTAAGGGAGTGGCTTTGTTGAGATTCCACAAAGCAAAAGCCTATTCCCCATGTACAAAATTCTCACAGCTGCAGTGAGGAATTGGAATACCCATTCTCGACAAAACAGAAGACTCAGGCTACACAAAGTGGCTCACAACATGACTAATTAGTTTCTTCATCAAGACACTATTCCCTTAAAGCTCTTATTCTAGAAAAGAAAAAGTCTGTTCCTGCAAATAAGAACCTTTTTCCCCTCTCTCACAAAATTTACAGGTTTAAATATAGTTATTCTTTTTATTCCTAACCTGAGAAAGGGAAACCAGAGTGTTTTCAAAGGACCCCATGCCATGCAGAGGTGTGAAATAACCTAGCAAGAAGGACTGACTAATATAACCTACAGCGATTTTAAAAAGACTACCATGCCAGAAGTACTAATAATCAATAAACAGATCAGGCTGAACTCCAGATTCACGGCTGTTTGAAATCATGAACATGGTCCAGGGTGCTTTCTACCTGTATACATAGGCTTACTGTTTGAGGTGGTTCTTTTCAGTTTTTGGTTTTTTTAACATCACAAGGACTAGAGAAGCTGTCATCTGTCTCAAAGGCTGTGGAAACAATAGTCTCAGATACCTCCTGAATTGTTTTGTTTCTCTTCTGAATTTCATTGCACCACCCATAGCTTCTTTGTACTAAACCAGGCTAGTTCTTCCTTCATGTTTATACCTTTCAAATATATGTAGCTCGCTATTCTGTCCCTCATGTAGGATCAAGCATCCAGAAGGCATAATAACATTAAAAATGGAAACTGAAAAAAGACACTACTGGAGGTACTGACTGATCCATTAGGGCCTGAATTTCTTTCCCCTGGTAACCATATGAACAGCATTTAAAAATAAAGATTATAAATATTTTTAAATTCCTTTCCTGAAGGAGAAATAAAATTGTGTACTATCTTTTTACTCTGAAACAGATGGGTATATAAATAAACACAACTTCTGTCTCCTCACCTACAATAACTATCTTTTTAATAAAATCTAGATGTATTATTAATGCTTAAATAATAATTTAGTGACTAATGTCAAGAGTGATGCTATAAAGTTTAAAAGTTTAATGTTTTTATTCTAATAAAATAAATCGAGATACAAACCTGACCAAAGAATTCAGAAAAATATAGGGCATCACTCAATATAGGGTTGACTTTTGAAGCTCTTAAAATTTTCAGAGAATCATATATGGGTCACTAACCACACAGAGCTTATGAAGAGAAACACAGGGAACAATGAACCTTTGGGGAAAAAATGGAAGTCTCTTTCAATGCAGGTCCATCTATTGTAAAGAGCTAAAATTTCAGCAATAATAAATTTGACAGCAATCCATTAATAATAAAGTCCTAGCTGATTTCATGAGGGCTGGTTCTGTCAACCTTTCCTATGACTGAGAAAAGTCAATAGTGAATCCGGACGGAGATCGTCAAGGTGAATAGAGCAGAGCAGTGGGGTACACATATCCTGCTGCTCGTCTGCCACCTGAAAATAAGCCTCAGTGCTTCCAGGAACATTTCACTGTCCTCTTTGTGCTTTAGCAAGATCTCATTTAGCTGAGGAAGAAGCCGCTGGGGCAAACTTGTATCAGCGGGGCAGAGGAGGAAGTTTATAGAACATATACCCTTCCAAAACCTACATGATAAATGGAAGACCAGAACACTCTTTCAAATCCTCTTTTTATCCCCTCAAACACAATAGCACTAATAATTGTCATATATGCTCAATAAACAAGCAAACTGGGAAAGGATAAAACTTGGGCAAGATAAATTCAAGTTGAAAGAAAAGAGAGATGGAAATGAAGGATTTTTAGATACCAATGATAATGATGATGGTTCTTATGGAGCTCTTATTATGTAACAGCTACTTTGAAAAATGCTTTATAAGTAATTTCTCAATCTCTACAACAGCCCCATGAGGTATGATCATTATTCCGAGTTTACAGATGTTTAAATTGAGGCACACAAGAACAAAGTACCATGTCCAAGATGACACAGAGAGTAAGCAGAGGGAACAAGATTCATTCCAAGACTCTGACTACAAAGCCCAAGCTCTTGACCACTGGGATGTCTTCCTTACATGTTCCCTGGGATTTATATTTCAGGAGAAATAAGCAAAGGTCAGACCTATCTGCAACACTTCTCTCATTCTCTCTTCTCCTGATGCAAAAGAAGGCACTTTTAAAGCTGAGTGAAGTAAGTGCTTTATGGTCTATGGTTCTCTCATCCATCCTCCCTTCATCCCTTGCTACTTCCACCACCTAAACTTAACATGCCTTTGACTGACCTGATTCTGAATCAGCCTCATATCAAAAGTTAAGGCTGAACAGCAAAGTAGTTAGGGTGGGCAGAAAGCATTAAAATCATTTAAAAGCATTAAAATGACAGGCTGATGGGAAGATGGAATGATTCAGGAATGAGGCACTACCATGTTGAATCTTCCTTTCCCTTATATGTTTGTGTTTCCTGAATACAAGTGTGGACATAAACCACTGACTGATCCAATCCAAGAATCATCAAATCAGTCGATGGCAGATAAATGGATACCTCTGGGAGCCTTAACCTGGCTTTCTAAAAAGGATTCTCTATCAGAAAAACCATCTGGATTTAAGATAAACAGTATCAGGAAGAAATCTGAGAAAGAGAATGCTATATTGATGAAACCAGGCTTACCTCATCCAATGGAAACCTGCTTAATTTGGCAAAAAGCTTATACCCTCTCCTATTCCTCTCTGCCCGACTCAGAAGATAACATGAGGTTTTCAGGTTGAGCGTTCACTGAAAACAGCAGTGGGGAGTGAAGGAGGGTCTGCAGTGGATATCAGGAGACTGAGTAAAGTCTCCCTCTCCCACTGGATGAACCAATGGTGATGAGCCAAGTAGACAACACACTTGCTGAAGAACCAATTCTAAGAGTCTGCAGAAGGACCTCAACATGATCAGAGAGAGTAAGGGAACTGAAGCAGAGGGGGTGAAATTCAAACGTTAATAATGACAAAAGCCACAGTCCAGCCTTCCACTGAATATTTCAGCTGACTGTTTCATGTCAAGAACTGACATGAAAATCTAAGTAGCCCAATTACCAGGCATGTAGAGAATCCAAGTGTAATATATCCACAGATTATTCCCTCAGTGCATTTCTATTCCACATTTCCTGTCCCTCCCTACAAGCTTTGAGTTTTAGTATCTCTAAATTACCTATTATGGTGCCCATATGGAAACTTGACTTAGTGAAATCATATAAGGGGGAATTCTGGTGTTTTTCCATATAAAGATCAAAGCCTATATTGGGGCACCTGGGTGGCTCAGTCAGTTAAGTGTCTGACTCTTGATTTTGGCTCAGGCCATGATCTCAGGGTTGAGATCGAGCCCTGCATGGGGCTCCATGCCCAGCGTGGAGCCTGCTTAAGGTTTGCTCTCTGCCCCTCCCCCCCAGAAAAAAATCAAAGCATATATTAAAAAAGTAATGAAATTCTGGTACATGCTACAACACAGATGAACCCTGGAAAACATGCTAAGTGAAATTGACCAAACACAAAAGAATTAACGCTGTATGATTCCACTTGATGAGGCAAATCATAGACACAGAAAGTAAACTAGAGATTACCAGAGACCAGGGGGAAGGGAAATGGGGTTATTATTTAATGGGTACAGAGTTTTTCTATTTGGATAATGGGAAAAGTTCTGGAAATGGATAGCAGTGATGGTAGCAATACCTTGTGAAAGTACTTACTGCCAATGAATTGTACACTTAAAAATGATTAAAGAGGTGAGTTTTGTGGTAAGTAGATTTTATACCACAATTAAAAAATGAAAAAAAATCAAAGCATACAATATCTGTACTGCAGTTGTCCCAAACGAAAGAAACCTACTCCAAAATTTCTCCTGGAAATATCTTAAAAAGGAGTACAGTACATGGTAAGTTCCATGAGGACAGGTCCCAGATCATTTTGACTCACTCTTAACAGAGCAGTTACACCATTACACAGTAGACTCTCCATAAATGTTTGTTTAATAAATGATTAAAAGAAAATAGAAGGAGTCTCCTAGAGAGAAAATATAATATTTAAAAAGCATCAAATTTACTTATTCATAAGAAAGAATAAGGAGCATATTCCAGAGAAAAATACCAATGCTACTCTATCTAAGCTCCTTCAGGGAAGGGAGTGTATCACTTCATTGTACTTCCTCACAGCAAGTCTTACAATGTCTTACACATAGTAGATGGCTAATAAATGTTTGCAGAATGAGGAATTAAAAAGTGTGCAGATTGTGGCGCGCCTGGGTGGCTTAGTCGGTTAAGTGTCTGCCTTCAGCTCAGGTCATGATCCCAGGGTCCTGGGATCGAGTCCTGCAACAGGCTCCCTGCTCAGTGGGGAGTCTGCTTCTCCCTCTCCCTCTGCTACTCCCCTGCTCGTGCTCTCTCTCTCTCTCTCTCTCTCAAATAAATAAATGAAATCTTTTTTTTAAAAAGTATATGATTGTAAAATCAATGTCATATAACTGCTCTACTCTTCCCCTTTTTAAAAATTACTTCTTGCAAATGTACAATTCCTTCTGTCATAGGGCGAAAAAATAAACCTCACAGCTTATACAAAGTGAAGGTAAAAATATAAATAGCTAGAACATATCACTCTCAGAAAAAAAAAAACAACGAACACAGAGTACATCATCTTCTGAACAGGAAAAAAAAAAAGTTTTTTTCAGAAAAAAACAACCGAAGTATGGAAAAGAATAGCTAATAGTTCATGTTCACTTTTTAGGAAGTAATAAGTGGTTAAAATAAAACTTGAATTCTCTTTGGAAGAAAATCCAAATATTCATTCCCCAAAATCAGTGTCCCACCTTTGTAATCAAGAGTTGAGTAAACATAGAAGGATATTTAAGGCTCCTAAGTGGCCCCCCTCAAAAATTTCTCTCACTTGTCTATCAAGTAATCACGTGTTCTTTTTTAAAAATACTAATGTCACAAAATTATACACAACTGGCTTATGACCAACATGCTACAGCAAGTTACTGATGATTTTCTCAACGGATATTCACTATCTGCATCATTTATTTACATTTTACATGATTTGCTGAGTTACAGTACATGTAAGTAGAATATTTTTAAAGCAAAAAATCAAATCCTGACACCCTGGATATTCAGCACCTATAAAGTACATGGATCCTAATAAATCCACCAGGACCATGTAATGTAGTAGTCTCACTTTGAATAATATTAAAACATGTTCTTCAACTTCAGCTGTCCCCCACCCCCAATACTGTGTGCCAATTAACAAAGGAAATAGAAATGCCACCCCTGTAGATACCAAGGTTGACATCTCTCTCAACTGTTATCCGCAGCACAAGCAGGTAAGCAGCATTTTGGAGTAGCCTGTCTGCTAGCCCAGTCCTTCATGCATGCGGGGTTCTCCATTAGCATCCAAAATGCTCCCAGTCCAAGATTACAGCCAGCACTTCAAGCAGAACTGCATGAAAGATGATCACTTCCGTACATGAAAGCATAACCACTCCAGGTGTAATGATGCAAAATACCAGCACACTGACTTCTGCCAGAAAGCACAGACTTAAAGCAGGTACGTTTCTGTGCTCTAGAAGGGAAGGGGGTGGAATGAGCAAGGAGGAAACCCCACAGCCCTAATACATTAGAGATGCTTATTCCACTCAGATCCAATCCAGCTAATTCATGGACATCAGTTTACCCAAATGAAAGAAGTGGTCTCCCGTCCTTCACTGGCTTGACTCAGAGGGCATTCAGCCAAGCAAAGCCAGGCAAAACAATCTGTAAGATCTCTTTAAGCTGTAATAAATAAGACGAGTTTCAGAAGAAATAACACTCAGCTATGGCAAAGAAGCACAAACGCTAAACCTTTTCCTCGTCTTATCACTGCTACTGGTGTTTACAAACTACAAGCAGTAGCCTTGGGAGCCTCAAGAGACTCTCCATGAGTAACCTCCTGTCGGATCCCTAATTTAAATACCCCCTGATCAATCTGTGATGTTTTTGGCAGTTAAATAGAAGGGGGTGAGTGAAATGACATGCATAAAATGAATCCTTTTCAAGTTGTAAATGAGTGAGTCAGGATTCAGACTTGCCGAGATGCTCCAAATTAAAACCCCTGCTCTAATTTTAAGCATGCTCCGTCTTACCGTTTTGCTGTTGTCTCTCTCAGGCTCGATTCACCTGGAACTCTTTAACATGTCTCTAGCAATGTGTTTGCACCAGGCCAGGCTCATACAGCAACTGAATTCACATCTTTCTGCACTAGCAAGCTGAAATGGTACGGCCGTACTACAACCAAGAAAGGGGGAAGCAAAAGCAAAAAAAAAAAAAAACCACACACACACACAAACACACACCAGAAATCACCTAAGAGAAACTAATCTCAGTGGAATAAGACCAAAAATAGTTCACAAGAATACAAAGGGCATGCTAACATTCAGTATCAATAGCTTTAACAGTTCATTTCTCCCCCCCCAAAAAATCTAGTTGTTTTTTTTTTTTTTCTCCAAACACGATGGACTTGCCTGTGGAGTTCCCAGGAAGGCAGAGTAACCAGGCTCTGCAGCAGCATTGCAGCCAAAGTAACAGTGCATATGCTGTCCAGGCAATTCACAACACAGTCTCTTCAGAAAGATATTGATTTGCAATGCAGGGCTGCCTCAAAAGAATACAGAATGGGAGCCAAACAGCTAATGGTGATTGCATAGGAGGAAAAACATTTAATCAAGGGGATGTACCTCATCATGCTCAATTCATTTTTTTAAAAGCACTGGAGGAAGCCAGTAAGGATCTTGAGTGGTAACCTCATTAAACAATAATCTGAGGTCCTATAGCAGGCCAATGAAGGCTACCATCATTCGTGCTGCAAAAGCCACTAAAATAGTTTAATGTGTCTATGTGTATATATTTTTCATATGCAAATGGGGCATAATGAGAACTCTAAAATAACCATGCATCAAATAAATGAGGTTAAAAATGCACAGATGTAGCACTTACAGAACCAAAGTGATAAGATACATAGTTACGAGCCTACAGGATTCTTGGTTAGAGGGGTTAGCGCTTCTGTCACTCCCAAAAGTAAAATGCCAACACAAAGCAGATCTCACAGTCCTTGGGTTAATTATGTCAAGTCATACCACACAGTGCTGGGTGCTGGGTGGCAAGGAAGAATGCCAAAAGGCTACTCTTATAGCGACCCCTACAGGAGAGTGATTAAGCTACAATTTGTCTTTGTTGAAAGTACTTCCTATCCTCAAAATACAGAACCACGAAAAGGGTATAAATTAGGCTAAGACACAAGAATATAACTGAAAAACACTTTAGGCAAGAAATTTTAAAAGTTTAAGCATGAAATCTGACATCACAGATACTTAATTAATTAAGAGATTAAAGTACAAGAGGAGGTAACTACTGTGTCAATGGTGAGCAAGCAGCCCATACTCTCATAGCCCACAGTACTGGGTGCACTTACAATTAGAAAGCTCAGGGAAAAGTGTTTTCCCTTCACATCCTAATTGGTTTAAAGAAATCATCTCCCAGGGCGCCTGGGTGGCTCAATCGGTTAAGCATCTGCTTTCAGCTCAGATCATGATCCCGGGGTCCTCCCCTGTTCATGCTCACGCACTCTCTGTCTCAAATAAATAAAATTAAAAAAAAAAAGATATCTCCCATTTGCAAACCATTTTCACCTTCATCCTTTTGAATCACACTGTGAAGATACTGAACTTTATTTTTTCTGCAACACAAAAGCTCATTCAAAAACTTACAAAAAGTTCTTCAAACACAACTATTATGTGCTTCCTTTTTCAACAAAGCCAAGAGAGGAAAGCTACCTCTTTAATATCTGAAAACTACTGAGGTCCATGAGCACCATTTCTGCAGAGGGGACTTCATTCCTATAAGAATCTGAGGGGTTTTTTTTGTTTTTTGTTGTTGTTGTTGTTTTTAAAGGTTTTATTTATTTATTTGACAGAGACACAGTGAGAGAGGGAACACAAGCAGGGGGAGTGGGAGAGGGAGAAGCAGGCTCTCCGTGGAGCAGGGAGCCCAATGCGGGGCTTGATTCCAGGACCCTGGGATCATGACCTGAGCCGAAGGCAGACGCTTAACGACTGAGCCACCCAGGCGCCCCAAGAATCTGAGGTTTTGTTTGTGATTGCTCAACCCTCTAGCCCACAAAGACTCTTTTTCAGAACCAACCGTGCTTTTTACTTAAATCATTTAAGACTTAATCATGTGCTGCCTCAAAACTCTCTTGTTCACGTGAGAGACTATGGACCCTGAGAAACAAACTGAGAGTTTTAGAGGGGAGAGGGGTGGGGAGATGGGTTAGCCTGGTGATGGGTATTAAAGAGGGCACGTTCTGCATGGAGCACTGGGTGTTATACGCAAACAACGAATCATGCAACACTACATCAAAAACTAATGATGTAATGGTGACTAACATAATAAAATTAATTTAAAAAAAAAGCTCTCTTGTTCACATTTCCCCCCATTTTAAGGTCCTTGAGGAACAAACTGTATCAACTGCTTCTTTTTTTATTCCCCCGATGCATATAGCACAATCTAGCTATCTAGAAAATATTAAATGAATACTTAAAAGAATTAATAAATTTCCCAAATCCATATTTTAGGGCTTAAATAATTTACCTCCTTCCCCCATCATTCAATGTTCCCTGAAATATATATAAAAAAAAAAATGTTAGAAGTGTTATCTTCAGTCACCTCATCCAAGTAGTTCCTGTATCTTCCTTCCTATAGAGTTGGCAGATAAGGACATTATAACGTTCATGGTCATGAAGCTTTCCTGCATAAGAACCAACAAACTGCACGAAATGAAGTTTCCCCTTTATTTTTTTCATGTATTCATTCAACAGACGTGTGCTGATGCCCCCAGCAATAGGAACAGCCACGTTCTCTGCATTCAAGGAACCCAGTGAGCAGTTAAAAATAAAGCAAGTGATTATAATATACTGAAATGTGTTTTGGGAGTGCTTAGTTGGGTACAAATGAGGGTGGCTCAGAGAAGACCTCACTGAGGAGGCAGCACCAGGCTGAGTCTTCCAGGCACTGGCCAAAAGGGGGACATCTGAGGACCAGCAGGACAGGACAAAAGGATCAGAGGCCTGAAACTGGAAGCTGTCTAAGGAAACCACCGAGCAGTAAATAGACTGGTGGCAGCTGGGAAGTCTGAGGGAAAGATGGCTTGATGCCACAGCGTAACAGACCTATAAACCATGCTAAGAAGTTAGGGATTTTATCCAACAGGAAGTTGCCATTTAATCCAACAGGAAGGCACTAAAGGACTATAAGAATAGCAGCTGGGTGGGATTTTTCATTTTACAACAGGGCAATGGCATAGAACAGATTAGAGGTGCAGGAGTGAGCTGGGCAGGCTACTTGGGAGACTAATACTTCAGTCAAAGCCCTGAACTAAAGCAACAAAAATGGAGATGGGGGAGCCTGAGTGGCTCAGTCAGTAGGACGTCCGACTCTTGGTTTCGGCTTGGGTCATGATCTTGGGGTTGTGGGATTGAGCCTGGAGTCGTGCTCTGCAATCAGTGTGAAGTCTGCTTGTCTCTCTCCCTCTGCTCCACCCCCGCCCCCCCTCCCGCTCTCTCTCTCAAGTAAATGAATAAAATCTTAAAAAAAAAGGGGGGGATGGAAAGACAAAGGAGGTGAGAGACATTCACTCTGAGTTACTTATTATGTGACTGGACAGGAGGTCTAATGGAAAGGGAAAATCCAAGCATGGCCCTGAATTCTTAGTATAATTAAGTGAAAGGGAAAGGTGGAATCATAAGCTAGAAGGAAGGATACAGGAAGATGGATATGGGAGAAATTATCATGAATTCAATTTTTACATGTTGAGGGTTTTAGGTATCTTTGGAACATCCGAGTGGACGTGGTGAGTAGGCAACTATATAAGGGTCTGGAACCTGCAAAAAAATGGTCAGAAGTTCACGTATGTGTCTTAGGTTATGGTTTCCTAGAAATAGAGCTCAGCCAGGATTCTTGTTCACCTAATTTACTGAGGACATGCTCTCAGAGAGAAGGAGTGGGGAGGCAGGACAGGGAGGATGGGGGAAAGCAATGAAGAGTGGCCTCCGAGGAAAAAACCACACCCAACATTTGTCCCACCTGAAGCAAGAGGGCCGGCCTTGAGTACGCCTGGACTGGTCATCACTGACTAGGGGCTGGAGAGGAAGGGCTTCTGTTTAGCCTAGGCACCCACTGACCAAGCCGCTCTGAGCAGGGCACCCCCAGCACTCATCACTCCATGCTTCAGCCACAATGGACAATGTTTCTTTTCCTCAGAGCTAATTCCTGCCTCGGGAATATGTCTGTGCTGCTCTCACTGCCTAGAATGTTCCTCCTCAGATAGGCTTGGCTGATGCCTTCTCATTACTCAGTTGGATGTCAGTAATCTCCTCCTGGGAGTCCTTCCCTGGCTTCCCCCTTCTGCTGGTGCTCCTGCCTCCCCGTCACCTCGCACTGTGTTTGCTGCACCATCTAATGTATTTATTTGTTTGTCTTCTGCCCTCCCTGGCATGTAAATGGCTCCAGAGCAAGGGCCTCTACTTGTTTGCTCTCTGCGTTGCCCCAGCCCCTAGGACAGCACTCAGTACCTGCTAAATAAATCAATATCAGGAAGAGCTGCTGCGGATGACCATTGTTCAAATTCTGTGGGCTCCCGAAGAGTGGGAACAAAAGGGGCCTTTAGGAATGTATGGGAAGAACATGTGGGGGAAATAGAGTGTCAACGTATGTATACAGCTATACACAAGCTTGGCCTTAAAGCAGAAGTGAAAAAACAGAGGCTAGAAGGCAAAGCTACAGGAAATTAATCATTATGTTCATGTCGTACAGGACTCACAATCCACTGCTATTAAGACTATCTTTATTACAGGACAGTGAGATGTCTCTGAAACCACACCACAGAAGAACAGTAACAGCTGGTAAAATAAAGGGTCTATTTACAAAAGTCTTTTGTAAAAACATCATCTTGATACATATAAAGGAAAAGATAAGAAAGAAAACTGATAAAAATGCGAGACTCTGACCTCTATCTGCTTAGGTCATTTTTGCAGGAAAACAAAAATTGATCCGTTGAAGTATCTACCTTTATAGTATCATGCACTTCCCTGACTTTTCAGAAGGATTATAATAAACACAGTCTAATCTTCAACTGATGATGACTGGGTCCATTGTGAACATTAGTGACAGCCATCAGGGTTTAACGGAGAGTGCACAGGGCCACTGGCTCCCAATCTCCAGACCCGACACCCATGTGACCCTTTGCATCTTCTTTATGGTTTATTCTCTCTTTGCCATGAGGCTTCCTTTCCTAAGGCTCTGAACGTGCCTCCTCCTCCTAATGCCAATACACTCTTCTCAGTCTTGTCATGGGCTTCCTCAACCATCCCTAAACTTGGGCAACTAGACAAACAGGCTTATTAGAACACTGAATAGAGGTCTGTGCAAATGTGAGAAAAGGGGGTTGCAGAGCAGAACTAGGAACTTTCTCCTGGAGAAGTACTAGCCTAGTCACCCCCCAACCACAGGCTGCATCCTCGGCTCTGTGGTACTTGTCACCTGGGCAGAAATTCTGATTTCCTATCAGCCGACCTGGAGCCATCTCAGACCTATGAGGCTGCCAGATGCCCGACCTTCACAGAAGTAGAGTCTAACAGGCAGACGGCCTCCCCCCATAAAAAAGGAACCCAGACAAAAGAAGTATTGAAGAAACAGATAGAGAAAGCCCTTCTTTTTTTTTTTTAACCAAAAAAGGAAAAAGGAAAATATTAAATAAGGAAATAAGGTCAGGAAAGGGGTAAGAGCAAAGTCTACTTTATGCATATAAATCTAATACAATAAGTCTGCCTTATGAATTAATCTCAATAAACTTTTAAGTCTCAAGGAGGCAAAGATATTTTATTTTGAAAAGTGATAGAGAAAAGATAGAAGTTCCCCCCAAAAAAGAAGTTGAATTTCAAATTATTATAGATCCAGGCAACCCTAGCAATTTTTTTCTACTGCAAAGTTTTACAGTGAAATGTTCATATTACGATTGTTTTAAAATGCTCACAAGGTTTTAGTAAACCTAAACCTTTATTTTTTTAAAAAACCCTAAAAATGTTATGACTTAATTCTTCTCCGCTAATGCTAGTCATTGCTTAGACTTCCATATATTCAGAGAAATGTATTTATTTAAAATAGTTTCTCAATACCAAAAATATCCATATATCACTCATGTCATTTCATGGAAACCTTAGGATTTCCTCCTTAATATTTACACAACTTTGAGTGCTTTCTGGATTCTAGAGGAGAAAAAAATGAACTAATTTTATCAGTAAATACAGGTAATTCTATCACAACCCAATAAATCTGTTCTTGAAAAATGTTGCCTTCTGTTAAATTGCACCCTAGAAACATGAGGACCTATGGGGAAAATAAGATTGAGGGTAGACTATTCAAAATCCATGCATCCAGAGCACTAACAAAAACAATAACCGTAACACACACACACACACACACACACACACACGCCGTATCTTCTTCATCTCTGTCTTCCCTACAGTGCTGACACTGGGTCCTGCATACAATAGATGCTCTATATTTGTTTCTTGGCTAGAGATAAATCCTATGCTGGTCACCATGAACTGCAGATAATATGTCCAGGTGAAAAAAGCTCAGTTATGAACATCATCTAGGTTGGAGATTAAAAGCCCAAAGACAGAGGTATAGCAAGGAAACTTTAGATTATGTTTGTCAAAAAGCAGCATGGAAGGTTGATTATCATGAATCCTAGTAATAGAAACAGGTAGATACATATTACAGTAATAAAAAGGCAGGCCTTATTTTTGTCTCCCTTAAAAATGTGATGTCTGATCATAGCTCTGCTTCTAACCAAGGGTTCAGTCTACTCTTTTTTAGGGAACAATTTTCCTCCTTCCTATATGTTGTATTTCCTGGTTGTGTGTCTTCAATTTATCCTGGGTAACAACTTGTCTACATCTGAGTCTTTGCTTCTCCTCAGTTAAATTTCTAATCCGTGGCACATAAGACTTTTGCATTAAAATATGCATTACATGGTTTCTATATACATATCTCCACACACTATGTATTTATTATTTATTCAAGTAACATATAAAATGCCTAGGTATTCGCATGGCCTAGTGTGGTTTTTCCTACTCACACCCTTGCAAAAACACAACCAGTTTTTTAACGGGGTGCCATGCCCCAAGTATGAGAAACTGAGCAGGAGACGCAGGTGTAAAAGTGATCTTACTATGACCATATTCACAAAAGAACAGTATCAGAGAGTTCCAAATGTGTAGCACTAATATCATCTTAGAAATGTGAATTAAATTATAAGACTTCAGTGGCAGACACAAAATCCTCAGGTAGAAGCAAGAAGAAAGGCAAAAGGCATTGAGAAAAGATGTGAGGATTTTCTCTCTTCCTGATGTCAGAATTCCAGTATGGAGAGAGGCTACAAATCCAGGACTATCAAAAAGCTTCTTAAGGAGCTAAGTCTTTTTTTAAAAACTTACTTAAGTTTTTTTATGTTAACTATGAAAAGGGAAGAAAAAGTTTTCTAGTTCAGGGTTATAAGTCAGCTTTACTGCCTTCAGGAACTTTAGACCAGCTTTCTAAAATTCTACTTAGTTAGAGAATCAGGAAAATCCCAAAGGAAGAAAACTTGTTTAAATGAGCCTGTCAAATAGACAGACAGAAATAACTTTAAATCACCTTTGACATTTTTTAATCTAGAAATTCCTTGCCACTGATGTAGTATATACTTTCAAATATTAAAATAAAAAGGATTTATTAAATAATTTTCTTCCTTTGTCTCACTCTATACCCCTAAAAAATAAAATAGGAAGCAGGGCCATGGAAAAGAATGGATAACAATGCTATGCATTCAACAGCAAGCATGATAATGAAAAGATAACCAACTGAAGAAACTCACAACTGAAATTAAAATAGGTGCTCCTATGTAATTGAATTAACTTTCCTTTGACCCATGTCTTGGTGTTTGCCTTTTCAAGCTAATGCTGGTATGATTGAGATCACGCTGAAACCACACGTACACCATCCTCAAAGAACAGAAAGCAAACCAAAGTAATCATTTGTGTAAGGAAGAGTTGTCAGATGATCTTATAACCAGTCAAGTCTCACTAGTGTAACACAGGAGGTTTGAGGCAAAAATGCGTAAGTACCAGGGATGTTACCAGCTCTGAAATGCTTTTACTCCTACATTCCTTTCGTATCCAGTGAAACACTAAGAAGAGCAGCACTCAAATACTGATTCAGTCCTGCCACTTCTTGTGGAATGTTTCACTTGAATGGTTCCGAAAATCAGCTGATTCCGGAGTGGTTCCTCCCCTGACGCCATGCACTGCAGGCTAGGGAGGGCTGTTTCCTGTCCAGCACCAGACCAGCCATCCAACTTAAGCCATTTGTTTCCTGGGATTTCTCCAAGCAGAGCTGAACTGGACCCTACACCCCTCTACTCCTGATGGTGGCAAAGCCGAGAGCATCATCAGCTGAGAAGCCACCCGTATCCGTGTCTCAAGCCCTGCAGAGAAGCTGGACTGAAATCCTGAAACTAACAAGGAGTAAGAGTAGAGATGAGGGGCAAGAGACAGACGGCACTGAAACCACGGCATCTCTGGTCCCAGCCGCTGAGGTCCTCGGCACTGCCTGCTTGGCTGACTTTTTTTTTTTTTTTAAGACTTTATTTATTTATTTATTTGTCAGAGAGAGAGAGCACACAAGCAGGGGGAGTGGCAGGCAGAGAGAGAAGCAGGCTCCCCACCGAGCAAGGAGCCCGATGCATGACTCGATCCCAGGACTCTGGGATCATGACCTGAGCCGAAGGCAGACGCTTAACTGACTGAGCCACTCAGGCATCCCAGTTGGCTGACTTCTTAAAACATGGTTGTTCAGCCCTTGCTTCTATCCTGCCACGCTAACCTGCCCATAAATCCTATTTTTTCCTCTAAACACTTCGAGCTGATTTTCAGTTCCTTGTAACCAAGAGTGCTAGTGCTCGTGGAAATACATGTACGAAAGGATAGGTGGCTAGGGCGAAACACTGATGCTAGAGCTGCAGCTAAGAAACTTCATAGACATGTTGCTTTAAACCCCAGGAAAAGGAGATTTAGGGTTGATGTCGACTCAGATGACGGTAGGAAAGAATGGGTTTAACAGCAGCCACATGTTTTCACAAAGTGGCTTCACATACCTATGGTACATACTAGTATTTCTATAAATTTGTACTAAATTATCATATATATTAAACTTTTAAATTTATTCTTGTAATTTACAGGGGAAGTTATAGCTGCCACAAGACATGGAGCATGACCCATGAACCGGTTATCTGCACCTGTAGAAAGCCTAAATACTCGGACCAGTTAGTTTAACCAGGCATACAAGCTGCTGTGATAGCACATATTCAGATTTTAGGCACAACACGTAAATGATACTAAACTGACTTGGCCTTGCGGATACCATTTATAAACTGCTGGTAAATACCAGCAGCCAGAGGTAGCTAAGAAATGTCACTGGAATTACAAAAAGGAAATCAGTTTGTTACACTGATCTGGGCTTTAAAGGCTTTCTGGCCATGAAGGAAAGAGGGTTATTAAAAATTAAACAAGTAACCGCAAGGGAATTTTAGAAAAAGTCACAAAAGTACACTAGGGACGTGTGGAGTATGTAAAGAAGACAGAGTAAACTACATTTTCTGTATTTCATTACTAAAGGATTTTTTTTCACATTCTATTCATTTACCATTTATTGAGCTTTGTATTAAGCAGTATAGGGGGAATAGAGATGAATGAGACACAACTGCTGTCCTCACAGACACTTAAACAAGTAAGCTTAATACAAGAAATAATTGCCACTGAAGATATAAAAGAAAATACTATAGGAACTCAGAATGAGGAAAGTCATAGATAAAGCAAAACTGGCAGATTTTCACATTAGGTAATCAAGCTCTGAATAGTAGAGTCACAAAGAATTCAGAGCTAAGATGTTGGTAGAAAACGTATATCCAAAAACCAGCGATGATCACTCTTAGCACAAGAATTGTTATCTCTATCTGGATGTCATTTGATAACTTAACAAAGAACCTTTGTAATATCATAGGAGCACAGCCTAGAAGAGTTGAACAACTTCCATCATTTGAACCCTCACGAACAATGGTTCTTTTCTCCCCTTTGGTGGGAGATTATTTGGTTGGACTCCAGGGACTCCAAGTACACTGCCTGCCCATCTGGTTCAAAGATGTGTTTTTTCCTAGTGACCCACAATGCAGACAACCAAACTCTTTTTCCATATTCCTTAAGGAAAACTGAGTTTTGAGAATGGTTGCAACAGCTAGTCATGGGTAACTTGGAGACCATCGTTAGCTCTCATTCCTCTCCCCAGTCCTGATTCTAATTTAGGGAAGGTAACGTTTTATTTATCACAATACGAAGGCCAAACTGATTAACTTGGTTTTATCCATCCTCCACTGAAGCACCTGATTCCCTATATAGTCATTGTTTCTCCTAACCATTCAAAGAAGCTTCAATTCATATAAAAGTTCATGTTAAAAAAAAACAAACAATTCATACTTCCTGACTGACCCCATCACAATCAGTTCCTACCCTGGATACAAAGTAATTACAGCCCCAGGAAGACCACCTGGCTTTAAGGAGCCCCAACTGGGTGCAGATCTGGGTTCAGATATTTCCTTTCCACCAAGGTTCCTTAAGTCAAAACCCTCAGAGATAATACAGGTTTGAGAAGGAGAAAAGAGACATCACAGGTGAAACCATATAGATGGGTACACTGAAGCATTAACTTCAACGTAAGCTCAGATGCAGAACAGCTAAATGGAAAAGAACGTGAGCTCAAGAACCAGACAAACCTGGGTTCCTGACCTTGGGCAAGATACCTAACATATGGGAATAATAATAATAATAATAATAATAATAATTCAATACCTTAGAGGCTTGTTGTGAGGCTAACTGGTGTCTAAACTGCTTAGAACAGCGTTCAGTAAAACAAAGACTTTTATAGCCCAGCGATAAGCATAAGGCAAACGGAGGAGAGTTCAGCACTAAGCCTTTAGGCACCTCAGACACCCCTGGGGTTCATACTTCTGCATGAAGTTTGCTACTGGTCTGGGTTCTCTTGGCTCAGATCAGCCTGGGCACTTTCTTCTGCTTCTGTAGCAGCCGCAGGCTGTCAGGCTCGTTTTCTCAGTCATTCTTTATGTCCACCAATTCCTACGGATTTTTCTCCAGTATCTATATTTCTATTTCTATTGCAATTGCAACTGAAATGTGCTTTTGTACCATTCCATTAAATTCAACTACTTTTTTAACAGCTATATGCACTACCCTACAGCCTTCCTTGATATTTCCTTTGGCTAAAGGTAGAAGGAGCTATATATAGTTCTCTATGAGTTTTAATGAGAAAGCTTTGCTCACTCTGATTCCTCCTCCTTCCTCCCCACTGCCCCCCTCTCCAGACTTTCTTCCTCTTCTATCCATCATGTCTCCCCATTGTAACTACAAAGCTGCAGCTTAAGAGTCAAGTTGAAACTGAGAACCCACTGAAACTTCAAAGACAAGGCTTACTGAACAGATTAGAATGATAGCAAGAGATTTTACCACCATCAGGACACACAAGGGAAATTTAGTGAGTATCGAATGCTAGAAGTAAACTTTACATTTACCAACAGGAAAATCAGCCACATAATGTATTCATACCTGGCTGCCACTGGAAACTCCCTGGACAAGAGAAAATTAGAAAACAAAAACTCATTAAGAATCAATTTTGCCGGGAGCAACCAAGTAACTTTTCAAATAAACAGTTCTAAATTGGCATGCACATGTTTCCAAAAGAATTGGGGGTGTTTTAAGATAACCGATGCCAATCAGGAAGCAAGACTCTGTCTTTTGAGACTGCACTAAACAAAATGTTCTATCTGATCAAAGAAGGAATAAAATTCTGAGGCATCAGCTTATAAAACATATACAAATAATCTGCTTTCTTATTAAAATTAAAATTAAAATCTATGATGATATCTATGTAGAAGCAGAGTCTACCCACATGTGCTTAACCTCAATCGTCATCCCACTCTTTCATTTACCAAAGTATTTTACTTCTATGTGCAAGGAGCATAAGGTAGTATAACTAAGAAATTGTATTTTAATCATAGGTAAAACAGGGGGGCTTGGGTGGCTCAGAGGGTTAAGCATCTGCCTTTGGCTCAGGTCAAGATCTCAGGGTCCTGGAATTGGGCCCCACATTGGGCTCCTTGCTCAACGGGGAGTCTGCTTCTCCCTCTCCCCTGCCCCTATACCCCCTTGTGCTCTCTCTCTCTCTCAAATTAAAAAAAATCTTTTTAAAAATAAATAAGTAAATAAATATTTAAAAAAAAATAGTAAGTAAAATAATTTATAGGTAGACTTCATTATTGTGCTGTCATTGCAATTAGATGAAATTAAATCAAGAATATAAACACTAGGGGTGCCTGGGTGGCTCAGTCATTAAGCTCTGCCTTCAGTTCAGGTCATGATCCAGGGTCCTAGGATCGAGCCCTGCACTGGGCTCCCTGCTCAGTGGAAAGCCTGCTTCTCCTTCTCTCACTCCCCCTGCTTGTGCTCTCTCTCTCGCTGTGTCTCTGTCAAATAAATAAAATCTTAAAAAATATATATATATATAAACACTAATAAAAATTAATTACTGTTAGAACAGTGTTTACAAGCACAAATGAAAATACCACCATCACAGGACTCTGAAGACAACCCTTTCTCCAAGATACGCCCCCACATGCTGAAAATATAAAGTAAGCATATAATTGTGACACAGTTAATTTTAACTAAAACTAACCCTACCTATCAGGACAAGCATCAAGTAACCTATATTAGCTAATTTTCTTCAAGTATAATTTTTTTTTTTTTTTTTTTAAAGATTTTATTTATTTATTCATGAGAGACAGAGAGAGAGAGGCAGAGGGAGAAGCAGGCTCCCAAGGAGCAGAGAGCCCGATGCGGGACTCGATCCCAGGACCCTGGGATCATGACCTGAGCCGAAGGCAGACGCTTAACCATCTGAGCCACCCAGGCGCCCTCTTCAAGTATAATTTAAGAACTTTTTTTTAACAATTGGCATGTCCATCCAACACCTCTTTTTATTGAGAAAATGTCTGATTCTTTTAACTCCATTTAGATATTCTAAAAGAAATGCAATACTGTAACTGTCATCAATGTTGCTTCAGACATACAAGTCCTCTCTAAAATTTGTACTCTAAAATTACTCCTAGGTTTATAGAACGATCTCACACAGGGCAGTTCAGCTTTATGTCAGTTCAAAGACACCATCTAACACCTGAAAAGTTAAAAGAAGAAAGTACATTGTAACTGCACCAAAATCTGATACCTTACAAAATGATTTTCAATACCATAGAGAATGTAATAAGCCCTCTCTCTTTCAATGACAATTTTCTCATGTTTCTAGGACTGTAAATATTAGAGCTAAGGTTGCTTCAGCTAAAGCGTGTCTTCTTGCCTCACAAAAAAGAGGGGAGAGGAATGAAACTAGTATTCCCAAAGTTGTCTTCTACCTTAATCTGCCTTGATCCTGCCACCCCTCCTAGCTAGAAGCTTCATTACTCTGTTCCCTGTTAGCCAAAATTCTTCAAAAAGAGTAGTTAACCCCAATTAGCTCTACTGCTTCTCTTGCTTTCAAAAAGAAAAGAAAAAGAACTGAGATATAATTGACATATAGCATTGTAGTTTTAGGTTCACAACATAATGATTTAACATACGTATATATTGCAAAATGATAGCCACATATCAGTCATGGCAATGATTTTTTGACAGCAAAAAGTAAAGACAACAAAAGCAAAAACTCCCTTAAATTCATTTTAATCAGATCTCTGTTCTCTCCACCTCACCCATGGTCAGCCGTGGCCTCCACATGCCAACTCCAGTGGGTAATTCCCAGATCTCACCTGGACCTCCCAGCAGCAACTGGCATAACTGATCATCTCCTCGTTCCTGAAACTCTTTCTTCACTTGGGCTCCACGGCTAATTTTCCTCCTGCCTCACTGGCTCTGCTGCTCAGTGGCCTTTGCTGGAGGTTCCTTTTCTTCCCAACTTCCAAAGATGATGGTGTCCCAAGACTGGGATGTGGATCTCTTTTCATCTCTGTCTCTACTCCCTCCTTAGGAGATCTTAAATGTCATGGTTTAAATGTCACCAATAGGGTGCCTGGGTGGCTCAGTTGGTTAAGCGACTGCCTTCGGCTCAGGTCATGATCCTGGAGTCCCGGGATCGAGTCCCGCATCGGGCTCCCTGCTCAGCAGGGAGCCTGCTTCTCCCTCTGACCCTCCCCCCTCTCATGTGCTCTCTCTCTCTCATTCTCTCTCTCAAATAAATAAATAAAAATCTTTAAATGTCACCAATATACCAGGAATTCCCAAATTTATACCTCTAGGCCTTACCTTTCCCTCATCCCCAGACTCATATATTCAACTGTTTATAAGATAATTCCTTTTGGATATCTAACATGAATCTCAAACTTACCAGGTCCAAAACCACATTCCTGATTTCATACCCTCCCAACCCCAATATTCTACATCTCAATAAATGGCCCTACCATTAATACACTCGATTTCCCTAGTCAAAAACCTGAGAACCCTCGATTGCTCTGATATCCTCCATCCAACCCAACAGCTAGTTCTCTTCACGCTATTTTCAGAGCATATACTAGATCCAGCCACTTCTCAGCACCTCCACTGCCTCCACCCTCGTCTAAGCCACCATGCATCTCTGGATGATCACAACAGCCCCCTAACTTATCTCTCTGCTGCCACTCTCCTGTTCTTCCCCCCCAGCCCTAGTCTATACACAACAACCAGGATCTTAAAAAGTGTCACTGTCCTGCTCAAAACCCAACGGTTTCTAACTTAGAATAAAATGCTACATCATAACCATGACCGGCAAGGGGCTACTTTTCTGACCTTCTTACCAGTCCCCTTGTTCATGGTACTCCAGCCACCCTAAGCTCTTTCCTGTTTCTTAAGAACATGAAGCCCCTCTGTACCTCAAGGCCACTGTACTCTCTTCCTCCAGATATTCTCCCAGTTTGCTCCCTACTTTCTTTCAGATCTACATTCAAATGTCACCCTCTCAGACATACTCTCCCCGACCACTTTATTAACACTTCCCCTCATGTGTCTCTTTCCGTTTCCCTTGCTTTGCTTGATATTCCTTGCACTTCTTCTCGACCACTCTACTTCTGTTTATTATCCGCCTGTCATCCCCACTAAAGTAAATGTTTCCTGGGGGCCGGGATTTCTCTGTCTTGCTTACTCATAAATCTCCAGGGCCAAACACGGTGCCTGGCAAATAGGTGCTCAATAAATATTTGTTGGATGAATACATGAATAATCATTTCTATACTCTTACTCGCTGCTTATGGGAACAGACAATATATATTTCGATTGTTTATTCCTTTAATACAGATGGTATAACACCAAAAGGAGCCATCAACTGTTTTCCAAGTTACATTTTTACAGCCTCATAATGTTAGCTAGGGAACGTTTACACAGAAAGAGCAGCATGGGCACAACAAATGAGGTAGGAAATATTGTAACATATTTATAGGAATGTAAGGAGTTCCCTACAGGAAATCTGGGGAGAGAGCGGGGGAAGAAGGAAGTGGGATGGGTAAACTGAACTGAACTGTGGTAACACTGAAAGCAGACAAATAGCGAAGGGTCTTGTGTGCCGGCCTGTTTTAGATGTTATCCTGTAGCCAACAAGCAGTCATAAGCAGAAAAATAGCAGTTTCATTTGTGAAAAATTACTCTGGTCACATAAGATTATATAACCCACATAACCATGTCTGTCCTTGGTTGAAGTAGCAACTTAGCTGCTCAAGGTCTGCATAGAAATAAGACATGCCACACCAGTCTTGAATGATTATTTAACCCCTTAACATTCATACCTAAAGGGTATTCATAGTTTCTTGCTCAAAAAGTTTTAACTAATTTTCTCAATGAAACATATCTTAGCACATTCATACTTTCCTCTAATTTTCCCAATGAAACATTTCTCAGCATGTTCCTATTTGAATATTTTCAAATTTTAATCAATTAGCGCTTCAATTCAAGAACATTCACATGACCGTCTTTAATTAATGCACACAGATTCTCACATATGCACAGTAAATCAGTTAACTTACTTATAATATTAAATGTTAATACTACTTTGGGTGGCGAAATATTCAACAAGAAAACTCAATTCTTTTTTTTAATTTGTAAAAAAACTGGCATCTGATCACGTACCAGAATAGCCTAGAATTCAAATCAGTTGCTCCAGACAAGAGGCATATAAAAAAAATCCTGTGTTGTTAAGGTTAAAACAGTAGGTTTGATTTTCATATTTAATATTTCTTTGTATAAAGAAACTTAATATAGAATAAATATGGTCAATCTACGAAGTTTCTTTTTGAATCAGATGCCTTTCAATTAACCTTAAGTGGGTTTGCTTTCACTGCTTTTATTTTTTTTTAAGATTTTATTTAAATAAATAAATAGCCAAAAAAAAAAAAAGGTTTTATTTATTTATTTGACAGAGAGAGACACAGCAAGAGAGGGAACACAAGCAGGGGGAGTGGGAGAGTGAGAGGCAGGCTTCCCGCAGAGCAGGGAGCCCGATGCAGGGCTCAATCCCAGGACCCTGAGATCATGACCTGAGCCGAAGGCAGACGCTTAATGACTGAGCCACCCAGGCGCCCTCACTGTTTTGTTTTGTTTTTTTAAATCATGGTTTGCCTTCTATTCCTCTTGGCTTTCTCTGTATGCTTAGTGTTTGTTATGTAATCACTACTGCCCCTTTTTTCTTAGATCTTACTCTCAACATCTTGTTTGACAGTTATTCCATCTTCGACTGTTTCAAAAAACATATACTGAACACCCATCACAGGTATGGCACAGGGCCAAGTGCTCAGGTGCAAAAGTGAAAAGATCAGAGAGCTCTACCCTGAAGCAGAGTCTGATGACAGCAATCCATTCTTCCTTCCTTCCTTCCCACCCTCTGGCCATCCCTTTGGTGTGAACTGTGACTTTAATTTGCATAACCCACCTATGTCTGCTTTTATCTCCTCAGGCAAATGACTTAATTCCAATGACACATCTGTTCTGCCTCAGTGAGCTCTCATATTACCATCCTTACACTATGCATCCATTTTAAAAGGAAGCAAAACCACTCAGGTGAATGAACAACGTGTGATATCAGAGCCAGCTTAAACAACTTCTCTCTGCCCCGTGAGCAGGTTTATGATTCATATCAAGTCAGAGAGGAACTAGAAAGGGAATCGTTAAGAATAATCAACAAAGGCAGAGGACCCAAAGTGGATGACCAGAGTAGATGTTCGCTCACTGGACTTCACGTGTGCCTGGGACCTCCGCTGAATTGACTCGGGACACACAAGCAACACCGCACAGTTACACTGCAGCACAAACTAGCTCTATTTCTGCTCTCCCGAGCCACATCCCTGAGGAGCCCCTCCTGGAAGTTCCCCACCAACACAACTATGAGTGTGTGGTGTTCCCGAGAAAGCCAAAAAGAACAGTATCTGCAAAAGCTATTCATTACAAAGATTCAGGTTAGGAAAGAATGGGGAAACCGCTGAAGATGCCCGCCGCCAGGTGGGAACACTTACAAAATGGGTGCTAATCTTGGCCTGTTTCCTCCAAATCTGTGTGGGCATCACAGACTAGGGTCTATTACAAGGACTCGCCACCAGCTTATATAACTTATACAACTTCTGCTCAATAAATATTTAAGTATGAGAGAGTGCAGATGTTTTAAATTTTAAAAACAACCTTTAGACATCAACCTTAATATTTACATTCCACAGAAGTCGTCACATTTTAAATACCTTTGGGAAGAATACACAGAGCAACCATTTCAAAATGGAAAAAGAGCAAATATGTACAAAATCTGAAATACTTCCTATAACAGCATGAAAAAGAAATCTGGCTTTTCACACACAGGCTAAATGAACTATACCTTCGTTCATGTGCTTCACATTTTTATGCACCTTCTCCTGGTAGACCCTACAAGCTACAGAACCCTGCTGGCAAAATGCTTCTCTCTGGGGAGAATCTTTTTTTTTTTTTTAATTTGATAGAAGAAATGCCTTGAATGTAAAGCAGGTTTTCTCTCTCATCTTAGCAGTGCAGTGACCTCTATGCAAAATATAATGAAAAATGCAAGTCAATGCTATAAGGTAGAAAATGAAACCGGGTTTGCGTCTACAAAGATATCAGATCTATAACTTTAGAGTCCACACAATTGAAACAAAGAAAATATAAAATAATCTTATGCAAGTAGGAACCCCTCCTGAGAATGATATCTTTCAAGGAAGACCCAGATACTACTGGGAAGCCAAGTCTTATAACCTGCCTTCCCAAATTTCCAAATCGTCAAAACAGATATATAGAAATTCTGGTGGAGTCAAAATAAGATAAAAATAACCAGTACATAAACTCTACTTGGTATTGCATTCCCCAAAGATTCGTGACCCACAGTAAATTCAGAAATTGCTTAAATGAAAAGGGCATCAGACTGAGATTCCGAAAGAACAAGTCCAATCTAATTTGCTAAATTCATAGACAGTATTCCATAAATAGTTACTGACTTGACTGAAGAGCTGTATGATCATGGCTGGGGGTGGGTCTCGAGCATTAGCTCTCTTTCATAAACCTGGCCAATGTAGCAACGCAGAGTGCTCAGTGGTTGGCTTTATGATCTAGGATGTAGCAAGGAAGCATAACCCTTTGTCCCTTTCACCAAGATTGTGAAATGTAGCCTGTAAGAGCTGAAAATAACCACCTGGGTCTTAAACCCAAAGAGAAAATCTCATCCTGTAACTATGAGAAGGATCATCTTTATCCTGAAGGCTCTGAGGAACACTGAAAGGGATTTAGCAGTGAGGGGCATGGTCACATTTGAGTTTTAAAAAGATCAATAGCAACAATTTTGAGAAGGGATTTTAGAGGTATAAGATGAGTCACTGAAGCCAAATAGGACAGTACTGTACAAGTGTAGGTTAGAGAGGAAAACTAAAACTGAGGTGACAGGAATAGAAAAGAAATCTGGACACACTTAGCACATGAAATCAACAAGATGAGCATGTGAAGGAGAGGGAGATGCTGCTGCGGCTGATGATGATGGTGATTACAACTAACACTATTATCACTAAAAGGCACTCAGTGCTTCAATGTGCCTGTCGTTGTATCAAACATTTGTTTATAATATCTCATTTAATCCCACTGATTATCCTAGGAGATGGGTACTACTATTCTCCCCCATTTTACATAGAAGAAAAATGAAGCTTAAAGAGATTGAGCAGCATGGTCAAGGTCACATAAGTGGTGGAACCAGGATTCAAGCTTGAGTCTGCCGATGCCAAAGCCTACAGGCCAAATTGTTCCTTATCTGCCAAACCTCCCAGGACTCTGAATTCGTGGATAACTGGAAAGCATCTACTTACTGAGAAGTACCTAGTTTTTATTACACAACACCTTAATTCCATACTATTCCCCATATTCTGGTTTCTGTTACGGTGCAATCTTTCAGTCATGTTAGTCTCTCCTTAACACAGCACATGGTGGGTGCCATGTTGGCTTCAGACACAAGAAGGGATATTCTGTGCTTTTATCTGAGCTTTGTGGACTTGTACCAGCTCTGGGATTCAATTGTGTAGAGTCCTCGATCCAGCACACTCATCTTCTAACACAGGAATGAGATAATCTGCGCTCCTTCGTTGTCTCAAGGGATCTTCATCTTCCCCCCACACTGACAGTAGGTCTGAGTCATTCTGATTATTTATCTGCTGACCTACAAATGTGGGAAGGACTCAACATCACACTGTCTATCAAAGTCTAAAGTGCATCTATGAGGACCTCACAAAGAGGATATACAGATATTCCAAGCTGAAGACATGCGAATTTATTTTATAAACTACCTCTGAAAACTGGCCATCTGGCCCACCGTCTCATAATGATACAATGTGGACGGTTATGGAGAGAACTGGGCATACCCCTGTGCTGGAGGAATCCATTAGGTTTTGGTCAGTAACGCATACCTTTGAGACATTTAAGGTGTTAGGCCGCCTGCCTTCTCTGTGGTTCACTGGCTCTGGTGGGGGGATTATAAAATCTCCCAGGTTCTACCATGCCAGATTGATTTTATCTTCTTTTTAAGATATTCACGGAGTCTCAATAAAGTGGGAGGCAGTCCTATTTCCATGAGTACTAGCTGAAACCCTTTAATGTCTATCATGGTTTGGATAAAGACTGAAGGGGAGCTGTCCCAACGTTTTGTGGATGCAGAGCAATCACTCTGGAATGAGTTACTATTTTAAATCATAGTGGTCAGGATGATGGGCGCAGGACCTAGACTGCCTGCATTCACAGCATGACTCTATTTACCAGCTGTGTGACTTTTGACAAATTCCTTCACTTCTCTCAGATTTCTCCACCAGAAAATGGGGATAAACAGTACCAACCTCAGATGGTTGTTGTGAGAAATAAATTAGCTGATCTTCATGAAGGACTTAAGACAGTGCCTTGCACACAGTAAACACTATAGATTTATTTACTACATACAATAAAAATAAAAAATAAAAATAATTCTGGACTTTGGCCAATGCAGAAGCAGTGACATGAAAAAACCAATTACAATGTGCTCGCTCAAAAGCTAATTAACCTTCAAATACAACGTTTTATATCTGTATATCAATATACGAAATATACTGCAGCAAACAAAGTGCTTTTATATAAATGCACTATTCACTGTTTAGGAAATATATACAAAAATGTGCTAACTCAATAAAATATATAGAATACAAATATAAGGAGTTGGTCTATTTTTGATTAGACTCCAAATAAATAACCTTAGCTACCCGACTTAGCAAGCAAAAATATAAAATGGTTCTTACACATTTTCACTTGCCTACCTAAATTTAAGTCACATGACCACTAAAGATTAAACTTATCTTTAAAAAATAATAGTGTAATAATTACGAACTTTCATGGAACTTTCCGAGAATAGTTCCCTCACACAGAAAAACAGATACTGATCAAACCTACAAACTATAGGGGCACCTCGGTGGCTCAGTCATTAAGCATCTGACTTCGGCTCAGGTCATGATCCCGGGGTCCTGGGATCGAGCCCCACGTCGGGCTCCCTGCTCAGCGGGAGGCTTTCTTTTCCCTCTCCCACTCCCCCTGCTTGTGTTCCCTCTCTCGCTGTCTCTCTCTCTCTCTGTCAAATAAATAAAATCTTAAAAAAAAAAAAAAAACCTACAAACTATAAAATCTGAATTCTTTTATTTTAAAATCTATTTTTAGTAATAGAATCTATAAAAAATTACGGTAGTCAGCAAGAATCACACAGCCATTTTTCAAGGTGCCCACATCTCTAAAGTGCTCATAAGGCAGTGAAAAAGATGTAGTAAAGGAGACAAAATATGCCTAAGGGCATAATCCATTATTGTTTGTCATTTTTTCCTCTCTCTCTCTCTCTCTTTTTTTCTTTTTTGTTTTTTGTTTTGGGGGGGAAGACAATCCAGATAGAAAGAATGGTGATTATATATTTCAGACAACTAAAAATGCAAAGGCTGTCTTTAATCACACTAAATTCTATTCACTATTTCACTATATTACGGTTTCATTAACTTTCAATTCTGTGTCCTGCTACATATTACAGTTTTATACTCACTCACGGTACCACCTTTCAAAACATTTTATACCCAGCCTTATTCCAGAAATTATTTTTAAGGTGAATAGTGAAATACTTACAATATAGCAAGATAAAATAAAACCTCAAAAAGCTGAAGGGGACATCTGGTTAAACATGGCAGATTAGCCACCTGGACCTTTTTGTTTCCTTTCCTCTAAAAATACATGCCAGTAAAGGAATAAAAAGGACATAAGCCTAACAGGACAAAGAGAAAGTTAGAAACATTTCAACAGTGCCGGTGGAGCAATTATCAGTTTGACAGAGCAGAGAAAGCTGCTGGTCAAGTGCCTGTCAGGGGGATACCAATGAGATGTAAGCCAATTCATGCACAAAACTCAGACAAGCCAAGGAAACCAAGGACAGAGGAGTGAGGAACAGAAGCAGAAAGAAGAGAGCTGGGTGAAATCTCTCTATGGTGCAACTGAAACCCCTAGATCTCCGCAATGCAGCCAGGATATCTTCTGAAGAAAGTGATCTTTAGAGGTATAAGGATCAGAGTTATCATCAAGGGAGAGCAGACTGAGAATTAGGACTGAACCCAGAGGGACTGAGTGAGAATTTGCAAAGTAAAAAATACTGAGACTCTCAGATCTACTCCCTGATCTGCTCCCATATAGGGAGCCCAATTTCCCCAACCAAGATGTTACAAGTCTCCTCTGGAAAAATAAACTTGTCTAAAAAGAAAAACTTCACATACTGACATTTGTGAATCCCTTGATGAAGCAACTTGCTTGCTACTTCATCACCAGACAAACAAAACAACCTGCCAATAAGCTATACACACAGAGAGAGGTACTAATCAACATGTCAGGATTCACTTTTAAAAAACACTTGATAGAAAATGATAACCATACATTTAAGAACAGTCTCCAATATAAAGAGTAACGTACAAAAATAAACAGGGGGAGAAAGGGGGATCTAGATATAACACAGACATTGCATAAAACAGAAGAATATTTTAAAAGTAAAAACAAAACAAAAAACCTTTTTATATTGTTTTAAAAAAAGTCGTATTTAATATCCCCTAGAGAATACTAATTTAAATACAGACAAATAGAATCTATAATTAATATCTTCAGAGAAAGAAGATGATCACATATATAAAAGAACAGAATGCTATGTAAAAGAAATCATCAATGACCAAGAAATAGATTGACATTAAAAATATAATTAACAAGTAAAAATTGAAAGCATGGAGTTGGAAAACTAAATCAAGGAAATCTAGAAAACAGAAACAAAAGACCAAAGGATAGGAAATGCAAGTGAACAAATAATATTAGAATACCAATCTCATAATCCAGTAGATCCAAAATCTAACTAACAGGAGTTTCATAAAGTATAGGGAAAAGGTAGAGAAGAGAGGTGATTAGTAAAGTAATGAAACCAGAAAATTTCCCAGAACAAAAAGACAAAAAGTCTCCAGGATCTATCCCAGAACCAAAGGTTACAAGTCTTCAGATTCAAAAAATCCATCAAGTGTCTAGCCCAATGAATGGGAAGAGAGAGAGAGAGAGAGACACCTATTATAAGGCAAACTGTTAAGAAATTGTATCATACCAGAAATAATAATATACAAAAAAATTCCAAGAGCTTCCAAAGAAATATTTTTTATGATACATATACACATATGTAAATTAGCAATTATAATGGCAAAGAGTTTTTGAAAGTGAAAATTAAATCTATAAGACAATATAGAACATTAATTTTTAAATTCTAGAGGATAAAAGTATTTTAAACATAGAATTCTATACCCAGTCAAACTATCATTCAAGTGTGAGATCAGAAATAAAGGCAGCTTCAGCCATGAAAGTAACAAAAATTTAGCCACCCATATTCTTTTCCTTAGGGAAACTACTGGTTGAGTGTTCTATCAAACAGGAAGCACAGGCATGGAATCTTCATTCAGGCAATCCAACATGATGGAGTACTGAGGGAAGTCCCAGGATAATGGAGATTCTTCAGGCCTGGAATAGGCCATCTATCCTGGGGCTGGAAAAGTGGAAGCTGTGAGACAGAGGTCCCCAAAAGCATTTAATCATTTAAAAGATCGTCAGCACATGTGGGAGGAAATAAAAAGGACAAGGAATTTGGAAAAGTAAGCAAATGGGCAACAAGTGTGAATTATTAACTCAAATTGAAACAAAAAGGTGTACATGAATGGCAAAAGATAGCACTGGATAGTGAACACTGACATCTTCATAATGAAAAATATACACTACTTATTTAAATAAGAATGATGATACAACCTAAAAATACTAGAGAAACAGTGAAAAAGAGCTGAATGTCACTGTCTACATAGATTAGGGCAAGTAAAGGGAAATAGGAAAATGAGGGTACACATGGGAAATAAACTGCTGTGCTTTTTTTTTAAATAATCATCCATTTAGTATGATAGGAAAATGAGGGTACACATGGGAAATAAACTGCTGTGCTTTTTTTTAATAATCATCCATTTAGTATGATCTGACATTTTAATGCTCTATCTGTGTTTGATTTTTACAAAGTAATCTTTAAAAATAAGTGGATGAGAGGGAGGGGGAATGGGGTATTGCTGTTCAACAGGCATAGAATTTGTTTTGCAAGATGTAAACGTTCTAGAAATCTGTTGCACAACAATGTGAATATAGTTAACATAACTGGACTATACCCTTAAAAACAGTTAAGATGGTAAATTTCATGTTATATGGTTTTTTTCACAATTAAAAATTAAGTGTGTGAAAAAATTAAGTCAAAGGAAAAAGATTTCACATTTGCTAGACAACAAATACAAATCTGACTGTAAGCTTCTTAGTTGCCATGTTAAGTGACATGATTGAGTCTTTGTAAAGATTTTAAAAATAAAGTCAAAAGCCAATATTTTCAAGCGAATTGTAACTAATCCTGATCTGGGAAACAAGGAAAATTTGTGACAAGGATTTCCCTAAGATGATACTATATAATTGAAGAATATCCCTTTTTTAGCAAATACAACAATACCTCACTTACTTTAAAAGTATCTACTGAGAGTAAACAGATTTTTAAAATAGAATATCTATTTCAGAGAAATAAAAAGGCCCCCCTGCCCCTTGCCCCCACCCCCCTCCCGCCCCCCGCCCCTTGCAGCCTGAGAGGTGAGAACAGTCGTAGTGTCTGGCAGTGCTGGGCAGAAGGAGGCAGAGGACAGTCATAGGCCCCTGCCTTCCCCAGCATCCCCAACATAGTCTCCAGCAAGCAGAGCCCTCATGGACCTTCATTAGTCCACATCATTAGTCTACTTACGAGTGAAAGACTAAGCTTGTCACATGAAAAGTTGTTGACTCTTAAGGGGTATCAATGTACAATGTGCCAGAGCTGAGGTTGAATGAAAGTCCATGTCTAAAAATTGAAAATCCCTTCAAGACTAATTTTCCCGGGTGGCTTATAAGCTAGTTTTGAATTAATTTAAAAACAGAATTACCGAAAAAATAATTTGAGCAACTGTGGTATCATTTTGGGATAAACACATGGCTATCCGATGTAGATAATATCTGAAAGATAAGTTCCCGAAAGATAGATATGTAATGGAATATCTGGGTGTATTTATCTAAAACCAAACCAATAAAACAAACAAAAACACACAATCGGCTTATAGGGAAAAAAGTGTTAGACGGAGTAATGACACAAGGAAGCAAGCCAGAAATACGGGTTCCTAAATATTTGCAATCAAGTGAATCATTAAAATAATTCTAAATGTAAAATGCATGTATTTCTCAAATTGGAGCACTCCATAACTCATTTTTCTTTATTTTTTATATCTTTAAAGAACACACATGTGCTATGGGATTATACGTAGAAATGTGTACCTTTTCCCTCAAACTCAACACATCTGAAACAAAACTACTGATCTCCTGCCCAAGAGCAATCCCGGAACAGACTCCTTCAACAGTCTCCTCAAAGATCACTTGATGGTGACTCCATCAGGCAAGTTATTCAGATCCAAAGCCTTGATGAGTCTAATCTGATATCCAATACGTTAGCAAATCACATTGACTCTACCTTCTAAGTAAATCAGGACTCCAACCACTTCTCCATATCTCCAGAGCAGCCACCCTAGTTGGATGGTGATCGGATCCACCATCATCTTACAGATAATTGCAGGAGTCTCTCATCTGGTCTCCTGCTGCTCCCTACTGTCTTTTGTCAGAATAGCTGATGACATGGTGCTCTTACAATGGAAGCCAAATCACTTCAATCTGCTCAAAAACTTCCAACGGGTGGGGCGCCTGGGTGGCTCAGTCGATGAAGTGTCCGCCTCTTGATTTCAGCTCAGGTCATGATCTCAGGGTCATGAGATCGAGCCCTGCCTTGGACTCTACACTGGGCAGCAGCCTGCTCAGAATTCTCTCTCCCTCTCCCTCTACCGACCCCCCCCTGCACCCCCCAAAAAAACTCCCAATGCTTTCCCATTTCGTTAAGAATAAAAGTCAGTTTTACAGTAGTCAATAAGACCCCATACGTTGCTTATGTTTCTGAAATCACTGCGACTACTCTTCTTTGTTCACTCTGTCCCACCCACGATAGCTTCCTTGCTGTTGCTTCTATCTGAAATACTCTTCCCCCATGCATCCACTTGGCTCACTCCCTCACGGCCTCCAAGTCTATGCTCAAAAGCCACATTTCCCATGAGGTCTCCTCTGACCATCCTATTTTTTTTTTTTTAAGATTTATTTATTTATTTGAGAGAGAGTGCGCAAGTGGTGGGGAGGAGGAGAGGGTGAGAGCCTGACACGGGGCTTGATCTCATGACCCTGAGATCATGACCTGAGCCGAAATCAAGGGTCCGACGCTTCACCGACTGAGCCACCTAGGCACCCCTGACCATCCTATTTAAACTTACGAATTTTCCCATATATTCTCTTGTTTTATTTTTCCCCATAGTACTTACTAATGTCAGACAAATAAAGTTCACCTTTGTGTTTATTACCTGTCTCCCCTCACAATTAAATTCCAGTATGGCAGGGATTTTTATCCGTTTTGTTCACCGCTATAGCCTCAAAGTTCAGAGCTGAGATAAAACACACTCTAGGTATTCAGTAAGTATTTGTGAATTTCTATTTGCAAATCACCAAGCTGCATGTGACCAAATAAAGAATACATTTTAGAATTCAAAAAAAAAAAATGTTTTCAAGTAATTGTTACCATGAATAAAAATGAAATAGAAAATTCACAATGCAGAGTACAGTATAAGACTTAAATCTGAGTTGAGTATTGAGAGAACTGTGGTCACATTTATAATTAAACTTACAGGCTTTTTCTGTTTTCACTTTTATTTGCTTACTTTCTAAAGTAATCTTTGTCAAAACAAGCCCTTTCAGGTGTAATTATTGTAATGAATCTTTTTGATGCTCTTAAAATATCTAGATGCAAAAATAATTCTCTTACAATTAAGTGGAAAATTCTATACAATTACCATATATCAATTTTTAATTCCATGTTAATTTCATTTTAAAGTAATGTATGTGATTGCTCCAAAAATGACACACAGCTAAAGGATTCTTTATTCTGTAGCTAGAGAACGCCATCTGGCTCAATATGAGAGAAACCACACTATTATATCGAATACTGTTACAAATGGAGTATTCAGTGTTTCTAAAGGAATTTCCTTCATAGATGAAATAAAGGTGTGGCATTTAATTGAATTCATTTAAGAAACACTTCCTAAATAAAAAATTACATAGACATAGTGAAGTAAGTTAATAATGTTAATAATAACGCCATCAGGTAGTTCTGTTCTACACGAATGCCATATTTAATCTGTACATAAGTCCCTTAAGATTGGCAGATACACTGTTATTCCCATTTTGCAGGTGAGGAAAACTAGAGCACTGAAAAAATAAGCCACTTAATAGGAATCCTAGTAGAGTGTGAATTCAAACTGGAACACACCTTATCAAGCCCACATGCTTAAGTGTGACACTACCTGCCTCTTCTGAGACAGCAAATATCAAGCAAACCCACCTTGCACGCCTGTCAGAACATTAAATAGGCTGATATCTGCCTTAGAGGATTTACAGTGTAAAGATGTGGGCCCTCAATTTTGATGGTACATCATTTTATTAAAAATGAAGATGTTCAGAATAGTCAGGTTATTCTAATGAAGTTTCATATGTCTCCATTAATTTTAGAAATTTTATTTACTTTAAAAAATTTTTTTTAAGATTTTACCTTTAAGCAATTTCTACACTTAAAGTGGGGCTCGAACTTACAACCCTGAGATCAAGAGTCGTATGCTCTACCAACTGAGCCAGGCAGGCACCCCTAACTTTAGAAACTTTAAATAAAACCTAAAAATGTTAAGTTATCAACAGAACAGTTAGACTGCATAACTCTCTCTTTTTTTAAAGATTTTATTTATTTATTTGACAGAGAGAGACACAGTGAGAGCAGGATCACAAGCAGGGGGAGAGGAAGAGGGAGAAACAGGCTTCCCGCGGAGCAGGGAGCCCGATGCGGGGCTCAATCCCAGGACCCTGGGATCATGACCTGAGCTGAAGGCAGACACTTAACGACTGAGCCACCCAGGCGCCCCACTGCATAAGTCTCTTACAACAATCATGAATCTGAAATTCTGTAAAAACTTTCTCAAAGAAGACCCAAAGTTTCTCTTCTTACAGTAAGATCATCAAAGAATGATTTCCAAGTAATTCATGATTTATTAGCAACTTTCAAATTCTTCCATCCACTCAGCAAACAATGATTAAGTGCCTAGAACCTAACTAGGGAGGGATCTAAAAATAGATAAGGTATATTTCATGTCTTCCAAGTAACTGGAGAAAATTTAATGGACTTTCAAATATTATTTTGAGGTAAAAATTCCCTTAGTTAGGGAAACTCAATCTATACACACTGAATATCCAAACGCAGTCTGTCCCCAACAACCACGGATCTGCTACCCTTCCACAAGGGACAGTCTCCCAGTCAGCAAGTAAACTACTCTAGGTTAACAGTTCCCCCTGGGGACTAGTACAGGAAGACCTAAATTGTAAAAATGCCTTCGGTCTTCCTCCTCAAGGGAGATCAAGGACTCATAGACTACAGCTCACTTAATCTACACCTTTTTTTCATTCCTGCATACCCTCCCACTTTAATACTTGCCTCCCTTTTCTGTCATTTCTTGGCTCAACAACTTAGAGAGATTCTCTACCCACACCCGGCTTCCCTAAACATCCCTTCAGTCCACACATAAAATAACAAATGATCCCGATGATAACAGATAAACATAAAGGTAGTGTTTAATCGGTACCAGTACCAAATATTTTTAAAACCATAAGTTTGAGGTTAAGTTCATCATTAAAATCAGCACCATTATCTTCTGTGGCTCCTGAAAGCCACCGCAGGTCCCTTTAAGAACTCCACAAGTCTCTTTCTACCTCTTCAACCACATTTAGCCATATTTGCTTCTCCCGGAGTGCCAAGATAAAGATATCCTATCAATGACTCTGATAATCATATGAGCACCGTATTGTAACTGACTGTTCAACTCATCTGAAAACCGGGGCACTGGCAGAACACAGGAGAGCAGAGTTCAGGGCAAACCCTGTGGGAGGGCGAGAGACTGACTTCTCCGTCTTGTCTAGGGCTGCACCCCTGAACACACCGTCTGGTAGACATCAGGAACACAGTCATTTCGGTGGGTGGGACGGAGGAGAGAGGGATGGAGGAAAGAAAAGAAGGAAGGAGGGGCGCCTGGGTGGCTCAGCTGGTTAAGCGACTGCCTTCGGCTCAGGTCATGATCCTGGAGTCCCAGGATCGAGTCCCGCATCGGGCTCCCTGCTTGGCAGGGAGTCTGCTTCTCCCTCTGACCCTCCTCCCTCTCATGCTCTCTGTCTCTCATTCTCTCTGTCTCAAATAAATAAATAAAATCTTTAAAAAAAAAAAAGAAAAGAAAAGAAAGAAGGAGAACGGAAAACAAAGAGAAGGACTCCGCAAATTTATGATGTTTGAGTTGGTGGCCTAATTTAATCACATTATCACATTATCACATTGTAAACATTGTTTCTATGCTATTTGAAACTGTCTCTGAAGTCAGCATGGACACCAAGGCAGATTTTAATGCCTGTGGTCTCAAAAACCCCCTTAGTACATTCTCCCACTGGATCACTATGTAGGATCATTTTTATTACAATAGTAATTTTCAAAATATCGTGTTTACCTGCAATACACTGTGTTCTCCAGTTTACTTTTGCAATAATCCGTTAGCAGTGGATATTTTAATAGTGGTTACTGTCATTGCACATGAATTATTGACTCAATGCTGTAACACGTGTGACTGTCATGCCATTTCCATTGAAATAATAAACAATGAAAAAACAATGTTTTTATGAAGCAGAAATTATTAAACAGGTTTTTAATTAAATAATTTAAGAGTAGTGACACATGGCGATGATTAATTATGACCTAAGTAAAAAATAATAAGTCTTCAAGAAATTATTGGGTTTTTAAATATGATCACAAGGTGACATGTCATTTCTATTTATATTTCCATCTCATTTATTTTCTCAGGTGTCATTACTGACTTCTATTAGAAATCTGTATCCACTGGTCTATGACTGATCCCAGGTGTCAAAAACAGATATTGGATGTCTGCAGGAAATCTGTGAAGCAATAATTCTATTCGGTTCATTTTTGATGCAGGAAAGGGTCATGGGAATGTGTTCTACATGTGTATTCTGACTGCTCCGTGATTACCACAATCCAGCCTGAATTTCTGGAACTCCCCTCCTCATCGTGTCCTTACGGTCTGAGCTCTTTAATTTTATACTTTGTCATTCTAATATTGTTGGTATTGATTTAGGTGACATTGTGAAAAAAGAAATCTTAATTCTAAGTCACATTTCTCGGTTGTCAAACCTGGTGACTTAAATCAAGTATTTACTGGCTGTCTTTTCTGTCCCTCAGTAGTTACTGCTTTCAGCTGCAGCAACTGTTCCTATTTGTTGTAGATCATCAGCAAAAGATGCCACCATTTCAGTCTTATCAGAATATCACAGAAATTAAGATCCAGGTTAAGTTTCCTCAAGACTAATAATGCCTTTCTCTTACAGATTCCCTTGGAAAAAGTTAATTAGGTCTTAAAGGTAAAATGCTATGTTTTAAATACCTGCCTAAATCCTTCTTTGGGGCGTGGGGAGGGTTGTTGCCCAAAGTACCTCAGGTAAAAACCTCCCCTGTCATAAGACAGTCCCAAACCCTAGCACACTGCTTCCCTATTTCCCCATTCCACTACACATTTAGTCACTAATATGTATCTGGATCAGTTCTTGCCCTCCTAGCCCATAATTATTCCTATTTTCAGTCCCACCACTCCCATCTTCCCCCTGTGCCTCCCTTTTTCACCTGCTCCCCAAACCCTGTTCACCCTTCAGAACCCAGTTTAAATTCCACCTCCTCAGTAAAGCCTTTTTCCTTATAGTCTTGTTTTAATTAATGTCCCTCAACCCAAAAGTCCAGTAGCCCAGAGCTGCTTCTTATCCAGCCTGACTTTCAAAGCAGCTCTAAATAGACCCTTAACATTGGTTGATTAATGTAACAGACCCATGTTGAAAATGATATTTTAGGTTTAAAGGGAAAAAAGGAACATATTTCACTACTCTAGCCATCCCTTAAATCCTTCTACTTGTCATGTTTACGTGCAGTTCGCAGCCCACCCAGATCATGGCTTAAGAAATACTGAAATGTCTTTTTGAATAAATTATACCTTCTGCCCTGATGTGAATGGTTTGACCTAGTTGCAAGTTAACATTTCTAAATTGCATAAGTCACAGATGCTGCTTTAAAAAAAAAAAATTCATTCACGATTAGATCATGCATTCACTCATTAGAGGAGGCCATGATAAATGGGTTTTTAAGTCTTTCTTCCTCCCTGGTCTTTAGTTCATGAACAATTTGGTATTTGGATAAAGTTTTTAAATTTTCTGTTGTTCATACAATATAATGAAGCCACATTACTCACTTAAAATTCACTTTAAGCACAACTGAATATTTAATACATGGAAAATTTTAATTGAAGGCAAAATAATATTCTACTGACTTCAACAATCTCTATCTCAGGATTGGTAGCCACTAGTGGCAATTTGGACTTACCGTTTTCCTGACAGCACCTTACTTTTAGAAAATAATGACAGAAATACTCTTGGGGCACGTGGGTGGCTCAGTTGGTTGAGCATCTGACTCTTGGCTTCAGCTCAGGTCATGATCTCAAGGTCATGAGACTGAGCCCCCTGTCAGGCTTGCACTCAGGCTCAGCGTGGAGTCTGCTTGCCCCTCTCCCTCCCTTTCTGCCCCTCCCCTCACCACACCCCTCTCTCAAATAAATAAGTAAAATATTTTCTAAAAATTCTCTTAATATCATCTTGTGCACTCCACATAACAATTTTTGGTTATTCCATTTAACTAACAATATTTACTAGTACTTCTACGGGGAGATGGGCTCCACTGAAGAACAAGACAGAGTCCTCTTTTAATAGGATAACACTGACTTCAGGGTCTAATGAAGACACTGTGGGCAACAGGCCTTTCTTACAGACCAGGTCTTCCAGGAGCTTCTCAAAAAAATAAAGAAAACCACACCATACAATTCATTTTTCACAAGTTCATTCCCCAAATTCATTTACGTTAAGAGATGGTTGACATTTTGATCAGTAAGTCAAAGGCAGCTGAAAATGGTAATGATCCGATACCTTTTCCCTGAATTAAACTGCTTTTCAGAAAGGCACTTTGAAATCATACCTAATTGGAACTAAAAAGGCAAAATATTTATTTACAGGTGAATGAATATTTGGAAATTATAGAGAATAAAATGAAAAATCTACTGGTAATAAGAAAATTCGGTACAAAAATGGTCAAAAACTAAAAATCATATTAATAATGGCAATTAACATTTGTTTAGAACTATGCATTAATTCCTTTAAAATATCATCTTATTTAAACTCTAAACAATCCCTATGAGGCAGCTACAACTATTACCTTCTTAGGAGAAAGATGGAGCAAGCAACATGCCCCAAGACACATACTATGTTTATGGTTTGTTAAAGTTAACATGTAAATTACAACAGCTTTCTTAAAGTGTTAAAACAGACAGAAAATACAACTGAATACAAAGTATAATCAAAATACCAAGAAAAAAAGCCTAAAATATTCAGGAAATAATTAATTAGAAATCCATAGTACCTATATGAGGAAAACTAGAAAATGCAAATAAGAAACAGAGAAGAAAACAAATAATTGAAGAAATAATTTGTTTTGAACAGAAAGATTTAAACATACTAAAAATATCAATTCTTCCTAAATTAATTTTAAATACAATGCCATGCTAATCAAAATCTAAATAGGAAATGGTCTTAATTTTGAAAAGAAATTCTAATATTTATTGGAAGACTAAATGTACGCCACGTGTATTATCATGCTTTGGTAATTAAAAGAGAGCAGTCCTGACACAGGAAAAGAAAGACAAATCAATGTAATATTATCATTGAGTTACAGGCCTAAGTATATATTGAAAATTCATTTGTGATAATGGTAGCACTTCAAAGCAGTGGGGAAAAGATGGATCATTCAATAGATGCTATTGAGACAACTGAAAAGCGATTTAAAAGAAAGGGAAAGATGAGTTCCCTACTCGATCCTTATGCTAAAATAAATTTTAGATAATTAAAAAGTATAAATGCAAAAAATTAAACTACCAGAAGAAAATATAAGTGGATATTTTTCTCATATTAGTATAGAAAACTTAAACACAATCCCAGTGATAGACTTGATTCCCTAAAAATGAAAAAAAAATAATTATGCATATTTGAAAGAAAAATGACAAACTGGAAAAAATTATTTGCTATATAGATATGGAAAGCAAAGATTACTGTCCCTAGAAATACAATCAGCTCCTAAAATAAGAAAAAATTACTACCCATGGAAAAACTGGCAAAGGATAGAAACAGACTAGTCACACACACACACACACACACACACACACACACACAAAAGCAAATGACCATCAAGCCAATGAAAATACTTCAACCTTATTAGAAATCAAAGTAATACAAACAGGAACAAAATAATTTCATCACGTCAATTTAGGTAAAAGCTAAGAGGATCCGGAAATTGCAATGGTATGGGGTTCTCAAACAATTACCTTGGAACAGTCTTTTGGGTGAACAGTTTAGCATTTTCTGTTAAAACATAATTTCACACTGACTTAGAAATTCTCTCAAAATGTATTCTGAGGGATAAAACATATACAAAGATATATGCATATGGATGTAAATCACAGCCTTGACTTTAATAGCAAGAAAAACAAAAAGAATCTAATTGTCTATAACCAGGGAAGTAGCTAAATAAATCAGGATAGGATGCATCACAATTGTGATTTTTAAGTATTTAGTGGATTTAAAAGATGTTCATTACATTTTTTGACTAAATAGCAGATCTCCATCATAAACAATTTACCCCCAAACAAGTAGGTGGAAGAATAATGGAATAAAAAAGAAAAAAAGAAGCAGAAATTAATGAGTTTGAATGGAAAAACAAAATAGGAGAAATACTCAGGACTGAGCGTTTTGGGGAGGGGGAGTAGATTAAATGGAGGATTTTCTAAGAATATAAATTGCCAGAATTAATCCAAGAGATGTAGCAAGCTGTACAACATAAGAAATTTAAAAGTCATCAAAGATCTATCATCCCAATGGTACCAGACCCAGCTGCTTTGGGGCAAGTCTGCTGAATCTTCATGGAACAGATAATTCTTTAATCACTGGCATAGCCCTCACACCCAAACATAACGCAAATTGTAAAACCCTAAATCAGTCTCATTTATGAATATGAATATAAAATTCATAAAAACACTGGCAAATGAAATTTGCGATGAAACAGGATGTATTCCAAGATTGTAAAGCTGTCCAACATTAGGAAATAGATGAAAGTAATTATATATTAGTAATTACATATTACACTAATGGGTCCAATGAATATCACAGAACATCTATAACAGTAAAAAAAAAAAACTACATGGTAACTTTCAAGATAGTCCTGCTACTTAAAAAAATAATCAGCCAACTAGTAATAAAAAGAAACATATTTAACATGATGAAAACACTTGAAACAACAACAAGCACTGTGCTTAAAGATGATACCAGAACAAAGTTTTTGTATAGGGTGACTAGCTCCTTGGAACATTATTAAAAAGTTAAGGGTGGAGGGGGCCTGGGTGGCTCAGTTGGTTAAGCGACTGCCTTCGGCTCAGGTCATGATCCTGGAGTCCCTGGATCGAGTCCCGCATCGGGCTCCCTCTCGGCAGGGAGTCTGCTTCTCCCTCTGACCCTCCTCCCTCTCGTGCTCTCTGTCTCTCATTCTCGCTCTCAAATAAATAAATAAATCTTTAAAAAAAAAAAAAACAAAAACCTAATTGTTTGATATACATGAGCTTTGTACATAAAATAATCAACTGGATTATATGCATATATTTATATATTTTTTATGATTGATGAGATGTATTGGTAAAGATGCTATTAGAAACAAGTAACAGAAAATCAACTCTAATTGGTTTAAAAGTAAAGAGATTTATAAGCTGCAGAGGTGTTAGTAACAATGAAGATTGTTGGGTGCCTGGGTGGCTCAGCTGGTTAAGCGACTGCCTTCGGCTCAGGTCATGATCCTGGAGTCCCTGGATCGAGTCCCGCATCGGGCTCCCTGCTTGGCGGGGGGTCTGCTTCTCCCTCTGACCCTCCCCCCTCTCATGTGCTCTCTCTCATTCTCTCTCTCTCAAATAAATAAATAAATAAAAGTTAAGGGTGGAGAAGTAGGAGGAAATTCTATGGTCAAGAAAATTTTTAAAACTTGGTTTGATTTTTAAAAAGTTTCTCAGAAACTTTAATATGCTCATGTGCACAGCATATTATAAGTGGAAAAGGTAAGTATCAGACAACCTCATTTATGTTACAGGGTATATAGATGGCCTCACTGGGTGTTTGTATATGATTGGAACCTGAAATTAAACATATGTATGTACATGAGGTAGAGAGACAGGTTTTTTTTAAAGATTTTATTTATTCATTTGAGAGACAGAGCACAAGCAGGGGGAGAGGCAGAGGGGGAGGGAGAAGCAGACTCCCCGCTGAGCAGGGAGCCCGATGTGGGGCTCGGTCTCAGAACCCTGAGATCATGACCTGAGCCAAAGGCAAATGCTTAACTATCTGAGCCACCCAGGCGCCCGGACAGACAGGTTTTAAAGAATCATAAACATGACATGGTGGTGATAAAACACATCTCCCAGTTTTTCCATTCGCTTCCCTTCAAAAGATGGATCCTCAGTCCCCACTTCTTCAGTGTGGGCGAAACAAAGAAGGTGGTTGCCCGTATGGGGTTAAGGAGTAGGAAAAGGGTGTTAAGGACATTAGAGGGGGTGATACTTTTCTGGTATATCTTTTTGTGTACTTTTAACTTTTGGAAGCATATTAATGTTACTGATATTCAAAAAATAAAATTAAATGAACAAGGACAGGCAGGGAGGACTAAAACTGAATGCAAACTGAAACAAATCCCAAATTGTATTTTAAATGAATGATATAACCACACTGCAACATCAAAAAAGGAGGAGAAGAGGGAGGGGGAGAAGAACTTACACAATTTATGAACAGCGTTCTTAGTTGGAAGGAGGGAAGGGGCAGAGAACTTGGTAAACAACCCTAAATTCATTTTATCAGGCTTGAATCAGAGTGTTAGGGCAAAACAATTCTGAAACTATTTGAGATACATTAAAGATTTCAACAAATGAGTAAATATACTGAAGTTGTTGGGAGCTAGGGTTCTTACCATGGAAGAAGAGAGATACAGATAGGAAATGGAGAAACACAAAGAAAAACTCTATGAAGGGTATGGTGTGGACTCAAGATTTCTAAAATATGTATGTGTAAAGGTATGTACATGCACACATATATACATATATGGATTGTGAATGTATATATGCATGTATGTATAAAATATGCATGCATACATTTTCTTTTTTAAAAGATTTTATTTATTTACTTGAGAGAGAGAGAGAGAGACAGCATAAGTGGGGGGGGGGGGCAGAGGGAGAGGGAAAAGCAGGCTCCCCGCTGAGCAGGGAGCCGGATGGGAGCTCGATCCCAGGACCCCAGGATCATGACCTGAGCCGAAGGTAGATGCTTAACTGACTGAGCCACCCAGGCGCCCCTGCATGCATACATTTTCTAGCTCTGTCTGCTCAAAGGGCCTAAAAGCAGATTTCCCAGAAGCAAGGAACAGACGCACCCAGAACCTGGGTTTCTAACATCATTCCCCACTCAAAAAGAATTCAGGGCTCCTTGGGGAAATGCTGGATCAGGAAGGCATAAAATAAGCCCATAACACCTAATTGTGTCATAAAGTAAGAACTAAAATGAAATCGTTGGCACATCACAAAGACAAGAGCCACAGTGAAGAGGCTCCCACACCCATTCAGACAATTTGAGCACCAAAATAACTTTTACAAAAGTAATGAATTATAAACCAGAGGGGGAAAAAACAGGAAACTATGAGTTCACATCAATAAGAAGATAAATAAATGAAAAAGAAATTGCTTATATAAGAAGGCCAAGCGCTGGTGGGTCAACACAGAGGGAAAAATCACCATTTTGCAACAACCACGGTAAAGAATGATCAATGGATACTAAGTCTAGGTAGGAATATTTTGATGAGGAGCAAGATCTTTGCACGGAAATAACATGTCTTCCCTCATATAGCCTCTTAATAGGAAGGGGGAAAGTAGTATTTAGAAATCAGCTAACACCTTGAGTGGATGATCAAAATTAACATCAAAACTGAGGAGCAGACAGTTATCATGTGCCTCCAGATGTGAAACCCTGAGGACACATCACTAGTTATGAAATATTCCAGCAGGGAACACACAACTTGCATCTAAACACAGGAAACATCACACAAACATAACACAAGAGATGCTCCATTTTTGAAAAAAGAAAAAGAAACTATATTTAAAAATATCAATGTCATAAAATATGAACCATTCCAAATTTAAAAGGACTAAAAAGACATGACAACTAATTGCGAAGTGTGATTCTGGGCTTGGTTCTGCACTGGAGGAGAAAAAAAAAATGCCATAAAAAAGGTAACTGGATCAATTGACAAAATTGGAAAACAGACCACAGATTAGATAAAAAATATTGGATCAATGTTAAACATACTGAAGTTGATAACTTCACTGTGGTAACGTAGGAGGGTATCCTTATTCTTAGAAAATATATACTATCTTATAAACAACTCACTCTCAAATAGGTCAGAAAAAGAGTGTGTGTGTCTGTGTGAGTCCGTGTGTGAACAAAAGAGGAAGAGAGATAAAGACAGAGAGACAGAGAGAACCTATATCTATTTGTACACACACATTAGATAAATGATAGCTAGCTAGCCAGACAGGCAGATAGGACAAACAACAAAGCAAATCGTAAAGGGTATCTTAAAGTTCTTGCACTAGGGGCGCCTGGGTGGCTCAGTTGGTTGAGCGACTGCCTTCGGCTCAGGTCATGATCCTGGAGTCCCTGGATCGAGTCCCGCATCGGGCTCCCTGCTCGGCGGGGAGTCTGCTTCTCCCTCTGACCCTCCTCCCTCTCATGCTCTCTGTCTCAAATAAATAAATAAAATCTTTAAAAAAAAAAAAAAAAAAAAGTTCTTGCACTAATTCTTAAAACTTTTACATTAACTTTAAATTATTTCCAAATAAAAAGGTTAAAATGTATTTAGCTTGCTTCTACTTTTACAAGAAAAGCTTTTCTTTTAGATACTTACATATTCTCCCTGAAAGCTTTCGTAGGTTATTACTGTTTTCTTGATGTTTTCTTACTAGGTAGTGCATATATAAACTTTAATATTAGGGGATCTATCTGAATTAAAAATCACAAAATAATGAAGCTCAAATATAACCTCAGTGCTTAAAAAGATTCAGGTAAGTTAATGTAAAATGTAAATTAGTAATTTACCCATTGGTAGATACCACTACTAAATGAACAGTACAAAAAAGATGTTATTTAAGGTAACGATTCACCAAAAAAAACATAATGTATTCCTGAAACATTTTACTTCTTTTTTTTTTTAAGATTTTATTTATTTATTTCACAGAGAGAGAGAGAGGCAGCGAGAGCAGGAACACAAGCAGGCGGAGTGGGAGAGGGAGAAGCAGGCTTCCCGCTGAGCAGGGAACCCGATGTGGGGCTCGATCCCAGGACCCTGGGATCATGACCCGAGCCGAAGGCAGACACTTAACAACTGAGCCACCCAGGTGCCCCAAACATTTTACTTAATTCTTATGAATGGACATTTACACAGGTATCTTTTGAAATAGAATGAAGGATTTTTCTTTGAAGATGGTCCAGGAACTCAGTCTTTTCTCTTCCCCACATTAACTACAACCATAGAACATCATGTACAAATTCCACCACTGAGTTTCATAAGGGAAAGATTTAAAAATGCTTGGGCTAAAGTCTCCTAAATTTGTACAATCTTTAGAGCTATCTCTCCTATACCCAAGTCAACAGAAAAAATATATATATATATTTAGAAAATGCCTGTATTGGGGTGCCTGGGTGGCTCAGTCGGTTAAGAGTCCAACTCTTGATTTTGGTTCAGGTCATGATCTCAAGGTCGTGGGATGGAGCCCCATGTCAGGCTCCATGCTCAGCGGGGAATCTGCTTGAGATTCTCTCTCCCTCTCCCTCTACCCCTTCTCCCACTCACTCGCACTCACTCTCTCTCTAAAATAAATATTTTTTTTAAAAAAAGAACATGCCTGTATCATATCTTTCCAACACATTTAACTTACTTTTCATAGCAACAACCACAGTCTTTTTCTTTATGCATTTATATCTTACCAGTTTATTGTTACTTAATTATATTATTACAAACACAAGTACAATTAGCGAAAATATGCAGGTAGCCAATGAGCAGCTGTGCACGGGCCTCCTACAAAGTAGCTGAGCACTGCCAGTCAGTCCGCTCCCAGAGGAAGTGGGGGATACCTGTTAATCCACACGTCTATTAAGTAGAGATGAGCTATGAAAGTGTCTGGTAGATACCCAAATGGGGTCACCTCCACCAAGTATATAATGAAAATATTTGTCTCAAACAAGTGAACTAATAAGCACTGCATGAATAGCTTTTAGTTTTCCAGACGTGCACAGGGATTAAAGTGACATTTGATCAAGTTTATAGGCAAGTAGGCTCAGCTTAAGAGCTTCCCTGTTTTCTCACAGACCAGCAATATGAGAGAGCAGAAATGTCTGGTGCTAGATAATATAGTTTGAAATGTGTGCCAAGTAGTCAAATTTTAAAGTATTTCATAAAAAAATGAATGTACAAATAAAAAGGGAATAACAAGAACATAGGACAAAAGGGGAGTTAAAACTCTGACTTTGATCCTCTCCCATAAAATAAATCCGAGCATCCGTACTTTCGAACATGTACATAGCTCCCAGATGCAGGAATTGGTCTCTTCACAGAATCCATAAAAGAGACTTCAATTTTCCAACAGAGTTTTTGGAAAAATGTGTTACCTGTGCAGACAGTCATATTCTAAAGTACACCCAGGCATGGCTGAAGTCTGGCTTGCCTCACAAAGTTTTAAACCATTAAAAGTGAGTTATTCGGTCTTCTAATTTGTGACCACAATTGCATCTCCATCGGAAATACGTACCTATAAAGCAATGGTAATTGTCAGGGTCCCCAGAACTAACTTCTATCACCCACCTCTTCTCTACCCTCAAGGACTCGAAGGAACAAAAGTGTCCAATCACTCCACCAGCTGATCTGAATCAGGACACGTTATGCACACGTGGTATGTGATGACAACAAGACATGCAACTTAATGCACTGCTTTGTTATGAACTGCCTATAGAGGGAATGTGATTAATTTGCCCAATAGATTTCCAACATACTACAGTGTCTTTGAAAGCAAGACAAATAGAAACTCATTCTGTCTGACTCCAGGGTCTCATCTGGCTTCTTCTACACCATGATTTTAAATTTGTTATTCATGCTATATTTTATTTCTCCAATCAATGAGGAACTGGTGCTCTTCTATCCACGTTGCTTATGGATGAAGGAATTTCATGATATTAAATAATATTTGACAACCTAAGATAACAAAATAAACTGAGTATTTTTTAATCAGACCTTAGAAAATATGTCTAATGATGCAAGAAAATTCAAGTTCACCTCAAAGAGGCTGTCATGAAATCCAAGACAGATAAAAACTGATGTCCTTCTAATGAATGTCATTAGTGGAGCTAATATTTCACAATATAAAGAAATTCCAATGCTACACAAGACTAGATATTTTCGTATTCAGTTCTCAAATTATCATATATAGATAGGGATATATATGTTTTATGTATGCATATACACTATACATATATGCATACACAAATATACATATGTGTGTAAAATATATATAAACCAATACGTATATATAAACAAAAATTTTATATATATACATACATATATATATATATAAACAAAAAGATGCTAATGCTATAAAACCCTCATACTCTACCTACACAGAATCATTTTTAATCACATCCAAAGCACTAGGAGAAAGATAATGAAGATAATGGCCTCTGAGAGCCCAGCACATTTCTGAGTGGAGACATCCATCCTCAACACTCTCAGGTAGCCTCTTCAATAGCCTACAGTGGCTATGAATCTAAATAGCAAAAGATCATTTAAAAAATTCATTCTTAAAAATGAGAGGTTCAGTGATTTATATAGCAAATCATACAACATAGCTGCACTATGCCAACAAAAGTAGTAAAAAGGAAAACCACCTCCTCGGATTCAATAAATCTACTGGGGTCACTAAGAGCATTTCTTGCACATCCACAACATGCAGAGTATTTTAAGAGGTTAAAAAAAAAAATTATACCAGTTGGATCTTTCTTCATTCTTTGCAATATGACCTATAACTTTCTTTTAAAATAAACTGCTTTCAGGACTGGTGCTTCTAGAGGTCCTTGGAAGGAGTAAACAATTTGACAAAATGTACATTTATTCAGTTTGAGATAACTCCCATTACAGGCCAATAAGGAGACAATATATTACCTACGCTAATAAGTCATCAGTATTATGATAAAACACTAATGGAAATACTTTGCATATATTATCAGAAAAATTAATCTTAAGTAACAAGCTTTAAAATGTTATATCTGAATATGTAACTGAAATTATTTGATTTATTTTTTTTAAAGATTTTATTTATTTATTTGACAGAGAGAGAGAGACAGCGAGAGAGGGAACACAAGCAGGGGGAGTGGGAGAGGGAGAAGCAGGCTCTCCACGGAGCAGGGAGCCCGATGCGGGGCTCGATCCCAGGACCCTGGGATCATGACCTGAGCCAAAGGCAGACGCTTAACGACTAAGCCACCCAGGCACCCCTAAATTATTTTAATTCAAGTTATTTCAGTTAATATATCTTAAGCTGATCACACAATATTATCTCTGAACTAGGTTTCTTAAGAACTGTTCCCGACTTTCTTTGCAACTCTTCCTAATACAATTCCTTGGGAAACAATTTAGGTGGATGATTACTCTCTTGTTCTTTCTATTTCAAATACGGAAATCTGTGAGCTCCTTTTTAAATGACTGATTATGTTGTGTGTTGCATCCCCAGCACCTGACACATGATAAGCAGTGCCCAGTGCATGTCTGATGAATATATGAATGAATGAACTGATATACAATGAACCAGTGATTACTTCTGCATTTATATGAAGCCAACCCTGTTCTCGGCCCTTATGTAATCCTTCTTCATTAAATCCCACACCTTTAAAAGGAAGAAAAGTGATGCTACATACTGTGGGCTCCTCAAAATATATCTGAATATCAAGTTACCTTACCTTACTGAAGAGGTTAAAAAAATGATATTAAAAGGAGAAATTCATCCCATCCGTCAGTTCATTCCAGTATATAGTGGTGATATAATATGACTAAGCATAAACACAACTCTCAGGACATGCAAGGTCTAGTGGGGAAGATATAAACATAAATAATAATGCAGACGATAATTAGTGCCCTAGTTCTTGCTATCACTCTTCCCCTCTAAAGCTCTAGGTCAGGATTATTTGCTCATGTACCAATTAATGTGATGGGTGAAGGCTCTCGGCAACCAACACCTTGCTTTTATTCCAAGCACTGGCCAAGGGGGCCAGGCAAACCACTTCCCCTCTGCTAGTCCCTCTGCTCAGTCTTGCAGAACCCACCAAACGCCCGTCGTCCAAAGCTGTGGCTCCATCCCATACTCTGAACTTAAGCGGCTTCCCTTAATAAGGCCGCTACATCACATGCTTCCAACAGTGCTGTTCTCCAGCAAAGGCTGCCCCTCTCCTCCACTTCACTCTTCATTAGCTAATAACCGGGAGACCAGAAGCTCCGCTCCTAATTCCAACTAAACAGTGTTTACACTCATCACTGAGCCACAGCCTTTCTGGCCCAACTGTTGACTCTGCCAAAGAGGCGCCTCTGTGGTCCAGCTGTGTGGGGCACCACTGGGCATCTTCCTAATCCATTCCCCTGGTGGCCTAAAGAAACAACGTGCCCTGGAGTGGGGCACTAATGCATCAACCACAGAGACCTGACATTCATAACACTCGCCCCCATCTCCCTTTCCACAAACAAAGTGATAAAAATCATAAATGTCACTAAAATGGAAAAATCAACTCATCTTCGGCACCGAACATCAACTTCAGAGGCAACAGGCTTGATTATACATGCATCAGGGCACAGATGGTAGGCTTCCCTCCTCCTATTCACAAGAAGAAAAAAACAGCTTCCAAGAAAATACATTATGTATTCCTCCCCATCACCTCGAAAAGGCAAAGTGATTGGGTGTTTTCCCCTTTAGTGAGTACACAGAAGAGACCTCAGCAAAATGACTACCCGGTTAGACTTCCTGGAACAGAACTGAAACCATGATTTTATAAACATCACTCTATTTTCTTTCAATAATAACAAATAGCCAACAACACCATAAGTGTGAAAATGACTACAGGACTGCAGTGGCATAATTTTAACACACCTTTGTCTGGAAAAAAGTATAAAATTAATCTGAAGTCGACTATTCTCAGCATCTCAAGTTTCACTGTAAGTTTTGTAGAACCCATGAATTTAGGGGGAAATTGGCAGGTAGGTGAATGACAGGAAATTATATTTCAGGGATCGTTACTTAGATTACGAACCACAGAGTTCATAAGCTGATAGCACAACACTCTCTTACTGGGTATTTGTCTACGTATTCATAATGCCAAGTGTATCCAGAGAGGTCAGAATTTTCTCGTTTGTTTCTAAAAGCAACAGTAATATATCAAATTTAGAAGTACATCCTAAAATGTCCGCTAGTGTTTCAAAATGGTCTATGTCCAGGTAAATAGAAAAAGAAATTGTAAACTTGTACCCATATACACCATTACTGCTCACTCTTCAAGGTGTTGGAGACTCAGAGCACATTAAAAACCTGATATACAACCGAACAAAACTTAGAAGGTATGTGTGGCTAGTTTCTTTGGTTCTATCTGTGGCCCTGCCCTTTCTTACCTGAAGAACCTTGAAACATCTAGGTCTGGTCCTGGAGTTGCAGGTGCTAACCACACCCGGCTACCAGTCTCCCCTCCCTCACCCTACCCCTCCTCTTCTCCCCCCTCCCCTCCTCCAAGCACACCAGGGCCTTGGCTCCGGCAGCTCCCTCTACCAGCACCTCTCTTCCCCTGATGTCCCTACTGTTCCAGCATGATCTTCTGGCCATTTCTCCAAAGTCAATTTCTCAAAGAAGTCTTCCCTCCACCACTCCATCAAAATGGTAAGCATTCCCCCACAGAGCAACACCTCCTATCTTCCTTCCACACATAATTTATTTTTCTCATTAGCAATTATTCCCATTAAACATAACCACATGGGTTATACATTTGGTTTATTGTGGCTTCTCTACTAAAATTTAAGCTCTATGAGGGCTGGGATTTGTGTCTGGTTTGCTCACCACTATATTTCCAATGCCTAAAAGAGTGCCAGACATACAGTAGGTGTTCAATAGATATTTCCTGAATAGATGAAGGAATCGACAAAGATTGTTCTTAGACTGGCCTACCGGTTTGCCTTTTTGAGGAGCTGTGAAGTCTGTTAACCTCAGCTCACGGGACCTTTGCCTAGCCAAAAGTTCTTGGCATACTGCCTCACCATCCATCCCCTCCTACTTTTCTTCTTCCTATATTCATTTTTTTAGGTCTTATTAAAAATGGACTTTTGGGGCAGCTGGGTGGCTCCATCGGTTAAGCGTCTGCTCAGGTCACGATCCTGGGGTCCTGGGACGGAGCTCCAAGTCGGGCTCCCTGCTGAGCGGGGAATCTGCTTCCCCCTCTCCCTCTGCCCCACCACCCCGCTCCCACTCTATCGCTCTCTCTCTCAAATAAATAAAATATTTTTTAAATGGACTTTTATTGTAAGCAACCTGAAATGTTTGTGAAAACATGCAGAATGTAAAGAAATCAATAAATACAGAAGCAAGATCATGGTTGCCATGAAAATTTCTCTTTCTCTGTTGTGTACCTTTTTGCAAAGTCTGAATCATATAAGCTCACAGAGAGGTTGTTGATACTTAACTGATATAGAAAACAGGCAATTTGTATATCTCCTTGCATATATAGAAAAGAGAATAAATTACATTGGTGCATTCAATTGGTTCTATTTCTGAGTATAATTCAAGAAGGTGCTCTTTAAAAGTTAAGCATATATACCCTTTAATAGAGTTACAGTTGACTGGTTATTTTATAGAGCACATCCTTTCCTATCAACTTCATGATACCCTCTAATTAACTATTGTTACTTTGCTAAAGTAGCCAAATTAACATTTCAAGAAAAAAGTTCTAAATAGTCTATGCCAACATGGGGTGGGGGGCACGGAAGGGGCAGGGCCTATATTCAGACCATAAAAGCAAAGCATTCAAACAGAAGAAATATTTAAAAGTAGTTTGAAAACAGAATTGAAGGGCAGACTAGCCACATCAAGAATAAGAAAGTGTTACACAAGAATATACACAAAGATCAAGGGAAATAATATCTCAAGAAAAAAACTACTACTATATACAAAAGTTAGTATATGGAAAAGGAAGGTTGAATGGGCAAGATTCCAGGCTTTCTGACCCTCAAAACCATCACCAACCCCATCTCAGTACTAATGAGATCATGTTATGGATAAGCCCATATGGCTCCCCCGCACCATAGCCAAGCACTACGTAATGAGAACGAACTGTACTCAATAAACAGGTCTCCTAAAATCAACTCGTGGGGAGAAGCAGTACTATTTCAATCTTCTTCTATACCATGTACCAAAATAAATCCCAGATGGATAGGGCTGGGCTCTAACTTCTGATTGGAGTGGGGCGCCCCCTCCAGGCAGGGAAGGAAAGGTAAAAGATGTACTTGGCTTAGTCACCAAGCCAGAATGGGAGTGCTGAGAGAGGTCTTGACTCTTCCAGGAGGCCTGGAACTGCCAGTGTGCAGGGCAGGAGTGGGCAGTGCTTTCTGGGAGGGGGTTTGGGGAGCAAAGGTGTAACTGTGGTTTCTATTCACCATTTGTAAAACTGCCTAAACAAAATGTTTTGGAAAAGATGCTTGCACAGACCATAATTACGCATTGCATGATTTTTTTTTTAGACCTCTGAGAAAAGAATCATCCCTAAAACATCTAAATCTAAAAGTTCAAATTTGTTTTACCATTGCATTTCCCAGAATAATTATGGAAGCAAATTAAGCTGCTGAAAGTAGTCTACAGCTCATTTCTCTTCTTACCTTCAACATCTCTACATCTGTGGAAATTCATCTTTCATATTATTCTAGAGGAGTTGTGGTTCTACCTTTCCAAACTGTCTTTCTCTAGCTATGACCAGGATCTCTCTAGATTGATAGGATTTGTTCAGGCTGAAACCTCCAATCCATACTGACAATCCCACCGAGTGATCCTAGCCACCTCCCCCAGACAGAGGCCCAACTCTACAGACTCTCCCTCCTGATCCTACCCTGGCAGACCCATAGCCTGATTACAAACACATGGCTTTGTTTTAGAGGCTGTATTTGTCTTCTTGCTATAGATAACCATACTCTTAAAACTACTGTTCTATCTTTGGAAGCAGCCTTTTCATAAGACTCATTCAAAATTGCCTTGCAATTTTAGAGCCCCCTTCATTATGAACAATAGACCATCTCACTATGGAACTAAGGTCCAAGACAACCAACTTACTCAAAAGCCCAAATGTCAGAGTGTTTCCACAAGAAAGCATTCATCCCAATACAATCAGCATGACTGAACAGTCTATAAAAAACAGTAAGTGGCGTGTTTATGGAGTGACAAACAAGTTGTTAATTCCGTTTATTCAATTCTTGATATCTATAAAAATAAGTTTTAACTTTGATATAAACTCAGAGGATGTCAAAATTCTTAAAAATGCACCAATCATAGTATTCCATTATTTTATTGGTGCAATTAGTAGCAACTATGAAAGCAAAGCAACAATGTGTTGAATAACAAATAGGACTGATATTTATAGTTTTGCGATCTATAAAAGATGGATTTGTGGTTATTCACATACAATTTTTTTTCAGTGTAATGTCGTGTGTTGGAATAATCATCATACTGAAGCCAGAGACTTCTAGAGAAAATCTTGTCAACAAGCACCATCTACTGTGTCTCTGGACAATGGATTAATCAATTTTAAGAGTTTCCTCCAAATTCTATAGTTTTTAATATAATAAACTAAGCAATTTTCATAACATCTATAATAAGACAATAATTCATTCATGTTCCTTAAACAGTAACCTACGTTTCAAAATGTCATTTGTATGGTGAAAGTATACTGAGAAAACTTATGCAAAAATCTGCATTAATGGTAACACTAGAACTAAGATTTTAAACTCATAAAATCTATTATTTCCACACTAAGAACTTCATCTTTCCACATAAAGCTCCACCTATTCCATTTCAAGTTTTCTGTTTAGTAGTTGGTTAAAAGGACGAAAAAGCCAGTCAAAACTTAAATATAAAATAGCTCAGAAGAAAGTAGTAATAATAGTTCATAGAAAAAAAATTAATTCTGTTCAACTGACACAGTTTGGTAGTTTGTTACATAAACATGATTTCTTTTATTTTGTTTCTCTAATAAAAAGGGAAAGGAGTGGCACTTAAAAACAAAAAAAATATTGAGTGCTAAACAATAGTGATTATGATGGTAATAAAAAAATTAGTGAGCAAAAGTTTAAGCTATTTTATAATGTGGCAAAAATCCAGGCTCTCATTTTTTAAAAATTCAACTTTGAGTGTGACCACAACTGTGAGGTGAAGTCTTCACTGACTCTTCCAGGATGGCAGCACCATCTCTCTTCTTTCTCCTATCACCAAGGTACCATGATGGTATTGAACACACTGAAAGATATCCGTATGTTTATTTCGTCTACTTACTGCCCCTCCTTGCTCCCTGAGAATCACCAGTAGAGATCCTCACAGAGTCTGATGGAAGAATGTCCTCTCCCTTAGGCAGAGTGAAATGTTAAAAGTGTGAGAACCACTGTCTTGAAGAGCGATGTGTATAAGGGAATAAATTTAATAATTCCTCAGAATGGAACCACTTAAAGTTCCAGCTCCATAACTTGAACTAAAAATCAGTCTCCTGAATTCTGTATCTGTTCCTTAGAAGTAAGTCACAGTTTTTGTAGTATAAAAGGTCAACCAGCATTGAAACTATGGCAAACTAAATGTTTCTGACATATTGGCTAGAATAGTTTCCCACTGACCTGTTATTACATCCATGTAAGAATAAAACTTATACATAAATGCTTATAGCAATACTATTCCTAATAGCCAAAAGGTAAAAACAACATAAATGTAAATCATATGATGACTGGATAAACAAAATATGATAAGTCCCTACAATGAAATATTATTCAATTAAAAAAAAGTAAGAAAATAGGAAATATTCCAAACTTAATAAAAACACAGTACATAGAAAAAAAAAGAAAAAGAAATATTATTCAGCCATAAAAGGGAATGCAACGGTGATAAGTACTGCAACAGGGAGGGGGTCTGTACACATTATGCTCAGTGAAAGACACACATGAAAGGCCACTATTATAACTATATGATTCCATTTATATAAATGTGTCCAGAATAGCAAATCTATAGAGGCAGAAAGTATATTAGTGGTTTCTTAGGGCTTGAGGAGGGGAGAAGGCAAAGGGCAATAGGGGTGTGATAGTAAAATACACAAAGCTGCTTTCTGAGGTGCAACATTCTAAAATTTATTGGGGTAATGGTTGCACAACTCTACAAATGTACTAAAAACCACTCAACTGTATATTTTTTTAAAAGATTTTATTTAGGGCGCCTGGGTTGGCTCAGTCGTTAAGCGTCTGCCTTCAGCTCAGGTCATGATCCCAGGGTCCTGGGATCGAGCCCCGCATCGGGCTTCCCTGCTCGGCAGGAAGCCTGCTTCTCCCTCTCCCACTCCCCCTGCTGGTGTTCCCTCTCTGGCTGTGTCTCTCTCTGTCAAATAAATAAATAAAATCTTGAAAAAAAAAAAAAGATTTTATTTATTCATTTGACACAGAGAGAGACAGAGAACAAGAGAGGAAACACAAGCAGGGGGAGTGGGAAAGGGAGAGGCAGGCTTCCCGCTGAACAAGGAGCCAGATGTGGGACTCGATCCCAGGACTCTGGGATCGTGACCTGAGCTGAAGACAGATGCTTAATGACTGAGGCACCCAGGCGCCCCTCAACTGTATACTTTAAATGGATGAGTTGTACAGCATGTGAATTATATCTAAATAAAGCTATGACTAAAAAAAAAAATTACAGGATTTTCTATATTCCTATATTCTTCTAGATTCTTCTCTCCCTGCTTTACTCAGATTTCACTTCTTCCAGTCACCCTTTCACACTAGGTCCGAGTAATTCCAAAAGTTCTATTTTCCTCCCACATATCACCCAAAATAAATTACACTCAACATGAGGATAACAGGCTCTTCTATTCCCAAAGCTCTGACAAATGGCTCCTGGACACCTAAGAGAACAGAATAATCTGCAGCCCAGCTTAAAACAGTTGTCTTTTTGTGTCATCCTCAGTTTTAGACAGCAAACTTTCAGTGGGCATATGTCATGCCGATTTAGTTTTTGTTTTTACACACCACTAGTAAATGTGCCACAGGAACTTCTTATCCGTTAGGCAAGTTCCACAATCACAATCACAAGAGTGGCAAATTCATTATAAACAATGCCACTGAGCACTGGGAATGATACAAGAAATAAGCGGTGGTACATACCGAAGTTTGCTTGGGAAGAGGGAGGGAAGAGAATCACTCCGTCAGCTGCCCCTTATTCCACCACCCCAAAAAACATACAAAGTGAGAAAATATGGTCTTGCTGTCCAAATGAAACTTCAAGATACATCATCTTGATTACCACACCGATTTCCCCTTCTGAGCCTCTTCTGTATAAAGATTTTGAGTGCTTGCCCCTGGAACAGCACCAAACATTAGCCTCAATACTTAAGAAAACAATATTTTTTGACTTCTCTTTTTTTGTTTGCTTAAATCTTACTATTTTCATACTTATGTCTGATCATCTTATTCCACACTACAGTGAGTCTGTCTAACCTTCTAATTATGGGGGTTGCAGAGGAGACAGTAGCTCAGTAAGAAAATCAAGAAAACCATCTCCTGAGAGACAGAAAAAAAGAATCTGTGACTTCTAATAATTGTTAGATCTCAAATTCAGTATGCTGGAAATCCTGCATGCTGGAAATAGGTGTGCTGCCAATCTACATGAGGACCACAACTTCCCGCCTGATTTAACAGGCACAGGGAGCACCATCTGGATGAAAAATGGCAGCCATCCAGCCATTCCAGTGGAGTCTGGGTACCAAACTCCGAATGATGAAAACATCCAGCTGGCAACGTGCTAAACAAAAGGCTCATCCACAGAAAATTCTCCTCTATTCTTTACTCTTTTCTCAAGAATGTTACTGCAAACCCTACCAGCTTTTGTTAAGAAAGGGGTTCTTTCTTAAGAACAAGCCAAAATAGAAGATATGAAATACCAAAAAAACTGTCTCCCTTCTAGGCTGTCAAGTCCATGAAAGCAGAAAGTATCTTATAGAAATTTTGTGTCTTCAGCTTCTAGCATTCTGTCTCTAACAACCACAACTCTCTCAGCTGTGAATGTAAAAACAAATATACAGATTCATGTAACAGAAAGGTCCGGAGCAGTCTAAGCTTCAGGCAAAGCTACATTCAGTCGTTCAACGGGCAGTCAAGAAGCCATCTCCCAGCTCATCTTCCTATTTACACTGCTTTTATAAACAGGCAGACACCTCTTTCTGGTAATCAGATAGTAGTACTTTCAGGCTACACCAGTTTTCTTTCCCACTAATTATAGGTATCTCTCTCCTGACCCTTCTTGGGTCCCTGCCCATCTCTGAACCAATCACTATGGCTCTAGAGATAAAATGCTCGTTGGCTAAGTCAGCACAATTTGCCCACACCTTGAGCAGGAGTCTGTGCTGTAAGGTCAGCCTATAGACAGAGACTGTGCGGAGGGGACTCCAAGGGACAAACCAAGTGCCATTTCCAGAAAAACAGAAAGAGTAGGCAAGAAAGGCAAAAACAGCAGATGTCCATTACAACGTGGTTGTTTGCTTAATGAAATGTAATCACATGTGCAATAGAGACTTTGTCCTCTCATAGACTCTGATTATACTACTCCCTAGTACACAAATAGATTCTAATGAATTATGTCATGATTAGTAAGGATGGAGGAGTTGGAACGGGGGATGGGTACAGAGTAGATGGAGGCAAAGGGAAAATAGCTATCCTTCTAGGTCACCCTGAAGGCTGAAGCTAACATTTTACTTTTAAGAGTGTGGTCCCCTCCTTACACTATATACAAAAATGAAATAGAAATATATCAAAGACTTAAATGTAAGCGCTAAAACTATAAAACTCTCAGGAAAAAACATAGGCATAACCTACACAACCTTGGATTAAACAATGGTTTTTAGGTATGATACCAAAACCACAAGCAACAAAGGAAAAAAAAATAGGTAAATTGGACTTGATCAAAATTTTAAAATTTTGTGCTTTAAAGGACACTATCAAGAAAGTGAAATGAAACCCAAAGAATGGGATAAAATATTTGCAATCAATATATCTGATAAAGGACTAGTATTCAGAATATATAAAGAATTCTTGCAACCCAATAATAAAAAGACAACCCGCTTAAAAACTAGGCAAGGATTTGAATACATATTTCCCCAAAGAAGATACACAAATGATCAATATCCAAATGAAAAGGTGCTTAATATCATCTGTCACTAGGGAAATATAAATCAAAGCCACAGTGAGAGACCACTTCACATCCACTAAAACAGCTAAAACCTAATAGACAATAACAGGTATTGGTAAGGATGTGGAGAAACTGGAATCCTCGTATACTACTGGTGGGAATGTAAAATGTTGCAATCACTTTGGAAAACGGTTTGGCAGTTCCTCAAAAAATCATATATAGAGTTACCATACGACCTAGCAATCCCACTCTTAGGAATATACACAAGAGAAATGAAAATGTCAACATGAAAACTGATACATGAATATTCATAAAGCTTTTTTTTTTGTAATAACCAAAAAGTGGAAACTCCCAAATGCAGTCACAAAAGATCCCACAGTGCCCCAAACAGGCAAAATCTAGAGAGAAAAATTAGGTTAGTGGGGAGAGGAGAAAATGGGGAGTGACTGCTAATGTACAGGTTTTCTTTGGAGCTGATAAGAATGTTTGGGAATTAGATAGTGGTCATTGTTACATAACTTTGTGAATATCCTACAAACCACAGACTTGTACATTAAAAGAGTGAATTTTATGGTATAGTGAATTATACCTCAATTTTTTTAAAAGTTTGAATATGGACTGGATATGAGACATTACCAAGGAATTATTATAATTTTCATAAGTGCAACAATATTATTGAGGTAATATAAGGCAACATCCCCTTTTATGAAGATGCATACTGAAGAGTGTGAGCATGAAATGACATGACATCTTGGATATGCTTTAGAAGAGGTCAGCAGAAAGAGGGTACATGATAAAGAATAAAAGTCCCAAAATTTTTGTTGAAGCTGCATAATAGGAATATGTGGGTTCAACATACCCTCCTCTTTACTTTACTGTGTGTATGAAATTTTTCAAAGAAAAAATTATAAGAGATTGTAATAGAAATTTGCATTTCTTATTGTTGGACGCACCATGTGGCAGTTAGGCCAGCCAGAGCTTTAAAGGGTCTCCACTGATAATGTAAATATTGAAATACTGAAACCAAGTCATGAAATCCATTCAAAGAAATGGACAAAAACACTCTCTTGTTTCCATTACTTCTAGGACATTCCTTCCTCTTATTAACCAAAACCACATTTTAGGGCAGTATTTTCCAAAACTATACTCCCAAATCAGACATTCCTCAAAACATTAGCAGATGTTCTCAAACAAAAGTGTTCCATTGTCAAGTAAGTTTGAGAAACACTGGGTCAAACAAAGGTAATATATTTACTACACTAATTCTCAGAGTCATTAATATGCTCATGTGCGCCATGAATTATCCAAAAGGAGCTATAATATGCCTAATTTGGGAAACTCATGTAAATCCACTGATTTATACAGTATACCTAGTAAGCTCATGAAATACTTCTCTTGCAAACCTTGGCAGAGAATCAGAATCATTTCTGAGGCTGATATTAATACAATTTTTTGTCTTTTTTTAAGATCCATCCTGAACTAGAGTTTATGAAATGCTGACTTAGATATAAGATTCTGCTTAAGAAAAGATATTTGAGGGGCGCCTGGGTAGCTCAGTCGGTTAAGCGTCTGCCTTCGGCTAGGGTCATGATCCCAGGGTCCTGGGTTCGAGCCCCACATCGGGCTCCCTGCTCAGTGGGAAGCCTGCCTCTCCCTCTCCCACTCCCCCTGCTTGTGTTCCCTCTCTCGCTGTGTCTCTCTCTGTCAAATAAATAAATAAAATCTTTAAAAAAAAAAAAAGATATTTGAGCTAAATCTGGAAATCAGAGAAGCTAACCAGGCAACACTGTATTCAAGACAAAGGGAGTAACAGATACAGGGATGCAAAAGCAAAAGGACCCAATAAAACATTTGGGAACTGAGAGTGGCCCCCTATTACTGAAAAAGAGGAATGAATACATGAGGGGATGAGGGTTGGGAGAAGATGAGGCTGAAGGGGCAGGAAGGGGTCTGATAGAGAAGGGCTTTGCTGGGCTACTAAGTTTGGAAAGCCACTGAAGGACTAAACAGAGGAGTTATGTAGTCCAAATTGTAATTCATTTTGGTTTCCCCGAGTAGATACATATCTACCCTGAAGCATGATGATCTGCCCTGGATAAGTCACATGTGCACATCAGATCTGATTTGCTAAATGAAGCAACTTCCTCTTCCATATTTACAATTATTTAAACTTCAGCCTAGGTATAATTCACTCGTGCAATACTACCACCATTCCAACTCACCCTACTATCAGCTACAAATGCAGACATTTTTTAATGTGCAATTCTCCTGCATTGCACACATGGAAAATATCTCTCCAGAATCTCGTTTTCCTCTTATGCTTGGATTTCTAGAAAGAGGAGAAAGTTTCCAGGATATACTGCCACTTGAAAGAATTGCCTCTCATTACTTAAAAGCTGCTCTGTAGTCATTTCCCGTGTTGCGCTTTCAATTATCGACCCTGACTGCAGCTGAGGTTTAAAACTGTCCCCTTGCTGCCTGGCTAGGGATTTGCTTTGTAACTGGTTTGTTTGCCATCCATTGTGCTCTTTAAAAAAATAATAATAATTAGTTATGGATATTTTAAAATTTTTTGATTTAACATAAAGTCTGGATTTCTAGAGTGCCTTGATATTTTTAAAGATCTGACAATACTGAGCTTGGATTTGTTGCAGGATATAAACAGCTCCAGATAAAGGATGAGCCTTCCAACTACACCCAGCACCCTACCACCCTGCACTTTGTGCATTTATTTACATTCAGGCACTGTGCACTCTGATGCCTGGTTTTACTTTTATTAAGTAGCATTATGCTGATCTAAACAACATCGCCCAAAATGCAGTTTATCAAATTGAATACATAACATGGGATAATTAACAATAAAAACAATACCCACCAATTAAAAGGAACAAGCAAATAGATTTTCCAGGCATCTGGTGGATGTAATTATATAAAAATGCAGTAATTACTGCAGTTGAATCATGACCTGGCCTAGGTAAAACATGACTTCATATTCTCTTTCATTAGGTAAAAATTTTAGGGTTCCAAGACAGAGCTAAGCTGATCATCAGCTGAGGTTTATCAGAATTTACCCCCAAAAGTAGAGTCCCTTCAATCAGCTTTACTCTTCAGATCTGTACACTTTCTCTCAAGCACAGAACGGGCTCCAGATTGCGATGATCTTGCTATGGGTTATCAAACTTATCTGTGTAGGTGATGTCCAATAGAAGATAAAGACCATAAACCATTTATGAGTCATAAACTTTATCAAATGTATTAAGTTCCTACCTCTTTCAAAAAGGGCAAAGAAAACATTTTATACTGGATGTGAGCTTTCCTAATATCATCAAGCAGTGGAGAAACAAGGGGGACTTGAGGAGATTATTTGCTTGTTCTTTTTTGCCTTCAGGAGGGGGATTATCTGTGATAATCCAACTTTATAATCATTAGATAAATATCTAGTGCAGAGTAAAGGCATTCAAAATTTCATTTAACTGTGGGGTTGTCCATCAGAGAAGAGTCACCTTGTCTCTACTTGTGGTCTTAAGTTATAGATGGATGTTTTTTCCTTTCCCTTGCTTTGCTGCACACTGAAGTTCAAACACTATGCTTCAATGGGGCTGAATCTGTCATAGATTCAGATACCTAGAGAAAAATATCTAAGATCCTTTGAGTTCTGTGCCACATAAAGTTTGGAGAAATAAATTGTTATAGTCCTTGCAAAAGTAAACAATCATAGAGGGGAAAAATACATGCATCTTGACCTATCTTCACAGCTCATCCCCTCTTGAACAGTTTTTCTTTTAATATTCATTGGTTCAGAACTAGTACAGTTTAATGACTTCTGTTAACTTTAACCTTTCCTTACCCATTTGAAGACCTGGGTTTTTTTTCCACTACACTGTAAACTACTTAAGGGCTAAAGCCAAATTTGTCATTCACTATGTTCTCAGAACCTAGCACAGCACCTGCCAAAACACATAATGAATGAATGAATGCTCTTTAAATACTATTAACAACACAATTTTACGCGCCAGAGGAAAAAATGCATTTAGAAAGTTTTTACACCAAATGTGAGAAATAAAAAAATGTGTTACAAAAAACATATTAGAAAATATTATATTTTAAAACCCTCCAGATGGATACTGTAAACAATTTTCACTGGCTTCGGACTCTAAAAACTAAGTATTTCCTTAAAAGCAATTTCTATCCCGGGGTGCCTGGGTGGCACAGTCAGCTAAGTGTCTGACTCTTGGTATCAGCTCATGGCATGATCTCAGGTCCTGAGATCAAGCCCTGCATCAGGCTCCACACTCAGCATGGAGTCTGCTTGAGATTCTCTCTCCCTCTCCCTCTGTCCCTGCCAATCATGCTCGCATTCTCTCTCTCTCTCTCAAATAAATAAATCTTTAAAAAAAAAAATAAAAGCAATTTCTATTCTTCAGAGGAGAGGTCTATAAAATGAAAGCATTATCAAGGAGCTCTTGAACCATGAAAATGACAGAAATTTGTTTTTGCTTTCTATTAAGGGTGACTGAAGGTTGTAATGAATTTTTAGAGAGAGACTCTGAATAGAAGAGTATGACCAAAAATCTTAAGCAGAAATTTGGCTAATATAAATTCAAAGCCTGGGAATAACTCTAGTTTCTTGTGCTACAACAACAGTCACAAAGGAATAATGGATTTTCTTCAGAGATCAAAAGCAGAAAGCCTTAGGGATGCCTGGATGGCTCAGTCGTTAAGCGGTCTGCCTTCGGCTCAGGTCATGATCCCAGGGTCCTGGGATCCAGCCCTGCACTGGGCTCCCTGATCACTGGGGAGCCTGCTTCTCCCTCTGCCCCCTGGCTCCTGCTGTCTCTCTCTCTCTCTCTCTCTCTCTCTCTCTCGAAGAAGAAGAAGAAGAAGAAGAAGAAGAAGAAGAAGAAGAAAAAAAGAGGAAAAGGAAGAAGAAGAAAAAGAAACAGAAAGCATTCACATAGAGGTGCTGAGATTAAAAACAGTGACTGAGAAAAGGAGAGATGAAGATGGGGTGGGTGTTCAGTTGGCAGGTTAACTGGATAAACTGTGGCAAGAGCTGAATCTGGTCAATTAGCTAGAAAGTAGACGAGCCCAGATTCAAACTATGATCACCTGGTGCCAAAGTTGTTCCATTTTTCAAACTCACAAGCAAAATCACAAGATGACTGTCTACACCTCTCTAGAGATACTTCCTCTCCTACACTTGGGCTTTAGAAAATTAAAAGGCAACTTCCAGTACATAATCCTAACAGTTCATGGTTGCAGAGCACCTACTGTGGTCCAAACACTGTAGTAAGTGCTTTATAAGTATTCACTCATAGCATCCTTGAGTTTGTATGTAGAGTAAATGCAATTTTACTGTTTGGGAAACTGAGGGACAGAGAAGTTAAGTGACTGCAGGGTCACTCTTGCAGTAAATCCTAGCATCTTTTATAACCATTACCCCACACCATTCAAATCAAGTGCTGACATGCGAATCACCTCGGTTGCACAGAGGGGTTCTGTACCTGCCCGGGCCAGTGCCTGGCCTTTCCAGGGTGCCAGTCATGGGGACAGAAGGGAACGTGACTCATGTCTCGCGAGGACAGCATGGCCTGGGTGCCGATCAGAGTCTACCACTCATCGGCTCTGTCACTTTGCACAAGTTATTTAGCTTCTCGGAGTCTCAGCTTTGACACTTGTAAAATGAGTAGCTTGTGATAAATGGTATCAGAATTTCTTCCAGTTCTAGATGTCTGTGTTTAAGTCGGCAGACTTACTTTATACCAATACTCCTAACTACCAAACATGTGAAATTAAAAAATCTGGGCAAGAACAGCGATCTCATTTGTTGATTAGTAAATATAAATTAATAATAACCTAAATGAGCAAAATACATCACCTTGGTTCCAGTCACCCCAAAGTTAATAGTTATTTTTCCAATTTCCCTAAGTTAGAATCACAAGCTTAATTAGTCTTCCTCAAAGCACCGACAAAATTGGTTAAAATAAAAAGCACAAACTTCTTGTATGAAGTGAAGTGACCTCATGGAGACCAGGGCCAACTTTTCTTACTCCTTTGTGAAATGTAATTTTGTTTTTCTTTCCTGGAAGTGGTCTAAGACTCTTGCCAGACACAGCTCTAGCAAATAGCATATTTAATCCTACTGTAATGCAGGAGAGGGCTTTGATGACTCCTAGGGCAGCTGTTGCAGTTGCTCCAGACCCCAAGGCCCCGCCCAGAGCCGCTAGAGGCCCAGCTTGCAGTATGAGATAGAGCAGCTTCTTGCACACAAGCATCTGTGCATTTATAAAAGCCCCGGACCTTCAAGTGACAACAGAAGGTTCGATCCCAGCAACAGTGGCTGTAGCAACAAAAATCAGGCTTCAAAGTGAAGAATGCTTCATGAAGTCCCAGCGCACAAGGGTTAGAAATCCTTTAAACCAGTCACCAGACGCCTTACAGTGACAACGCATGTCATACTAACCTGGGTAATAACCCTGAGAGTTTGGGTTAATGCCACCAGACAGAGAAGGCATGCGGTTAAATACAGGGTTATCTGAGTATTTAGAGTTCAAGACTTTATCCAGTTAAAGGCCCAATTTCACTCCTAAGACACATTCCAAAGAACTTGTCACAACAGGTTCTAAGGACAAGATGAAGCCAAATGCAGCACTAGGACCTCCATGTGCAGCTGCGCAGGCCACGTACTGCACAATTCCAGGGGGCACGCTTTACATAAACCATCCACCAGTATTGTCCCCTGGAGTTGTGCACTACAGCTGCCCTCAGCACACGTTTAAAATAACAACAAAGCTAGAAAAGGAACAGCAGTAGCCACAAGTATCTTTTGCCAACAGAAATTGTGCAAAGTATTTTAGTTCTTAATTTCAGCTTGAGTAGACCTCAAAGGGCAAATCTCAACCTCTCAAAAGTTTTTGCAGGATTCCTGAAGCAGACACAGACTTCAACTGACCAGTGTCTTAACATTTTCTCAGGAAAGGTTTCAGAATCACTGGGAAATGGCCCAATGACTAACATCAGTTCGGTCTCTCGGTGCCAAGTGGTATCTCACGCAGTGGCTTCGCTCCATGATTTTGCCAGCTTCTACTTATTTAGGCTCAAGAGCCAATGTTTTGCAGCTGGGCTATAAGAATATATTCAAGAAACAGGAGCATTTTCTCGTAACTGATACATTCACCAGATAAGTGAGGATGAAGGTTAGTGTGCCTTTACTCCAACGGGCTTAGTCGAATTTCACTAAATCAACCCAACTAGGGAAGGTCATTCAGAGTTATGAAAAAGTCTTAACAAGAGAGCATGTTATATGAATGGCTGTTACTTTTCTGTTATCTAAAGAGATTCGAGCTAGGTCTTTCAAAGTCCACTGAATTGATTATAGGTTTTAAATCACAAATTAGGAAGAAAATAAGCACTTACCTGAATTATATTATAGTGAAGTTGTATGTATATTATATATCAACACATGTTATTTTACCTCTTAGTCTGTAAGATTTTTGACACCAGAAATTCTCTTCTATCTCTCCACTGCACTTAACACAGTGCTAGGAACCCATTAAGTTATCACTTAATGAATGCTCATCAGGTACCAAACATGGATCTAAGTATTTCATGTGTACTAATACATTCAATCATCACAGCAATGCTATGAGGTTGACAAGATTATCATTCCCATATTACAGAAGAAGAAATTGAAGCTTAGATAAGTTAACATAAATTGCCTGAGACACTGAGCTAGTAAATAAATAGAGCCAATATTTGAAACTAGGGAGTCAGATACTAGAATCTGTGCTCTTGGCCACTGCACTCTTCTTTCTCACCATTCTACTATTCAGTAAATGTTGCTGGAACGTTTATGCATGGCTCCTTCATTACAAAAGTACTTTGAACCAGTCTCTTCTCCTAAACAGGGGAACATTTACTTCATGTCATTGATGCCATTAATTCACTTTTTGTCACTGATGGTATTAATTTCTTGGAATAAATCTGTTAAAGCTCAACCTTTACCCAATATTTCACAAAAAGTTCCCAATTAGTGAAGTCCAAGTTAATATGGCTGTACTTTTACTATAAGGAGTCAATAAAAGGTTCATCCTTGGTGAAAAATGATGTTGAAAACAGGGGAGGCTATCTATGATGTGTGAGGGCAGAGGGTACATGGGAACTCTCTGTACCTTCCTCTCAATTTTACTGTAAACTTAAAACCAAACAAAAAGTCTTTGGGGAAAAAAAAAAAAAGAAAAAAGAGTCAACCCAAAAGATTTACACACACATACAGCCCCGAGCTCCAGGATTCCATCCCATCCGAGGACCCCACACTGCTCAGTTCTTTCTGAACCACCTGAAACCTTCCCACATCTCTGTGTATCATTCTTTTTTAAAAAAAAAAAAAGATTTTATTTTATTTATTTGACACAGAGAGAGAGAGACAGCTAGAGAGGGAACACAAGCAGGGGGAGTGGGAGAGGGAGAAGCAGGCTCCCGGCCGAGCAGAGAGCCCGATGCGGGGCTCGATCCCAGGACCCTGGGACCATGACCTGAGCTGAAGGCAGACACCTAACGACTGAGCCATCCAGGTGCCCCTATCATTCTTGGAACCTTCTCTTCATTTCTGCTTTATATCGTTATTTGCATACGCTCCTTAAAGACAAGAACAACACACATACTTTTATGATCTTCTTAGCACCTAGCACAAAAAATATACAATAGGAAATATCTGGATAAAACAGGAGAAATTAGGAAAATACCACAAGTGTGGAGATTCTTATCTCAGGACTTTTTCTTTCTTTTTAAATCAACTGTGCTGTAACTTGTTATATTCTTACAGACCAAAGTACATCATAACCTTATTTTAACAACATCATTTCTGGCAACATTTGCAGAGTTAAACTATGTGTACTTTTAAGAAGTAGTTGCAGACTTCTGTCGTCTCAGCAAGAAACGTCTATTTATCGAGCAACAGCAAAAAAAAAAAAAAGCTATATTGCCTTAAAATTCTGCTGTTTCTTGCAGACAGATCAGCAAGGAGGCATGTAGTCCAATACTTAGGGTCTGAACATAGTAAGGCCTAGAAAAGTGCCATAAACCAAAAGAGATTGTCCTGTCTCAAGTTCATAAATTTTCCCCACAGCGATCTTGAATACTTATTCAAAAGTACAAATTCTTATTTCAACTGATATTCTACCAACAATCTGTAGACTCCTACTATCCACATTACACTGGGAATACTGCTTATATAAATACCAACCTGTATATATATATTTTTTTCAAACAAAAGTATAAAAAAAGATATGAGGAAGAACGTCATCCATTTTTTAATCCCAAACATATGTGCAGAAGTGTAAAAACAAGTACTGATTGTTTTTTTAAAAATGTTTTCTGTGGTACTAAAGGAGGGTACCAGATCCACTATTATTGCTGTCTTGAATCTACACTTCACTGCAACCCTAATTCACTAGTGAACGGAAACCGCAAGAAAAAATAGAGAACCAACCACATTTATCAAAAAATAACTACCCCTGCCTCAGAAATGCTAAACATAGAGTAACCACAGGACCCAGCAACTACCCTCCTAGGTATACAGTATACACCCAAGGAAAAAGAAACCATATGTCTCCACCAAAATTTATACATGAATATTTATAGGAGGATTATTCATAATAACCAAAAAGTGGTTAGAAACCCAAGTCTCCACCAACTGATGAGTGAATAAACAAAATGTGGCATATCCATGTAATGTAATATTATTCAACCATAGAAAGGAATGAAGTACTGATAGTTACTTCCACAAGGATGAACCGTGAAAGCACTATGTGAAAGGAAAGAAGCCAGTCACAAAGACCATATTGTAGTGTATGATTACATTTATGTGATACCCTCAGAATAGGGAAATCTGTGGAGAAAGAATGTTCGTGGTTGCTAGGCACTAGAAGAAGACTGCTAGGGGGTATGAGGTTTCATTTGGGGGTGAAGAAAATATATAAAACTTGGAACTAATCAAAAGAAAACAGGGCGCCTGGGTGGCTCAGTCGGTTAAGCGACTGCCTTCGGCTCGGGTCGTGATCCCGGAGTCCCGGGATCGAGTCCCGCATCCGGCTCCCTGCTCGGCAGGGACTCTGCTTCTCCCTCTGACCCTCCCCCTCTCATGCTCTCTCTCTCTCTCTCTCTCTCTCTCTCTCATTCTCTCTCTCAAATAAATAAATCTTTAGGGCACCTGGGTGGCTCAGTCGGTTAAGCGACTGCCTTCGGCTCAGGTCATGATCCTGGAGTCCCGGGATCGAGTCCCACATCGGGCTCCCTGCTCAGCGAGGAGTCTGCTTCGCCCTCTGACCCTCCCCCCTCTCATGTGGTTTCTTTCTCTCTCAAACAAATAAATAAAATCTTTAAAAAAAAAAAAAAGAACTTAAAAAAAAAAACAAAACATCAGACAAACCTAAACTGAGAGGTGTTCTACAAAAAAACTGATGTCACAATTTGACCCCAAATTATATCCTGTGACAAAACAGAAAGAACAAATGTAGACTAGCTCTATGACCTCAGTTGAGTCACTTATGCTCCCTGGGCCTTGGATCCCTCACAGTAAAACAGGAGCTCATGGGGGTGTTATAAATCATAAAAAATTAAATATCCAGTGAAATCTCTGGCACAAAGTAAACAGATGGATCAATTTTTATTTTTGTTTTTTTTTTTTTTTTTGCTGCATCTGCCAGGACATTAAGATAAAATCTAAGGCAAGCCTTTAGTAACTAAATGACTCACTTGCGCTGCGCTGTCCAATACAGCAGTTACTTAAATTAACTGTGTGCTTATTTAAATTTAAATTAATTAAAATTAAGAATTCAGTTTCTCAGTCCCATAAGCCACATTCCATATGCTTCATAGTCACTAGTGTCTAGTGACTACAGTATTGGACAGTGCAGATCTATAGCATTTCTACCATCCTTGCACTAAAAACCTAAAGATACTCAAATGAAATATCATGTTAAACTTTACATCCAGCTTTGAGCTTTTACATGGAACTTAAGAAACTGCTAGCACAGGAGCGCCTGGGTGGCTCAGTCCTTAAGCGTCTGCCTTCGGCTCAGGTCATGGTCCCAGGGTCCTGGACTCGAGCCCCACATCGGGCTCCCTGCTTGCGGGAAACCCGCTTCTCCCTCTCCCACTCCCCCTGCTTGTGTTCCCTCTCTCGCCATCTCTCTCTCTGTCAAAAAATAGATAAAATCTTTGAAAAAAAAAATGAATGGGGAAGGAAGAAAGGAAGAAAGAAAGAAAACTGCTAGCATCAACTACCAAAAGTTCTGTCATGACAGTAATAAGATGGAGGGAAAAATAAAGTCACTGAAAATTTGCTAAATATATTTCAAACAAGAAGAAACAAAACGAAATCAAACTGCAACCAAAGTCCTTATCCCAGTGAATAGTCGGGGCTGTCAAATGAGCCCATCCGAAGAGAAGTATGAGGGCCTATTACTACGAAAAGAGAAAGAAGAAATTCAGTAAAGGAGCAACAGTGATCTTGGCAATCCACCAAATGTTTGTGACATCGATTTCTCCTCCATAAATTATTTTTTAGAAAATAGTTTAAAATATCTATTTCTCTGCAGCTATTTCCAATTCCCACATTATCTGTTGATGTCAACACAGGAGGCTTAAATCTCCAAGAGCAGTAAGATGTTGTGCAATATTTTTGCCATTATGAAACCAAAACAAATGTTTTATAAATATACACATCTCATTTATAATTTTTATTAATAATTGTAGGAAATCAGAAAGCCATTCCCTAATGTTTCTCACTTTTATTATCACACCGGATGCTTTGAACTACATGCAGAATGTTGCAGGCTGGAACAGTTCCATTAAACAGGAAAAACCAGATCAAGAAGCTTAGCCTAAGTGCTCTTCAGAAACATGAAGGAGAAGCACCTGTCCACTTTCATTTAAGTTAAGGAAGATTCTGGGCCACTGTGTATGATATCTTTAGGTTCGGATACAAAATGATGAGTCCAAATCTATGATGGAATACTGAATAATAATTAAAATATCCCTCACTGCAACTCAAATCCTTTCACATGCAAGATACATTACCTCTACAAAGGAGCTAAGTGGAGTCCTCAAAAGAAAAGGGTGAGCATTTGGCTTAAAGTGAGTGCACTCTTCTTGCCTTATTCCAGCTGGAATAGAGCCAGTAATTATGCCTGGAAGTTGCAAGGCACTTTCCCCTGGGAAGCTTTAAGTGCTTTAAAAACATGGGCTAATCCACCTTTATAATATCCCCAGGCAGCAGAGACAGGCTTGGTACTTTCTAAAACACAAAAAAGTTGAAGTGATTTTCTTGAAGTTATACCACTCAGGAGTTTCGAGATGGGAATTTATATATTCTGGCTCAGCACCCACATACACTGAACCAGTAGACTTAAATAGACCACTAGAAACCCTGAGGGCGTTTCAGCATTAGTCAAAGTCTCAGAAGAAAGGCTGGCAAATTCCCAGGATGTCGGACCCCTTGGCAGAATTATTGGTGGCCACAGGAAGTCTAGAGAAAGAATGACTCTTTGCTTACCCAAAAGCAAGGAAGAGCCACATTAACATCCCAAAGATGTGTTCATACACAAGATACGCATTTGTAATGTGTTTACTCTCCTCAATTTGAAATAAAAGTCATTGGGTAAATTGCTCATATAAAATCGCAAAACAGTTCAGTATTTTATACTTGATTTAGTAGATCAGATATTCAGTTTGTATTTCAACTCTGATTCTCAGGTTTCCCATAAAACTATGTGATTAATTAGGTGATTAATTCAGCCTCAGTGTGTCTGGCAAGGAAGCCAGTATCTGCCCTTGGCTCTGACTAGTTCAAAAAAAAAAAAAAACCCTTTTCAGGATTAGAGACTGGACTTCACATCTGAGAATGGGTAGTTTACTCCAGAAATACTTCCTTTTCCTGTATTGTCTTTTGATGTTATGTCCTTGCCTTAAGTGCTCATCTAATCAGCCACACCAATATAACAGCACCAGAACTGAATATGGGCAGAAACAAAAACAATATTTTTCCTAGCTATTTACAAAAAAAAAAAAAAAAAAACAAAAAATGTGATAGACCCTCCCAATCTCCACTTACCTCTTAAATCCTGGGACACCACTCCAAAACTTAGGTCCACACAAAAACCTGCACACAAATGTTTACAGCAGCTTTATTCATACTTGCCAACATCTGGAAGCAACCAAGATGTCCTTCAGCAGGTCAATGGTTAAACAAACAGTGGTACATCCAGACGGCGGAATATTATTCAGCAATAAAAAGAAATGAGCCGTCAAGCCACAAAAATACAAGAAGAAACCTTAAATTCATATTGCTGAGTAAAAGAAGCTGATCTGAAAAGACTACATACGGTATGATTCTAACTCATACAAGATTCTAGAAAAGGCAAAACTATGGAGACAGTGAAAAGATCAATGGTTGGCAGGAATTCAGGGGAAGGGGAGAGGAGATGAATAGGTGGACCACAGAGGACTTTTTAAGGCAATGAAACTATTCTGTATGATGCTATAACAGTGGATACATGTCATTACATATTTGTCAAAACCCATCAAGTGAACAACACAGTGAACCCTAATGTAAACTACGGACTTCAGTTAATAATAATTAATATTGGCTCATCAATTTTCACAAATGTACCGCACTAATACAAGATATTAATAACAGGGGAAACTGGAAGGGTGAAAAGAGGGAGTTGTGAGTTGATATGAAAACTAATTTCTGTTTGATTTTTCTGTAAACCTGAACCTGTTCCAAAGAATAGTCTATTAGTTTAAAACAAGAACAGTGACAACTGGTAGACCTTCCGAAACTTCATATGCATCTTAAATCCAGGGACACATGTAGAGAATTGTATTTGACTGACAACACTTACAGTGAGTTTACATTTTTAGTGAATATAATGAGTTCTGAAAACCACACTTCCAGTTATGTACTTTTTTAAAAAGACTCTGCACCCTCCTTGATGTTGTTTTATTAAACTAAATAAAGATGAGCTTTTCAAACTTCTGGCCAGGGGACAAAGCTAATGTACAAGGAGAAAGAATAAGCAACAAATCTGTGAATTGCCGGCTACATTTCACATTGGGTAATCCACCTATTTCATGTGCCAGACTCTCTCTTCAGTCACTTGACTTCTCAAATCCATTTCCTTTCTGTTATTATTCGTCATATTTTACCCTATACTCTAAGTTCCCTGAGAGAGACCATGTATTAGCTATTTCTTATCCTCTATGCAGAACAGTCTGTGAGGATGGAAGGAGGGGAGGGACGGGAAGGGAGGAATGCCTTACAAGTACTTCCTCCCATCAGTCTCAACAGGAAACACAAGATACACTCAAACTGGATGTAATGCATTCAAATGGAGTTTGACCAAGAAACAACTTTTAAAATCAGGGGCAGGAGATGCCTGGGTGCTCAGTCGGTTAAGCGTCTGCCTTTGGCTCAGGTCATGATCCCAGAGTTCTGGGATCAAGTCCCATGTCAGGCTCTCTGCTCAGTGGGGAGCCTGCTTCTCCCTCTCCCTCTCCCAAGCGTGCCCTCTCGACTGCATGTTCTCTCAACATATGCGTGCTCTCTCTCTCTCAAATAAATAATTTAAAAAAATAAAATAAAGTCAGGGGTAGGATTAGTGCTACTAAGGGGATAATCCTTACCCCTCTGTGCTGGAAGGGTCAAGGGGTGAGCTGATTCCTGGAATTCAGAGAGGTGCAGGTCCCCAGTTGCCCACCAGTGGGCAGTATTTAGGAGGACAGAGGCTCAAAACGCAGGTGCTCAGGAAGGACCAGGTAGAGCTAAGGACAGAGGATATACTCCCTTGTTCTGGGAATCAATGAAGAAAGTACTGGTTTTAAGTAGATTGAAAGAAACTACTCAGGCATCTCAGGTAACTTGCACCTCTAAGACCACTATGGAAACAAGGAAGCAGGGATCCTGGAGGCTTGTTCATGAGTACAGATTCATAAAATGAAGTCAACGACTATGAGCACTAAAAATCACCAAACATCCGGACAAAGAACAGATGAAGGACAGTGGCCTCTAGCTATGACCTCGCAAGAAAGAAAACTTAACCACGAGCAGGTCATAGTAATTACGAAGGATGACTAATCTAGAAACCTGAGAAACTCTTTTAGTCCGTGGGAATGCAGAAATCTGAGACATTAGGTATTTTATTTTATTTTTTTTAAAGATTTTATTTATTTATTTGAGAGAGAGACCACAAGAGGGGGTAGGGTCAGAGGAAGAAGCGAACTCCCCGCCGAGCAAGGACCCCGATGCGGGACTCGATCCCAGGACTCCGGGATCATGACCTGAGCCGAAGGCAGTCGCTTAACCAACTGAGCCACCCAGGCGCCCAGACATTAGGTATCTTCAATGGCAAAGGTTTAATAGAAGAAAGTGATTACATACGTGTTGGGAGACTGGACAAGTAAAATGGAAACACAGAGATAATCCCAGTATTAGTAACTGCGAGAAGCAGCTACAACCTTGGGACTGAAGAAATAAAAGGGAAGATGTGGGGTTATCAGAACCCGGGTGCTCCAAGGAGGGGCTGGTAAGGGACTACAAGGAGGGTGGAGGGAACAAGACACACAACAGTATAACTGACCCTTGGACCTTGGTTAGGGGCCAAAGTTGATGTCAAAAATTCCGAAAGAAACTATAGACCTGAGTATAGCTGGCCACAGGAGAAAGGCTGACAGGAGCTGAAAACAGCAAAATCCTTCCTCCGCCTTCCTCCTCCATTTCAATCTTCCCACGAGTGCCTCCTACTGCCGGAAACCAACAGGAATCCAGCTGGGAAGGGAATCTGGGAAGTGGATTTTGCAGCCTTCCAAAACAAAGTAGGAGATGGTGGGCTTGAAGCTGAAAACACAAATAAATGGCCAGCACAGTTTGATATCCATATTTTCCCCCTTCCGTTTCAAGTTCCTTGATGGAGAACTCCCCAGTATGGGCTTTCTAAGAACCTAACCCTGATTTTCGAGAATTAGTTAATGTAATGAAGGTTTTTTGACCAAAAATAAGCTGGAATATTTCACTAGAACTCCTTTCCTCCGTCAGGATATAAACCTATTTCCTATTTATTTGGGCCAGACTTTTCATAGGATAGTACATACAGAAATACTGGTATAATTGAGAACATTGCCCAAATAACAATTTCTTCCAACAAAGGAAAATTCTTAATAGATTCCTAGCATGTCTAAAATCTGTTTAAGTATCTCTTAATTCTCTGACACAAAGAGTTGGCCTCTGTATTGGAATGAGAGTTGGGGCCTCTGAGAGGAGTGTATTTTGTTCTGCAGGTAAGAGAAATGTGAATCTTTGGGGGCCAGAGGGTAGTCATTCTCCAAGAAAGCCGCCAGTGATCCCTGCCTCCTAGTATTCACACTCTTGGTGGATGTGAAATAGAGCTGGCCTGTGTACCCAACAGGATATTGCAGAAATGACCATGTGTCACTTCTGAGGTCATAAAAGATGCTACAGTTTCCATCTTGCTTTCTCTTCCATTACTCATTCCAGGAGAAGCCCGCTGCCCGAATCTGAGAACATCCTCTCTAGCTCTACAGACATGTTCGTGTGGCAAGGAGCTGAGGCCTTCTGCCAACAACCACACGAGTGAGCCATGGTGCAAGCGTATCCTCCAGGCCAGTCAGGCCCTCAGATGCCTGCAGCTGCAGCCAACATCTGGACTACAACCTCCGAGACCCCCACAGCCAGAACCACCCAGCTAGGTGGCTCTCAAATTCCTGACCAACAGGAACTCTAATGTACTCTAATGAAACCTTAGTGAACTCTAAATAAACATCTAACAGACGTTTATTATTATTTTAAGGCCTATGTTTCCGAATAACTTACTATGGAGCAACAACATACATGCCCTCAAAAAGTCCTCCCTGGTTATATCCTCTCATTCCTTAGTCAAATGGACAAGACTCACTTAACATACATTGCTCCCAGTCCCCTGACTGGGCCTGAAGGAATCTTCTAGCCTCATTAATGTGGTTTCTTTCAAGAGTCCAGCTACTCCCACCCTCTCTATTCCACTACTCTTTTAACCTATCTTGAATTTTCTGTCAACCAAAGCTAGCAGAGGAATTAGATGCCCATGAGGTTTTAAGCCCCCGTAATCCTGGAAGCATTCAAGCAGATGATCAAAGATTACAAAAAATTTTTTATACCTATTGGGAGGTGGAATTACATGACCTCCAAGGTTTCTAGTGACACTAAGAAGGTTCTAAGACACAAGTCTCTGGGTGTCCCCCCGCTAAACTGTGCAGCAATCATCAAGGATAACTAAGTATTGAAAGGAGCCTGGAATTCACAAGACAAAGGAAAAGAGAAAGAGAGAGAGAGAGAATTAAAATAGCTTATAAACTTAAGATGCTTAGCCCAACTAATAAAGTAATGCAAATTTAAAACAACTAGCAGAGCATTAATTTTCATGGGCCAGGCTGGAAAAATCAGCAAGTTTCAGGAAACACATCAGGGCAAAGGGTGGAAACACAGGTATTATGGGTGGTGAGAGTGTGGATCCGTGCACACTCTTTGAAAGGTAACTTGGCAATATATATTAAAACTACAACTATACCTAGCCTAAGTGACTCAAGCACTTCCAGTTGTGAACAAAACTATCCAGTTACCTCTGTTTGTCAGGATAAAATTCTATAAATGACCGAAATGTTCATCAATTTTAAAAATGGGTAAATAAATTGTAATGCAACAATACAATGAACAGTATGCAACCTATAAACAAAATGAGTTGGAGCTGCATATGGCTAATATGAAACACCATCAGAAGATATTGTTGGGAAGAAAAACAAGATATGCCCCATTAGTATAAAAAGGAAGGAGAGCATATAAGCCTAGAAAGTGTCAGAAAGGAGTTTTAAAAATGCTGTTCAGGGGCGCCTGGGTGGCTCAGTCGTTAAGCGTCTGCCTTCGGCTCAGGTCCTGATCCCAGGGTCCTGGGATTGAGCCCCACATCGGGCTCCCTGCTCCGTGGGAGGCCTGCTTCTCCCTGTCCCACTCCCCCTGCTTGTGTTCCCTCTCTCGCTGTGACTCTCTCTGTCAAATAAATAAAATCCTTAAAAAAAAAAAAATACAGTTGACTGGGCACCTGGGTGGCTCAGTCGTTAAGCGTCTGCCTTCGGCTCAGGTCATGATCCCAGGGTCCTGGGATGGAGCCCCACATCGGGCTCCCTGCCCCGCGGGAAGCCTGCTTCTCCCTCTCCCACTCCCCCTCTTGTGTTCCTTCTCTTGCTGTGTCTCTCTCTGTCAAATAAATAAATAAAATCTTTAAAAATGCTGTTCATAGTTGCCTCTAGGGAGGAGTACTAGGGACTTGGGAGGAGAAAAACATTTTACTGTATGTTCTTTTGTCCTGCATGCATGTATTTCTAATTTTTTTAAGTAAGGGGAAGAGCTTAACATGAAAAAAGAACAGAAAAGAAAAAAATAAAGGTTTAAGTTAGAGTTATTTTTCAACTAATTTTACAATGTAGTCCAAAGCAGCCAGGGTCTGCCTTTGGGCTTAAGCCACTCGCATGTACATTCAGCCGTTACAAATCATCTCCAGGAGCAAAAAGGTCCTTCACACTGTCAGTGTGCCTCCCACTAATTAGGGAATGAAAGCTCTTTTGCCATCTTAATGCAAACCACTAACTCAAGCACTGGAGGCATCCACAAGATCAGCATCCTCCTGCTCTAAGCTTTGTGACTCATGAACTGTGATAGAATTGCCTTTCTCTGAATGTTTAGGCAAAGAGTGGCAAGGTTAAAGAAATAAAGAGAAGTCAGCATTCATCTTACTAACTGCGGGGAGTCATCCAGGGCACACAACTGCCATCAAAAAGCTGGCTGCTCCCGCCCATTGGCTCTGCCCATAAATGTCAGGTGCGATTTTCTTCTCCACTGACCAAACCCTTTCTGAGACAAAGTGACCACTTCCTAGATCAGTGATCTGCTTAAAGGAAGTCTAGTAAGTAGCTGTTAATTATTCTCAGTGCATATGACTTAGAAGGAAACTGATGCAGGACAACATGCTTCTAAAAAGAACAGTCTTTTTCTCTTTTGGCCAATATGTTAAAGATGAGAACTTTATGTCTTAAAATGGGCTTGTGTTTGCTAACCAGTGAGGGCACTTTGGTTAATCTCACTAAAAATAAATTACAGCTATCTAAAAACATTCATTTAAGTGATATCAAATATGTGTTATGACCTATTTATGAAGGAGGAAAATACCCAGAATTTTCCTAAGAAATCATTGTAAGCAATGCTAGCATGAGACTAGAGAGAAAACCCCTAAACAACCTTGCCAACACTTTCACCCAGATGTTTAGATTCTTTCTCAATTCATACCTGGCAAATGTCTAGAATTTTAAAACTCCTTTTGAGTCACAGAGAAAAAAAGGAGAGGTGGACTGTAGAACCAGTCTAACCAGTCTCTTTTAGAGATTTTAAATCATTTTAAGGTTGTTAAAAAGGGAAAGAGTTCTTTTAATAATTAGATCTAAGATTTATTTATAGACTGATACACTGTAAACTAAGGACAGGCCCAAAGTTAGTTTCCATAGTCAAAACAGTAGTGCCTGAAAAAACTGAGGACTTACCAAGAAAAGGCAAAGTGCCCAAAGTAATAATGTGTAGAAAGCCTTCCAACTATAATAATTTGTAGGGATGTATATAAACATGTTGAAAAGGACACATGTAACCTCTCATCTCCACAGCTCTGTACAATGTAAATTTCATGAGCTTGGGACCTTCGTTCTTTCCTGTAAAATGCCTGCCACACGGCAGGTACTCACTAAAATCAGAGGAGCTCATTTTTATAAAGGCATCTACTCTCTTTCCTTAGAGGTAAGATGTCTAAAGTTCCTAATTATTTACCTTGAGTTTTTTGCCTAATCTTTATGCAAGAATAAAAGCTAAACTGAACTGAATGTTTTGAAGTAACATGAACATAATCTCATTACATTTTTTTAAAGATTTATTTATTTATTTGAGAGAGAGAGAGTGTATGCAGGGGAGAGGGGCAGAGGGAGAGGGAGAGAGAATCTCAAGCAGACTCTGCGCTGAGCACAGAGCCCCATAAGACCACAACCTGAGCAGAAATGAAGAGTCGGACGCCAAACCGACTAACCTCATTACATGTTTTAATTCCATAAATTATAATAAATATCCATCCATGTTCATTGAACATTTGAGTACATTGTAAATTAAACTGGCCTTTGGTGGCCAGTGCAGGAGTCTGATGGCCACTCTGAGCTGCATACCCAAATGGGTGTCCCAGAGATGTTGCTCCATGGCAAATCACTGGGGATACCCCTGGGAAGTGATCTGAGAAACATGAGGGTAAATTTAAACAAGTTTCTTCACTGAAGAATTTCTGAAACTTGAGTATTAAATGTGCATCTACCAAGAAAAGGGTGTAAGTTTCCCAAGCTTCTTTGAGCAGGAAATACTTTGTAATCTGCACGTGTGGTTATTGGTGAATCTTTATCCACACTCACTTTGTAAATGAACTACATGGAGCTGTTTCCTCAAATTGGACATAAGCTCAACAGGGATCTATAGATCCCTTCCCAACACTGAGACCTGAACAAGTCACTTAATCATCAGAGTCCTCACCTGTAAAATGGAGATAAAGATATGACTTAACTCATACTTTGCTGAAAAGAAATCCAAAATACATACATGTTAAGCAGTCAATAATTGCTTTGATTATTATCATTACGCCTGTCTTAGACTGCTTGGGCTGCTATAACAAAAGACCACAGACTGGGTGACTTAAACAACAGCTCTGGAAGCTGGAAAGTCCAAGACTAAAATCTGGCAAGATTCAGTTTCTAGTGAGGGCTCCCTTCCTGGCTTCCAGATGACCACCACCTTCTCACTGTGTCCTCACATTGGAGGAAGAGAGGGAGAGAGAGAAAGCTGTCCAGTGTCTCTTCCAATAATAACACTAACCCTATCAGATCAGAGCTTCCCCTTTTGCCTCATTTAACTTCAACTACTTCCACAAAGGCCCTATCTCCAAAAACAGTCACATTGCGGGTTAAGGCTTCAGCACAGGAATTTTGGGGGAAACATAATTTAGTCATAATTCAAGTGCCCTCCCTTTGATTTCTGTTCTCTTACTTCTTAGTATCTACTATATTGCTGAAAGAATAAAAATCTCAGGCTGTTGAGAAGTGAACAAGTTTGTCCCTTCACTGCCGCCATAGAACCATACAGTGTAATACCACCAGCTTGGCTCTTTGGGTTAAATAAATTAAGCCACTCTACCTGGAGAAGATGGGCAAGTAAAGAGAAATTGGTCTCCTGGCTTCCTGACTCAGCCGTCAGAATAATACCACACTGTATTACCATAAGGCGTCAGACAAAAAAAGAACTTGGGTGTGGGAAATAGGGGCTCCACATACATTTCACAACTCTTCTCATCACATAGTGGAAAACCACTTTCAGAAACAAGATTTTGCTACTATTGGATCAGCCAAATCTATAATTTTATGAATTAAGAAATTTCCATATGGTACACATCAAAACAAGTAATTATAATCCTGTGTGATGAGAACGTAAAAGATGAAAAGTAGCTAAAATAAGAAGTCAAAGAACAGACTAAAATATCTGCCTTAAACATGACAAAGATTAACATTTATATTAATATTTGATGGGATATAAAGAGTGGAAGCATATTAAAACCAACAGCAACTGCATGTACTAGTGAATCAACAGGAAACGCAAGGGAGCTGACAACTTGTCAGCCAGAGGGAACTCTGGGGACTCCTTGCCCACTTCACTCAGAATGCCCTCTCTTGGCCCCCTATCTCTCCTCCAGGCAAAGGCTGGTTCATCTTCCAAGCTGCACACATAGATCACCTCGCCTCCTATACTGCCACATCCCCCAAACTCCTTCTCAAGCACCTTTTTTATACTTTGATTGAAGCCCTCATTTTACCTACTGTAATTATTTCCCCATGAGATGCAGAATTATTTTGAATGCACAAGCTAAATAAGTCTTTCTCATCTTTGTATCTCCAGTAGCTGGCACAAGTCCTGACACAGAGTGGGTATTCAGAAAGTGCTCATTGAATAGATAAAATGCTCATCATTCATGAAGTAATAATGCGAAACAAACACAGGTTTCAAAACAATTTAGTCAAAGAAATGCAACATAAAGCAACTTTTAGTAAACTAGGGAACATTATATATTTAACACAAGAGTAAAATTTCATTTTAAATGACAAAAATTACTTCAACCCTTCAGAAAAGTAGCATGGAAATACCTATCAAAAATCTCGGGCGCCTGGGTGGCTCAGTTGGTTAAGCGACTGCCTTCGGCTCAGGTCATGATCCTGGAGTCCCGGGATTGAGTCCCGCATCGGGCTCCCTACTCAGCAGGGAATCTGCTTCTCCCTCTGACCCTCCCCCCCTCATGTGCTCTCTCTCTCAAATAAATAAATAAAATCTTAAAAAAAAAAATAGTCTCAGCAATCTATTCATTCCTGAGAGTCAGCTAGGATTGTTTCCAAAGGAAACAGCAAAAAGAAAAAAAAAAAAAAAAAGGAAAGTAAAAGTAACTAAAACATCACAGAGATTTTCATTAATTAAAAGAATAAAAATAGGGGTGCCTGGGTGGCTCAGTCGTTAAGCGACTGCCTTCGGCTCATGTCATGATCCCAGGGTCCTGGGATCGAGCCCCACATCGGGCTCCCTGCTCCACGGCAGGCCTGCTTCTCCCTCCCCCACTCCCCCTGCTTATGTTCCTGCTCTCGCTGTCTCTCTGTTAAATAAATAAAATCTTTAAAAAGAAATAAATAAAATAAAATAAAAATAAAAATAAAAGAAAGTCTTTATATAGGAGGAGAATAAGCAAAGTAGCATGCATCAACTCAATGAAATATTATACAACCAAAAAATTGATACTTAAGACTGAAGAAATATTGTGCACGATTTTTTTAAGTTTTAAGGTTACATCTGGAACACTTCGTCATAAGTTTATTTAAAGGGGGGGCACCTGGGTGGCTCAGTCAGTTAAGCATCTGCCTTCAGCTCAGGTCATGATCCCAGGGTCCTGGCATCAAGCTCCACATAGGGCTCTCTGCTCAGAGGGGAGCCTGCTTCTCCCTCCCCCTCTGCCTGCTACTCTGCCTGCTTGTGTTCTCTCTCTGTCAAATAAGTAAATAAAATCTTTATTCTGACCATCTTTTCTTATGTTTATGGGCCATCTGTATATCTTCTTTAGAGAAATGTCTGTTCAGATCCTTTGCCAATTTTTAATTCATTTTATTGTCTTTTATTGTTGAGTTGTAGTACCTCTTTATATATTCTGGATACTAGTCCCTTATAAGATACATCATGCACAAAAATTTTCTACCATTCTGTGGATTGTCTTTTCACTTTCTTATTAATGTGTGTCCTTTTAAATGTGTTCTACCATAATCCATACCAATTTTTTTTTAAGATTTTATTTATTTATTTGACACACAGAGAGAAAGCACAAGTAGGCAGAGAGGCAGGCAGAGAGAGAGGGAGAAGCAGGCTCTCCACTGAGCAGGGAGCCCGATGCGGGACTCGATCCCGGGACTCCAGGATCATGACCTGAGCTGAAGGCAGTCGCTTAACCAACTGAGCCACCCAGGCGCCCCATACCAATTCTTACCATAATCCACATAAAATGTACATGAACAAGTGCTAAGAAAATTTACATCATCTCCTTTTCTCCTTGAAATCATCTCATTCCTCTTTTCCCTCAGAATTTTATCCTATATACTTATGCCTGAAAGTCTTTTACTGATTTATGAATACTCTATCATACTTCTCTGCCAAAAAGGTTTTATACATACGTCACAATACTTAAATGTCTTTGATTTCCTGTGACAATATAACTCTAAGCTTTAATATTTTTCTTATGCATTCAGTTATTATAATTATTTTTCTATTTTTTATTTTTCTATTTTTAATATAATTATTATTAATAGGACACAATATGTACAATGTTTATTGTGATAGTCATTAAACATAAGGAATAAATTTTTTGGCAATGTATTGCTTAATAAAATAGATGGGGTAGGGGATGGTTAAGAGGCCTTAAGATTTGCCTGAATCGAAGCTACGAACTGGTTGGTCCTTCATTTGATGGTCAGGGCTTTGAAAACCTGGGGCCAATATGCCACAGCTAGATTACAGATGGGGAACAGTTTGTGTGTGTGTGTGTGTGTGTGTGAAACAGGAGAAACCTATGGTAGAAGGAAAAGTGGGAAAGAAGAGTCTGCATGATGCCCAGCCGTAGGTGTGTTTTCAGGGAGATCAATTCTCAGAAAGAATACATCCAATTAATAATAAGAATCTGAAAAGGGATTCTCTTAAAATTATCCAGCCTACATACCTCTTGGAAATTCTTTTTCTACTCCCCTAAGTGTACATGTTCCCCAGTTGGAAGACAACTGCATTAGAAGGTCTTATGCTCCCTGGGGTGATTACGCATAATGAATACTTATCTTATTACACAAAGTCTCTCTTTGCTAACACCTCTTTCTATACAGGACAGAAAGTGGTATCTTGGGTGGAGAGAGCAGCTTACTTTATCCAAAATTTCATAATAAAATAGGATGGGTCAAAGCAATCAAGACATTTAAAATAATAAAGAAGGTTTGTATTTCAGCAGTTGGTGAGAAGCGATCTTACTGCTGATTACTTTTATGTCATTTTCTTTTACCCTAAAAGTTTGATGGCTTCAAGTCACTTGCTACACTAGACAGAGATATACAAACAAACCTAATGCAGCTACTTTTAAAATCAGATTTAAACTTGACAAGAGCTTATGACTGGGTTAATATTGCTTATACTCATCCAAATGTCAATTTGACAAACTACATGTTTGTCTTGATGACATCTCCCCCTAGGCATATGGTGCTTCCATTAACTCTGGTGTTATCTTTGTAGCAGGAGAATATGCCTCATTGTTTTCAGAATATTCATAATTTACAAGGCCTCTCTCTTTGGTCATGATTCATAATTGCTCGTAACACTGAGGGGAAAGATCCCTGCGCAGATGCTATCCTCTGTGTGTGTGTGTGTTTAATTATTATTAATTTCAAAGAACAAAGTGTTCTCTTTGAAGCAAATGTTTAATAGTCATGATCCAAATTTTAGGTGAAAATGATACCTTATAAAGTATAGCATAAAAAAGATGTTATAACAACCTTGGGCAACACAGAGAATCTTTGCAAATATGAAATCATAGCATATAAATTCAACAATTCCATTCAATAGCATTTATTAAAAAGTTATTTTGCATAAGACTCTGTGATAGAGATATGGAGGATAAACACACTTCATCCCTTGATTCTATCACCAAACTGGCATCACAAAATAGACAAAAAATCTGAGGGTTACAAGAGGATTTGTGATCCAAATATTTATCCCCAAACTTAGGTCATGAGAACTCAAAAATATTCTCTGGAGAACTGATGACTTCTAAAATCAGTTCCATAGTCAAATATTCCCCCCCAATCTGCTCCTCCTGCCAGTAGCATGAAAATTCAAACAAATCAACTACAAATCTTGCAAAATAGATAATATTTCATGAGAATAATGAAAGCGACTTTGGAAAAGACCACAGAAAATGAGGATCTTAGGATAATTTAATTAACAATTAAAGATGTAAGCAATTGCTAATTCTACCGATGCTCTAAAAGAGAATGAAATGATTACCAAACTTTTTAAAATCCCTCGAAAAAATAAAAATAAACAAAAAGGACCCTTTATGATTATGTTTAAATGATGGACAGCAAATGTGTTATCATAAAATTTCCAGAATACTCCAAAGAAAACCTTAATTCATTTTTTTTTCTAAAAAGCAGCACATAGTTGCAAATAAAAACCAGAACAAACTTTATTTTCATGATTATCAGTTCTTTTTCCATAAGAACCAAATCTCAATTGAACCTTGGATGCATATGAGACATGAAATGTTGATCTCCATCTTAAGTGGATTCACCTTCGGTGAACTTTTTCCAGTGCCAATTACCCTTGAGCCTCCTACATCTTTCTAGTTCCAATTAATGAGCAACATTCTAGCCAGCTAAGCCTACTGGAATTATCTGTGTGAGAAGGGGCTTTCTGCTGTGGAACCTACTACTACCGTCTTTCCCCAACTCAGTCCCCTTTCCTGGCACCACGTGTACACTGCATACTCCCCTCCGCCTTTGTGCCTGGTAGCAAATCCAAGCCAACCGCTGAGAAAGACACACAAGTCTCCCCAGGCTGTGAGACTTAATGGATTTTGTCGTAAGTCACTCTCAGACAAATATATAACTGTCCAAAAATTCTTATAATAATGACCCCTGGTCTAAGTATCTGAAATTCTTCTTGGAAAGATAAAACATCATCTACTTCTGTTCACCTGACAAACTTGAATTTTAACTCATTAAAATAGCCCCACCAATACTACCAGCACTCCCTAGACCCCATCCTATGTCAGCATTTGGCAAATCCCTTCCTCCAAGATGGTCTGTTTCCTGAATGGAAAATACAGGGGAAGCACAACAGTGGGTCTCAGGTGAGCAGTCTGCCCTTCCCAGGAGCTCCAGGCAGAGTCACCAAGTCAGCTAAGGCATGTCGCTGTGTGTTTAGTCACTCACAAAACACTATCACTTGCATGATGTCCCTCACCCAGCGAATTCACAGCTACTCAATGAGCAGCTTGGAGAAATCAGCCAAAGCCAGAATGTAGGAATGTTTGATTCCTTGACGCTCCCGTAAGAACAGGGACTTTCAGCCCCATCAGATCAGGGCCACCTTTTCACAGCAAATGCTTGAAATCCAGAGACAGTGATTACACACATGGAAAGAGAGAGAAAACTGTAATATAGAGGCAAGATAAAGAGAAGTAATTTTTTACTGTCTTTCAGATGTGTAAACTGTATGTATACATGTATATATATCTTAACATGCAAATAGACATGACTACAATAAATGATATAATGAGATAATAAGATGCTTACAACTATTTTTAATGAGTAAATATGAATTTAAAAGACAGACATTCACCTGCATATTTTCAATACTCTTTAGTGGATATTTTTAAATAAAGACTGAACGTGTGTGTGTGTGCGTGCATGTGTGTATACATATATGTATATCCATATTCATCACACTGTCCATAAATGTGTGTTGGTACAATTTAAATACCACAAGCAGCACTGCTTCTAGTGATGGGATTTGCCAAAATGGTGGATATGTCTTTGCAAAGTCTCCAATAAATCAAAGTACAACTCTGATGTACTCAGCAGTTGCATTACTGAAAATTTCAGAATATATTAAAACTGGGCCAAAAAAACAAAAGTTTTTGTTTCATATGTTAAGCGGGGTTAGATATTTGGCTCAGGTAATTACAAATAGCTTTTTTCACCAACTGAATCTTCAATAGAGACATTCTAAGATTGTGCAGAATGCACAGAATAAGCTTTCATCAGTTGGCTATTTTTCTGTATACCCCAGAATGTCTAGCAACTCTGGTCCTCCACCCATCAAACACCAATGGCATACTCCATTCTTGTGGACAACCAAAATTAGTTCCCGCGAGTTTCCAAAACACTCCCACTAAGACCCACTGAATAAAACTGTCCTAAAAATACTGATTAGGGACTAACAGGATACCAGACCCAGTGCTAGACAGCAGGGACAAAGTAGTGGGGGGGGGGGGGAGGAAATATATATATGGCTTAGAGCACAGTGGGGAAAGTGGCATTAAACAACTACCCAAGTAATTATATCAATACAAAATACTGTAAGTGCCAGGAAAGGATATTATAAACTTCTAATTTAGGTGGTGGTGACATCAGACTTTAACAGTTTGTGGATCAGTAAAATTATTTTCTTTTATTAACTTGGAGACATAAATAGGGTTGTCAGCTTTTTAATTTTGCAATGAAAAAATTTTTTTAAATAATAACTACCATTTACAATCACTATGGTAACAAGAAGGCAGAAAAGAAATTATTTTTGTATGTTAAAAAACATAAAGCAAAAGTGGTAGAAAATCTCACTCACTACATTATTATTTTCCTCTTTTTGCTGCGGTTTGATAAAAACTTATCACAGATTGGCATTTCTGTTACCATAAGATCCTTGTGCTCCAAGTGTGGTCTGTGGACCAGCAGCATCAGGATCACCGGAGAATTTCTGAAGAAGGCAAACTCACAGGCCCCACTTCATTCCTGCTGCATCAAAATCTCATTTTAATAAGATCCCCAGGAGATTCTCATCCACATTAAAGTTTGAGAAATGCTGTCCTAAAATAGACTATACTGACCCTACAGTGGCTGAAATCCAGCCATAACCATGTACGTTTGAGACTCAGTAATGGTCTTTAACACTCAATAACCATTTTCTCAAAGAAGGTAATTGAGGGGTCCTGGAAAAATGAGGGCACAAGATGAGGCATAGAGCATGGGAGCTAGCATCCTAAACATCAATCACCTTTCACCCTGAAAACCTCGTGACCTTGAACGGTACCAGCGGTGGGGATCGAGGCGTGAGAGCCCAGGTCACTCACGAGCACCACGCGCAGCGCTGCTGCGGTCTTCAGGAGCATGAAACGGACTGCCATGGCTTCTGGGTCAGAGAAGGCATCCAGGGACTGGGCTTAATGCTAAGTCCTGCTCTGACTGCTTCGTGCTTCCAGAAGACAAAGCAATTTTTATCACGAGCAGTAAGTCAGCCAACTGTTTGGGTGACTTGACGCAAGCTACTCTGAATTCACGTTTTAGGATATTTTATCCCACAATTAGTTGTCCTAACAAAGGAAATCTCTCTAGGTATGTGTTAATTATGGGCAAAGACATGAGGCACAGACTCAGGCCTGTTTTCTAAGCCACTGCGATGGGGACATAATTGCCAGTACAGCGCAATGCCTTTTCAAGACAGAAGCAAAGCTCCAGTATAGATCTGTGGTGACATATGACATATGGCCACATCTGGCTACTGACCACATGCATGGGGTCTGTCCAAACAGAGATATGCCGTGCAGATTTTGAAAACTTAGTACAAAAAAGTAGAAAATATACCAATAATAATTTTACATCGATTACATGTCCAAATTATAATATTTTTATATATTGAGCTAAATAATACATCATAAAATTAAAATAACCTATTTCTTTTATTTCTGTAATAAGACTACTAGGAAGATTTTAATCGTATGTGGTTTGTGTTGGTTCTGTTGGACAGTGTTGGTCTAGAAGCTCATGAGAATTATGCATGCATCAAGCAAAAAGTTACGTAGATAGATATATCCTAAATCCTGGAGAATACCTGCAGAAAACATTTCGGCGGTAGCCGAATAAAAAGAGGACAGAAGAGATGTTCGGTAGATTTTTTTTTTTTGCTATTTCTCTCTTTTTTAGATATAAATTCAGGGACCCCTTTCTGAAATGTCTGCATGGGGGTCCCTGAATTTACATCTAAAAAAGAGAAAAATAGCAAGCATTTAATAAAAAGAGACAAAGGGGAGGAGTTAGACTGGAGTGCAATCACAGTGATGATGACTTCTCTCAGAGTCTAGGAATGCAGAGGAGTGGAAAAGATAAACAAATTCCATTGACAATAGCCAATAATTTCCTGGCCTAAGCCAGTCAAATAACTAAACCTTCCTGCCCCGACGTAAATCGGGGAAGGTGAAACCACAGTCTCGACACTTGAGTCAGATTCAGAAAGGTGCTACACTTGGACAACAGCCAGAGGCGGCCCCTACCGATTGGCAGACAGGTAGCTGTAAATTAAAATGAACTCACAGCTCTTCTCCCAGGGTACAAAGAAAAACAGAAAAACTTCCATGGAATTAAAAAATAGATTCAAAAATCATTTTTTTAATATGAAGACCTCCATGCATCCCAGTGCTAAAACAATATCCCCAACGCTGGCAAATGGGGCTGGGTCCGTTGGGGAAGGAGACTAGGAACATGAAGCAAGTGGAGGAGCTGAAGCCGTCTCCAGTCTGGGCAGATTGCTCTCATTCCTGGCCCCTGGAACAATCCCATCGCTTCGGAGGAAAGCTGGATCTCCGCCAACCCGCCGCTTCGGCGGTCGGCTGGGGGATGGGTGAGGAGGCTGGAAATGTCTGGGCAGCTGGCTTTTATCACAAAGCCTTCTCTCTCAGGAAGGCTTATACTGAATTTCCTAGACATGATATAACACAGTATGTTAAGTGATTAACCGTACAAAAAGATCACATTTAAAAAAATAAATGTCTAAGGTGTAAGAGGCCACCAACTAATGAATGAAATCTGATGCAATATGAAAACATTCTATTCTGGGGGTTTTTAGATTCATTAGGCTTAATCTTAACAAATCTATATAGGAGAGAAAAAAAACTAACATAGTGAGAGCTTAATAGAGGCACCAGGGGCTTCCCTACCTTATCCCACTTAAAAATAACTTTTAGTAGAGAATTCATCATGAGCCATTCATGGTTCTAAGGAGTTTACATGTATTAAAACTCATGCGATCCTAACAACCCTACGGGGCAGGTATTATTCCTACCCCCCTACTCCAGATGCATGGGGAGTTTAGGAACCACACAGCCAAGAAGTGCTGGAGCCTGGACATGACTGCAGGCTTAGGACACCTGGCCGCTCGGCTGGAGCACCCTGACTTCTCACCGGGGCCATGAAGCCTCCTCACAGCCTCTCAGAGAAGGGCCCTGAGACACTGGCGCAGAGAGACTGACTGTTGCTCATGACATAGCTACTAAGTGGCAGAACGTGGATTCGAATCCGTATCTAACGCCAAATTCTTCTCAAAGGCAGCCTCCTGTTTTCGCCAAACCTTTGCCCCAGTTCGTAATGCCGTCCAAAAATGTCATAGTTTCTTCTTATTCTCTAGAGGATCGTTGCTAGCCACACTTCTCCCTTCTTTCCTCTTAGCCAAACTGTCAATATTCGTGCCACAGTTTGAGCTGCTTCGAGGCATGTGAAGAATACAAAGTAGGACTTATGTTCTTCACAGGGATGTGAATTTAAGGATTCAGGTCTGTAAGTCTGTCATGGAACATGGAAAATAAAACACATTTGTCTGAATGGACAAATTAGTGGATAACTTGTAGTATTTGTCATTAAAGTACCGAGGAAAGAACTAACATTTTTGAAATCCCTGTTTCTAGCGTGTTTAGGTCACACACCTTCCCTAATCTGATCCTGAACACAATGTCCTTAAATCCTGACTTTGTCAGATGAAGCAGAATAATGCAGGGAAGGTAGGAAGACAAGAAACGTGGGCTCCAGGCCCAGCTCCACTGTGAGAAGAGAAAATTGTGGCCTGGGGCACAGTGCTCACCTTCTCAGAATGCAATTTCCTCTTTCACAAAACAGGGATGAAAATACTTACCCACCACACTTCACAGGGTTGTTGCAAGAATTTTCCGAAATAACATATGAGATTGTTTTGTAAACTCTGAAGCCCCTATGCATGCTGGCTAATCCAGGCAAGAGTGTCACTGCATAATCACAGCAGATTTTGTAGGGCTTCAGGGCTTGTGATGTTGGCAAAGAGGGAGACAGAGGTCCGTCCCTCTAATACCACATACTCAGTAACTCAACCCTCTAGGGGAAATCATCACTGGATTTTAAGGTTCAGAAGCTTTTTTTTTTTTTAACAACAATGAGAGATAATAAGTACTGATTTAAATAAAAAGCTTGAAAATCTAGGAAGGCACAATCATCACTGCAAATGCCATCCTAATCAAGTCTCCAAGGGACAGCTGAGGATGCTCTAGGGGAACTTTCACTGCTAGAACCTTCCGGTCAAACGCAAGACGGTGGAAATTTTACCTTCAAATCACTTCAAAAAGAACTGACATGCACAATGCTTAGGTGTTTTACGCTTTTTTTAATAAACTGGGGGGAAAAAAGACTTAAAAAAACAAACCTAGGGGCGCCTGCGTGGCTCAGTGGTTGAGCATCTGCCTTCGGCTCAGGTCACGATCCCAGGGTCCTGGGATCGAGCCCCACATCAGGCTCCCTGCTCCGCGGGAAGCCTGCTTCTCCCTCCCCCACTCCCCCGCTTGTGTTCCTGCTCTCCCTGTGTCTCTCTCTCTGTCAAATAAATAAATAAATAAATAAATAAATAAATAAATAAATAAATAAATAAATAAATAAATAAATAAATAAATAAATAAATAAATAAATAAATAAATAAATA